>NC_133502.1:194216969-194520000 GCF_049354715.1 Callithrix jacchus
GACTGTGGTGTGATGACTGCCTGAGGCCAAGATCCCAAGTCCCTGCCTTAATACAAGATGACACAGAAGGGCCTTCCAGTTCCAGATCTCCCCGTGTGGATGCCTGAAGCCTCAGTTACAACCCTGCTGTGGGTCACGGTCTTCTGCAGGTGATGCCGCCTTCACTTTTTCCAAATCCTCTGTGCATGCAAATCATTATCTCAGGGTCTACTTCCAGGAAACACAAACTCGGATGGCCAGCTGTCACCAAAATGAGCCACTGTAGACCTGAGGCAGCCACTGGAAATCACCAGCGAATTTCCTAAATTTCCGTTGTATACATCCAAGTGTCTAATTATATCTGATTGTCTTGTCTTCTTATAAACGGAAACAGGATCGTGACATGCCAGGTGCTCTGAGTCCTGAAGGAGATGTGGACTCAGATCCTCCTTCAAGAAATCCATGGAAAGGAGAGCAGACTCACCCCATGCAGGGACCAGAGATGCACCACAGGTGGAGCTGCAGGATGGACAGTGCCCTCCTCCACCCTCCACATCCTGCGCAGTCGTTCTTTTCACCCCTCCTTCAGATGATCAAAGCTGGCACCTACGAAGCCACCACAGCTCACTCTTGTCAATCAGATGCCTTCAAATCTCCATCAACCACACAATCTCAACATAAAGAATCTCCCAAAAATAATAATAGTAATTAGCTATAAAAAGTCTATAAAATATCTCAAATAATTTTAGATTATATGCATGTGTAAATATTTTTCATGCTTTGGGTTAAATAAAATTTATTATTAAATCTTGTTTATCCTTTTTTTAAACCTCTAATATGGTGAGTAGACTGTACGATTCATATGAGGCTCTCATCACATTGACTGTACAGTGCTGCTCTGGGCTTACCCCTTCAGGTGGCAGGTGCTGTGGAGTAACCTGCTTCAGCAAGCCCCATCTGTACTCATAGGACATATGTGTGAAGCCAGGGAGAGGCGCTGCCGGAAGAGAAATGAGAACATGGGTGTGGACCAGCTGTTTCTGCAGGTGACTGAGTCCTGGAGCCCTGACCCTGCTCTACCCTAGATGTGTCACACCCATCTCACCGGAGGTCACTGCTGGCCTCCCTGAGCTCACAGGGAGTGATATGGGGTGATATGGTAGTTCTGGCAACATGGTCACTTGATGTCCAGTGTGATCCTGTATCTCCCAGGGCCCAGTAAAACAAAAAGAGCTGTTTTTTTGAAGGGAGGTAATCTCTACTGCACATGACGTGGACTTCTTCCAAAACCCCATGAGTCTAGATTGGGATTCTCCAATGGGGTTTGCCATGTACAGGAGGTTTCAGTTCCCATGGTAGAGTCTGCTGGATTCTCTGGCCTCAACAGCAGGACACACGCAACCCTGCCTGCACCTGCTGCAGAGCCTTCCCTGCTCTCGGCCTGGAAAACAGTGGGCAATATTTATGGCTCTGACATATGGGTTGGAACAACATCCCCAAGTGTAAATACGCTATTTATAGACCTTTAAAGACCTTATGTCTCTTTCTTCCTGGGGGAAATTGAAGGATATAATAACATGTTCTTCATTTTGTAGATTCTCTGCTGCTCCAAACAACTAAACTCCCAATTTCAGCTAATACGGAGGAGGAAACATCTTAGTTTATTTTCCATTCTCAAAAGTGCATGGATCTCACAAAAGCTTCTGATAGACCGTCCCCATCATGTACATATGATTCAACTATGATGTCCAGATGGTCTGAGCCCCCAGGATGGTATCATGACAGGGAAGGGAGAGCTAACGATGCTGGGCAGAGAAAGTGTGAATGTATACTGTCGTCCAGCCCACGTGAATGCGCACGGATTCTCATCCTGTTCTCTAAGGGGAAAAGCAAGACCTCAGTATCTGTCTGAATGGTGCAACTGTGCACCTGCAGCCACAGCATTCTGTTCCAGGAGATCCCCATCTGGAGCAGATATTACAAATGCCACTATTGCCCATCTGGATCTGTACAAATCCTGGTTCATCTTCCAGGATCATTCAACTATCGTGGACAGCAGTCCAGTAAACTGAAAACGAGGACCCCAGAAGTTATCACTAATACTGCAGGAGAGAAGAGAGCTTTCTCAGAGGGCACAGTCCTGTTGAGATGTCTCTGCTCCTTGAGAAGAAACAGCCCAGAAAAGGCCCTAGGGAATGCGTCTCATCTGGGTTCCTGGATGAAGCATACCCTCTTACCGTGCTGAGATTTCACACAAGCTGGGATGGAAGTGCCAATACCATCTTTGGTTTACCCGTGGATTAAAAAAAAAAATCTTTATTTTTTTTTGAGACAGAGTTTGCTCTTGTTGCCCAGGCTGGAGTGCAATGGTGCAATCTCAGCTCACTGCAACCTCCCCCCACCCACCCAGGTTCAAGGGATTCTCCTGCCTCAGCCTCCTGAGTAGCTGGAATTACAGGTGCCTGCCACCACACCAGGCTAATTTTTTTTTTTTTCTTGTATTATTAGTAGAGACGGGGTTTTACCACGTTGCCCAGGCTGGTTTTGAACTCTTGACATCAGGTGATCCACCCATATCGGCCTGCCAAAGTGCTAGGATTACAGGTGTGAGCCACCGCGCCCAGATGGGATTTTCTTTTTAATTCAGTTGTGTGAATTGTCATTTTGTCCATAATGTCCAAAATTTCTAAAGTAGCTGTGTAATAGATACAGAGGTTCTCTTTGTGCTGATGAAAAAGCTCCTGGGTTGGATAGTGGAGATGTTTGCACAACATTTTTACTGTACTTACTGTACTTAATTGCACACTTAAAAATGCTTAAAAAGATAAAACATTATTTTATCTGTATTTTACCAAAGTAAAAATGTTGCATACTCTGGAAGCGAAAAAAAAATACGAGTTTAATTTTGAAATCATGCAACAGTTAAAAATGGAAAGAATTGTGTATTAAACACCCCTTTCTCTGTTCTACACGCTACAGTTCAACCCTCTCTCTCTCTCTGTCTCTGTCTCTCTCTCTCTCTCTCTCTCTCTCTCTCTCTCTCTGTCTCTCTCTTTCCCTAATTAACAATGATCTCCTGTCTGGTCCCAGGTCACATTTCTGTTTTCCAGGAGTGTCTGTTGAAGCTGTTAGTTTGTTGCCAGGAAGAATACTCAAACTTCTCACGCTCATATTTGATTGTCAGCTGTCTCCAGCCAGCATTCCTAAACCAGGATCCTTTGTTGAGGCTTGTGAAGAATTTTGTAGAAAGTACTCCCAAGACAAGTGTTCCCTGTTGACAGTGGGACTGTTTCCACACAGTAGGTCTGTGCTGAATGTGCGTGGAGCCGTGCCCACGATGCCCACGGGCCAGAGTCTGTGCTGCTGACTCTGACCCCTGTGCTTGGGAGGACCGTGTCCATTGCTGAGTCTACAACCAAATTCGATTGTGAAGAAAAAGGTCATTCATAGCTGTTGGACACTGAGTCACATAGAGGGACAGATGGCGGCTGAGGACACCTTATCTCTCATATGCTTCAGGGGATTAGATCTGCTGGTGGGACAGGAAGATGAAGAAACCTGTGGCTCTAAACCTGGAATTTCCAGCCCTCAGTCTCTGCTGTCCATGTCCTCAACTGTATGTTTCTTGGAAATCTGGACCACGTGGGTTAGAGGTGAAGGAGCTTGGGAAGCTTTGACGGTCCCTCTCATCTCCCTTGGTTATATAACGCACTCTTCTACACCTACTTTATTAGAGTTTCTGCTCTGCAAACATATCTGATCTCTAAATTAGGGACATTTGAAAGTGCAGACAGATGCAGGAGCTCGTTCATCTAGACTTTTCTACCACTTGAAGCAGTGAACACACCTCTGCAAGGCTCAGAATTTCAAGTGACAGGATTTGGGGGTTTAAATGAAAACCAAATCTTTGGATAAACCACGATACAAGAGGGAAGCTTCACAGGTTTCCCTGCTGCTTGGGTCTCAGTGAGGACTGACTCAGCCAGTCTCAGGCTCCTGGAGACCTCCTGGGAGGTCTGCACTAGGAAACCCTTTCCGGAACAACCTGGGGCAGGTAAGGGCCCCTTGCTCTCATATTCTCCTCCCTGATGATTTTGCATTCAGAGAAGAATAAGAACCTGAGTCCAGGAAGATCAAACCCCACAGACAAGGTCTCCTCATTCTCCCATGACAGCCCTAGCTCTGCATTTCCAAAAGCAAGAGCATCTTCCCAGCATGAAGACCCAGGAGCAAAGGGGGAGCTTCAAACAGGGGTGAGCAGGACAGAAGCTGCCTTGGTCAGTGGGAAGGAAACTTCTCAGCTCACATCTGACCCAGAATCAGCCACACCTGTGCAGGATCACCTGCATGTGAGCATCATGTAGTTGCTCCATGAGTAAATGCCTTGTGTGACTCTAGGGTGAAATCCTACCATAGGCGACATTTCTTTGCCTGTTGCTTCAACTGATGTTTTTCATAATTCACTTTAGGACACTTGCAGAAGTTACGTGTGTCAGGTGTGGGATATATCACTTAGGAAAAGCACAGGCTTCCTGGATTAGTGCCGTTCTTTGTATTTGTGCCCATACCTCACGGAACTGGGAAAAACAGAAATGAAAATGATGCTCTGCTCAAAAAAGCACCAGAAATATGATTGTATTAATATGGCTACACCTTACTAATTGAGCTAATGGTACATTAACTTAGACAGACAATATTTATGGTGGGATCCCTAACCCTAACACATTGTATTAACATTTTTATCAGGTTAAAAGATCACTAAAAGGTCTATTTTTTTTTTTTTTTTGAGATGGATTTTCGCTCTTGTTACGCAGGCTAGAGTGTAATGGAACGATCTCGGCTCACCACAACCTCTGCCTTCTGAGTTCAAGCAATTCTCCTGCCTCAGCCTCCCAAGTAGCTGGGACTACAGACGGGCACCACTATGTCCAGCTAATTTTTGTATTTTTAGTAGAGATGGGGATTCACCATGTTGACCAGGATGGTCTCGATGTCTTGACCTCATGATGCACCCTCCTCGGCCTCCCAAAGTCTGGGATTATAGGCCTGAGCCACCACGCCCGGCCTAAGGTCGACGTTTGATTAAAATCTGGGGTCTTTCACTTTGTTCTGCAATCAGCCAATGATTGCAGGGAGCTGGCTGCCCTCCCAGGCCCTGACTGCCTCCATGTCCAAGTAAAGTAGCAATCCCCACAAGCAACTGGAAGAGCTGGCGAGGGGAAGGTGTTTGCATCAGGGCCTCAAAATTCAGCTCAGGATTTACTCATGTTCCCTCCCCAAGCCCAGGCTGGTTCCAGAACATTAAGTGGTGAGTTTCATTATGTGTCTAGGACTTCCCTGGTCCTGCTCTTCATCTTCCTTCCCCAGTGACCTTGAGATTGTCACTCCTTCTCACAGGCCCTTCCTTTCCCTGTCAAGTGCACTCCCTGAATTCTCTTCTCCTGGGTTAGCAAATCTCTAGAACTTGAGGAAAAGTAGTGTTGGGTCATCACATGGGGCCCCAGAAAGCTGGCCCAGGAC
The DNA here is from genome assembly GCF_049354715.1 of Callithrix jacchus. NCBI lineage: Eukaryota > Metazoa > Chordata > Mammalia > Primates > Cebidae > Callithrix > Callithrix jacchus. The sequence goes on from NC_133502.1 coordinate 194,222,469, forward strand.
CAGACAGACAAACAAGCAGCAGGATGGGTCCCTAAAGGTCTGCACTGTGGGTATCAGGTAGAGGGGAGGGACCAGGAAACACTCCCCTGTGTGTCTTCAGGGACAGGTGAACCAGGGAGTGGCTGGGACCTGGGCTGGACCCATGTGAGCCACACCTGTCCCCATCACAGGAGCGTCTTCCTGGTCACAAGTGATTTTGTTTGCTATGCTGACCCAGATCATCTAATTTATTACCTGTGAATTTCACACACTACACATCATTCCTTTCCCGAATTCTTCAGTTCACTGAGCAAATGTCACATCTGACCTGAACTGGCATACATCCCAGATCCCCTGCAGGCTTCCCATGGTCACTTGAGATCCTCACACGCCCAAGACCTTTCCCTGCAGGGCACAGACATAGCTCCCTGCACACATTTCCATCATGTATTTCTTCACTCCTTCCTCAAAGGAGCTCCACAGACTCTTCTTCAGGGAGGCTTCTCCAACCACTGAATCTACAGCATCCGACCACTCAGCTTCTGTTGAAACTTGACATGATTATCTGCACAGAGCCTACAATTCCATGTTCATTGTTTCTATCATCATCTTTTGATTGATTTATTTCTATGAGTCATTGCATAGACTCATCCATCAGAAATGATTTTTCACTACAAGGACACATGTGGCAGGAACCAGGGAGCATCCAAACTTCTCCCACAAAATTAAGTCTGCACGTACTTGGTGATTGTTTTCCAGATGTGCACCAGTTTAATAGGAACCACAAATATTTCTAAGTTTCCATTCCCTTCAATGCGATGCTGACTGTGCTTTCATTGTTGTTGTAAGACCTCAGCATGGCTGCTGCAGCTCCGGCTATCACACCATGTTCAAGAGGAAAAGCAAAGCACAAATCCAATACTGTCCTTCCTTCACAAGAGGACAAGTTCCCTGAGAAGAACCTCAGCCACCTGACTCTTACATATCATAGACCAAAGCTGGGCTACATGGTCACTGCTGGCTGGGAGAAACTGGGAATTTGCCTGGCTTTCAAGTGATAGAGGGGATGACGCACAGGTAGAAGGTGGTAGGGAGTATCTCCTGGGTCTGTAAACCCAGTGTCCCTACTGCACTGACTCACAAACAGGAGACGAAGCTACTCAGAGCAAAGGTGGTGTCTTCCTCATGCTGAATTCCTAAAATGCATTCTTGCCAGGACAGAGTGGGTCAGGGTGACTATTTGTTGGGTGAATGAGCTTCTGTCTCTGATGTATTTCAGGAGTCACCAGCAGCACACATTGGTCCTGTATTTGTATCCAGAACCAGTCAAAGCCACCCCTGAGTCCTGTACCTCTCAGCACCAAGCCTCAGTTCCCCTTCAGGACCACCCATCATCCAGAGATACATGCAGGGAGCCCCAGGAGGGTCCTGTCACCTCCTCCTGCATGTGGGAGTATTTGTATTTCCATCAGGAATCTGAGTGGCTTGTGCTGGGTCTTGAGGCAGGAAGGGGCCACACAGAGAAAAGAAATTTCTTCCCTGAGGTCAGCAATCCATGAATCAAGAAATCAGGAACCTGAGCAGCAGATTCTGAAGCTAACCTGGACCCAGGAGGCCCCTGAGCCTCCAGCTGCCAGTGTAGAGTGGCCACCAGATGGCAGCAGAGAGAACCTGACAAAAACACCTGTGGATAGGGAGGGTCTGGGCATCAGGGAGATGCTGAAATGCAGGGAGGGTCAGAGACCACGACTGGAGACCTGGAAGGAAATAGATTCTTCTTTTCTTAGTGTTTGTCCTTGACTCTGATGTTTACATTCTTTTGACATCCTCGTTCTCAGATCTGACTCTTGGATATAGAGCTTATTTACTTGACACAGATTTAGTCACTTTGCCTCTTCCCATCGCCCTGGCCCCCATCCCACGCTCACACGTGTTATCCCATTCTGCAGTCACACGTGTCCCACCTCCCTGCCCTTTGCTCTGAGAACCCCTGTCCTGCAGCACAGAGGCTTCTCCTTCTCCGACACTCCTCCATGTTCCCGACTCTGTCCTGGGATCCTGCCAAGCCACAGCTCTTGATTTCCTCATGAGGCACAAAATACTTGCTTATTAATCTTTTGTTGACTTCAGCTTTTGCCCATTGATACATTTTCCCAGTAACGGAAGACAACTTAGTTACAATAAACATTCACTTCCAGGGTCTTGGAGGTTGCAGTCCCCTCTCATTCTCTCATGCAGAAAACACTTCCTTCACCTCCTGATCTGTCTTTCGTCCTGACAGCACCCTGGGGATAGTGAGGCACAGCACCTATGACCTGGCACTAGAACTCACGGCCAAGGTAGAAATGTACCACATCCCACGGATCTTCCACAACTCTATGTGCACCTGGCACCCAAGAATTGCATTTTCCTCTAGCATTGAGGAGCTGTGCCCTGTGGGGGAACTTGTACCTGTCCAAGCCTTGTGCTGTCCCCTGTAGAGTGGGAATGACGAGGGCCCCTGCACTGGGCTCTGGAATGTGTCTTCAAAAGGGATTTAAGCCTGTACCAGACATCTCATGTCTGGCATCAAGTATTTATGATCAGGACATTCCTGGAGAAGTAGAAGACAGTTAACCACCTGCCTCCCGAGCCGGGATGAAATGGAGGAGGGGCTGTGGGCCCAGCTAATTCTCCCACCACTGTGACTCTGGAAATCTCTTGAACAGACCAACCACTATTCTAATGGAAAAACATTGTGTCCCCTGGAGAATACAGAGAAACTCAGCTCTGAGTTTTTTCATGACCAACCCAGCCAGGAGCAAGGCTGGGCAGAATCTGGTAAAGATGTGAGTCCAGACTATGGGACCAGTGGGTGAAGAAGAATCCCATGGGCTGAGGGGGTGGGTAAGCAGGGGTCATCCCTTCTCTCTCCGTGTCCCATAGGGCTGAGCCCTTCTCTGGAAACCACAGAGATCCTCCAGCAGCTGTCTCTGACTCTGCTGATTTGCATCATGGGCTGCTCTCTCAGCAAGGGGATAAGAGAGGCCTGGGAGGAACCTGCCCAGCCTGGGCCTCAGGAAGCAGCATCGCCGGTGCCTTAGCCATGGCCTGGACCCCTCTCCTCCTTGGCCTCCTCGTTCACTGCACAGGTGCTGCCCCCAAGGTCTCACCAAGCTGTCCAGCCCCAGGGCTCTGGTCCAGCGTGGCCTTGACTGAGCTCAGCAGGGCCCTGCCTGTGGTGGGCAGGGTGCTCGTGACCTGCTGCAGGGGGAGGGGCTGGCGGGGCTGAAGTCCCCCATGCTCTGCTCAAAGGCTTGTGAGAGCCTGAGGGGTTGCCCCTGCCAGGAGAGAGGACTGGGTTTTCAGGTCAAAGGCTCCATGCAACAGGAAAGTCCATGGGCCACTGGGACTGGGGCGGATTGCAGGGGATACCCTAAGGGTTCACAGACTCTCTGGAGCTTGTCCAGGACAGGAAAGTAAGAGATTTCAGAAAATGTGTCTCACCTGCAACCCAACCTCTACTTCTTTTTTTCAATCTTTGCAGGCTCTGCGACCTCCTATGAGCTGACTCAGCCACACTCGGTGTCAGTGGCCCCAGGACAGACAGCCAGGATTACCTGTGGGGGAAACAACATTGGAAGTAATATTGTGCACTGGTACCAGCAGAAGCCAGGCCAGGCCCCTGTGCTGGTCATCTATAGTGATAGCAACAGGCCCTCGGGGATCCCTGAGCGATTCTCTGGCTCCAACTCTGGGAACACCGCCACCCTGACCATCAGCGGGGTCGAGGTCGGGGATGAGGCTGACTATTACTGTCAGGTGTGGGATAGTAATCATCCCACAGTGACACAGGCAGATGGGGAAGTGAGACAAAAACACCCTCTCAGCCTCTGTCACCCTCTTGCTCCAGCCCTGGAAAGCCTGTGAATGAAACCATGAGTGAATCTGGATCAGTTCCCCTGGGTCTGAGCCCCCTGGGCTGCCCTTCCCTGCAGGCCCCTCCAGCAGTCTGGATTTGAGCCCCCAGGCTGCCCTTCCCTCCAGCCCCTCCAGGAGTCTGGATCTGAGCCCCCAGGCTGCCCTTCCCTCCAGCCCCTCCAGGAGTCTGGATCTGAGCTCCCAGGCTGCCCTTCCCTCCAGCCCCCTCCAGGAGTCTGGATCTGAGCCCCCAGGCTGCCCTTCCCTCCAGCCCCTCCAGGAGTCTGGATCTGAGCTCCCAGGCTGCCCTTCCCTCCAGCCCCTCCAGGAGTCGCCACCGAGCATGCATCAGGCATAGACAGGACCTGGAAAGACCAGAGTCATCTGGTGACTTGGGGCTGCTGTGTGAGTTAGAGAGTGAGGGCCCAGGTGGAAAGACAGACAGATACAACCTCTGTTCACTGTCCTGTCCCTGGATGGTCATATGGTGGGGATGGGACCAGTCCTTAGACTACCTGTCTGGATCAGGCCCCAGAACTGCTGTCCAGCCCTGCAGAGGTCCTGGGCCCCAGGCTGTGGCGGCCTGTGACTCCCAACAGAGCAAATCAGAGGAGGGGACATTGTGAAGTCTGCCCAGATCCCCTCTTCAATGTGATCACCTAGCCCTGCTGACAACCTAGCAGCCTAGAGCTGAGCCGTCACTGGGAAGGGCTCTTGGTTGCAGAAAGCTTCCTCAAGGTGATGTCCCTTCTCAGAGGGGTTCAGTTTAGATCTTAAGACACTGCCTCAATTAAGATGCCACTGAATGAAGGGGCTCCCAGCTCTGGAGGTCGCTGTGTGGATGCCTGAGGCCTCAGTGGCAACCCCATCATGAGTCAGGTCTCCTCCTGCCCAGTGTTGCCTCCTCACTCCACTCCAAATCCTCTGTGCATGGAAATCTCCAGCTCAGAGTCAGCTTCCAGTGAGCCCCATCTAAGATGGCCTGCTGTCCCCAACATGGACCAGAGGAGGACACAATACACTGAAAACTAGTTTCTGTCCAAAATTTTCAGAGTAAATGTTAAAATGCTCAATCTGATGGTTCCATGAATTTGTATGCAATAAAAAGGGAGCCTGACATGCCAGGTGCTCTGGGCTGAGGGAGAGTTGGAGTCAGATCTCCAGGTAGGAAAGCCCGGGGCAGGTGGAGCAGCCTCACCCCATGCAGGGACCACAGATGCACCCACAGGGTGAGCTGCAGGATGGACGCTGCCCGCCTCCACCCTCCACATCTTCTGCAAATGTCGCTCCTTTCTACAACCCCAACCAGATATGTAGATGTGATGAACCACGTAAAACACACGTCACTCGTCGTATCAAAAGCCACTGCAGGCCACCCTGGTCAACAGAAAACCCATTCACATCCTTATAAACTACACAGTCCCCAAATAATCTCCTGAAAATAATAATAGACATGAAAATCTATGTAATACATCTCGTAATTGCATGCTGATAACATGTGAAAATCATAGTATTTTGGTTTATTGACATAAATAAAATATACTATTATGTAAATTTACTTGTGTTATCTCTTATATTTAATGTGGTGACAAGACACTAGGGGTCACAGGAGGATCATGTCACACCGTTATTGGACAGAGCTGCCAGGACTGTTTCAGGTGACATTTGCTGTCGATTACCCTTGTGCAGGAAGCCCATCTCCACCAGACGACGTAAGTGTGAACCCAGGAAGAGGCACTGGGACAATAGAGCGGAGAACCTGCTTATGCAGAAGACAATGCCCTTGGGCCCTGCTCCTGCTCATCCTACGTGAGCCACACTGTGGATCATTTCATGCCCTGCTGAGCTCATGACTGGGGGGATCTAGCAGGTCTGGCTGTGTGGTCACTGCTGTCTCACATGGTTGTGGATGTAACAAAGACCACGAACATAGAAGTGGATGTTTTCAAAAGGTAAATAATTCTCTACTGCACATGACATAGACTTGTTGCTAAATCCCATGGGTCTACAGTAGGATTCTCCCCTGAAGCTTTGCCTTAAGCACAAGGTTTCAGTTCCTGTGCCCAATCCCCTGTTATGGTGGAGTCTGCTAGTTTCTCTGGCCCAACAGCAGGACAGTCACACCCCCGCCTGCACCTGCTGCGGAGCCTTTCTTGGCCCCAGAACAATGGGTGACACAGTTCTCAGACCCATGATTTATGGTGTCAGTATTCAGGCCTCAGGGGTCCCTGATGGCTTCTCTGGCTCCAGGTCTGGAAACAGCCTCCATGACCATCTCTGGGCTTCAGGATGGAGATGATGCTGATTATTACTGCAGCTCATATAGGAGAGGTGACGCATTCCACAGTGGTCCAAGTTCATGGGGAATTGAGACCCAAACTTGCCCCTGGCTCTCAGGCCCTCCCTTGCTCTGAAGATGGTTCTTTACCCTGTGCTAGGGGCTTCCTGCAGCACGGCCTTGAGAATTCCTCTCCCTCAGCTCCTCTCCTTTCTTACCAAAAAGTCCAAAAGGAAACCTGCTCTGTGGTTTCCCATCCACAAATAACACTGCAGCGAGCATCCCTATGCAGACTACTTAGAGTTCATGCATGCATATGACCACAGGATAAATTCCAGAAGTGAAATTGCTGGATCAAAATAATGTGCATTTGTGATTTTACCCATTGTTTTCACATTGCCCTCCACAGGGGATCTACCAGTTTACAATGCCAGTCCTTAATATTGATTGGAATTTATTGGGAAAAGTGCCAATTTATGCCAACCTATCAGATATAAAAAGTTATCTTGTTACACTTTGATTTTTGATTTCTCCTATTTTGCTTGTGGTTGAGCCTTTACTATTTCAGTGCTCATTGTTTTTTAGGATTTGGTAAACTTTTCTTAAATGTCTAGATAAGAAACATTTTAGCCTTTGCCACACACAAGTCAACGTTGGGGGTAATGCATAGGTACTGATAGCACTGTAATCATTCAACAATATAAAATATAGAAAATTAAAATATAAAAACCAGTATCAGTTCTGAGACCACTAAAAAAAAGGTGTCAGTCCAGGGGTGTCCCATAGGATGTGGTCCTGGTTTGTAGGGTCATTTGAAGTTGGAAATTTACACCAGCGTGTGTTCTGGGTGGAGATCTCCTTGTGAGGGTCACTGTATTTCACCTCCTGTAGTGGCCTGAGGTTTTTCTTTGGATAAGAACATACGTGGACCATCTATTTGATTGGATTTTCTGTCTGCTCAAGACAGCCGTGTGTCACAGGCTTATGACTTTCATCCTCATCCATTTCCTCTGAGTTTCGTGAGAGCTTTAGCAGATCAGGAATAGAGACTCCTCGTAGGTGGTAAATTCCAGGGAGTGGGTGTCGCAAATGGGCAAGGAAGCTCGCAGCAAGGCGGGAATGATCCAGTGAGGGCTGAGAGAAGAAAGGTCTTAACATCAGCCTTGTAGCTGAAACCAAAAACACACAAGATCATTGGCGTTCTGAGCATCATAAACCAGTGAATAAATGAAGTTCCAGTTTTAAATGTATTGCAATTTTTTAGAGCATGTAGACTGTGAAACTCAGAATGTAACCATGGGATAAAGAAGAGACCTCGAGTTTTTAAGGATGGCGATAGTGGAAATATGTTATCCTGCAAATTATCATTTTGTGTAAAGGAATGTTTTCCCTTTCTTAAATGGAGGAAATACCTTCTGAAACCTCCTTCTCTCACACTGTGAATGCATCATTAAGCCACAGATAAACTGTAATGGGAAGGAGGAAACAACTGTCCTTTTACATAACCATTGAGAGGTTTCTTCATTTGCACACCAAAATGTTGATGCTCAATGCTAACATTGGATTTAGTAATTTCATATGCTTACGAGATTTCAATTTTATTTGGGTTATGTTATTTCTGTGTATGATGTACCTTAGTTACCTGGGACATATTCTGCTCTAAAAACAATTCAACTTTTTTTCTTTTATTTTCTGTATCAACTATGGCTCTTTCCCCACGCTGTCAGAAATAGCCATGGCTACTGCTTATAAAATTCAGTTTTGTGATCATTTAAATTATTATGTACTCTAAATTATTTTAAGAATGCACAAATGTGAATTTTTTTCACATCTAACTCAAAAATGTTGCTGATGTTAACTCACTTTGTAGTTCTATCTTAATGAAGTCGGAGTTTATTTTTCTGGACACCCAGATGATAACAGGAGACTGGAGATAAAACCCCCAAAGCTGTTTTCCTTTAAAGCCTCAGGATAAGTCACCCTGGAGAATCACCCACACTTGATATGAATGATACATAAATTAGAATTAGGTCTTAGAGTTGGTGTTTAGGAGTGGGGCTTTTGGGATGAGATGAATGTTTTTGCAAGGGAGAAAGACATGAGTTTTTTGGAGTCCATAGGCTGGGGAAGTTATTGACTAAATTCTGTCCCCCAAAATTCATCACTGAAACTGTAACACAATGTGTGACCAAAATTGCACATAGGGTTCTTAAGAGATGACTAAATGCTATTGATGAAATTAGGGTGGATTCTTATGCAATCTGACTGGTTTCCTCCTTGGAAGAAAAACTTTGCACACACAGAAATGAGACACCAGAGGTGAGCGTGCAGAGGAAAGACCATGTGAGGACACAGCAAGGGGGCAGTGACCTGCAGGCCAAGGAGAGAGGCCTCAGGGGAAAACAAACCCACCAACACCTTTACTGTGGATTTTCCAGCTTCTAAACTGGGTGAAAATAAGTTTCTGCCATTTAGGTCACTAGATCTTCTGTATCTTCTTGTGGGAGCTCTAGCAAATAAAAAGAAAATGGACTGAAAGATGAGGGAGAAGGAAGAGATGGAGCAGGGCTCAGGAGGCGGGGCAGGGTGCAGGAGGCGGGGCAGGGCGGGGCTGGAAGGTCAGGCTCTGAGGTGCATCTCCTGGATGGAATCTTGACTCCACTCACCACTGGAAAAATTGGAAAAAACATTTACCCTCCTAATAATGATTCACTAATAAAGATGGACTTTGAATAGGGCTCCCATCATCGTATTCCATATTATAAAACTCTTCTTAAGGTAACTCTTGTAAAATCCTCCCCATTACATCCGGCATGTAATATAGGCTAATAAGCAGCCCTACTGAGTGATCTAGGGATGTACAGAAAATGCCATTCACGCTGTGTGCAGTAGGGGGCACTGTGAGGTTTATTCTGAGGCCCCTAATGAGTCCAAGTTCCCGGGTAATGCTCAAGTGCAAAGGGCATGACTGCTGCTTCCTTTGAGGCTCTGTTTGGTAAATATGAAAACACAAACACACTCGGCCCTTCTTCTGATCTTGAGAAATTGCTCAGAGAAGGCCCTCAGGCTGAGGGCTCAGACAAGAACCAGGACAAAGATTTCAGGGAATGGAGAACAGATTTGCATCCACTGCTCACCAGAGCCACCTAACAAGACACAAGAATAAAGGAAGTAGATTTGCATGAAGAGCCTCCCCTTCCTATGATAAGAGAGGCCTGGAGGTTCCTCCTTAGCTGTGGGCTCAAAGGCTGAGCTCTGGGGTGTCTCCACCATGGCCTGGACCCCTCCCCTGCTCACCCTCCTCACTCTCTGCACAGGTGCTGCCTCCCAGGGCTCACTCCTTATTATCACAGTAGCTGTGTCAGCTGACCCTGAGCTTCAGCTCAGCACAGGGAGTGGTGTAGGGTGTGGGGCTCTGGAGGTGAAACCCTTATCCTCACCTCTCCTGTCCTCTTTTGCAGGTTCTGCGGTTTCTTCTGAGCTGACTCGGGACCCTGCAGTGTCTGTGGCCTTGGGACAGCCAGCCAGGATCACCTGCCAGGGAGGTGGCATAGGAACCACATATGCAAACTGGTAGCAGCAGAAGCCGGGCCAGGCCCCTGTGCTGGTCATCTATAGTGACAACAACTGGCCTTCAGGGATCCCAGACCGATTCTCTGGCTCCGGCTCAGGAAACACAGCTTCCTTGACCATCACTGGGGCTCAGGTGGAAGATGAGGCTGACTATCACTGCCAATCAGCAGACAGGAGTGGTACTTATCCCACAGTGACACAGGCAGATGGGGAAGTGAGAGAGAAACCCCTTCCCTCTCTGTGTCACCCTATCTCTCCAGTCCCAGCAGGACTGTGAACAAAGCCACAAGCAGGGCTGGCCCAGTTCACCTGGATCTGAGACATTCAGGCTTCCCTCCTCTCCAGCCCTCAGGCAGGCTCTGCAGAAGGTGGGTTGGGATAGGATTTGAGGCTGGAAGGACCAAGCTGTTCTGCTGTAGTCTGGAATGAGTGTGTCTTGGCTCAAGATGACCTGAGTGGAAGGACACTAAGAGGGAGACAGACAGCCATGGAGCGTCCATGGTCTCTGAAGTTCCTCTTGTGTGGTGACTGGATCTAATGCAATGCCTGTCCTCTGTGGCCCAAATACCCTGGATTATTTCTCTGAACGACTCATGTTCAGCTGAGACCCTCAAGCCCCAGCCCCATGCATCCTGATGTACTGAATGGGAAAGTCTTTCCCAGTGAGCACTGTGGCATCACGTGGCATCCCTGACTTCCCACAGCCATTTCCCACTGAAAAATGCCATTGAGTGCAAATAACAGCTTCCTGCGAAAGTGTGCCTCCTTCACAATGTGGTTCTAGAGCAATGACTGCCTGAGGCCTTAATCCCAAAGCCATGCTTTAATTTAGGATGACCTTAAAACGCCTCCTAGCTGAATGGGCAATTGTAACATGTTCCCAGGCACGCCTCCCACATTTCTCTCCGTGAGTATATCCTGAAACCCTACTGTATGGAACCCTCACTCTCAGAGTAGGATTCTAGGGAAATGAAAAATTGTAAAAGAAAATGAAAACATCCTAGTGGGAAGAGTATCAAAGCGGAGGCGGTTGCACTGGAAGAGAACTCTGAAGTCTGCAAATATTTATGCACTAATGAGCACTTGTGTGTAAAGAAACTCCCTCTGAAAGAGAAAAGAACCACCTAAAGACACTTGAGGGAACACCCCACAGAGAACACACACACACTCACACACACACACTCACACGCACTACAGTCACAGAAGAAGGGCCTGAGTTACAGGGCATGAGGTTGGCCCATCAGAAGGAAGGAAGAAGGAAGGAAGGAAGGAAGGAAGGAAGGAAGGAAGGAAGGAAGGAAGGAAGGAAGGAAGGAAGGAAAAGGAGAAAATTGTACTGCTAATGTATTATTTGGCAAGCTGCTCAGTGGAACACCAAGATATTCGTGTGTGTGTGTGTGTGTGTGTGTGTGTGTATTTTTTTAATTGCATTTTAGATTCTGGGGTACATGTGAAGAACATGCAGGATTGTTGCATAGGTACATACATGGGAATGTGGTTTGCTGCCTCCATCCCCATCACCTATATCTGGGGATAACATCCCCATGTTATCCCTCCCCAACTTTCTACCCCCACTGTCCCTCCCCTAGTTCACCCCAACAGACCCCAGTGTGTAATGCTGCCTCCCTGTGTCCATGTGTTCTCACTGTTCAACCCCTGCCTATGAGTGAGAACATGCGGTGTTTCATTTTCTGTTCTTGTGTCAGTTCGCTGAGATTGATGGTTTCCAGGTTCATCCATGTCCCTACAAAGGACACGAACTCATCGTTTTTTTATGGCTGCATAGTATTCCCTGGTATATATGTGCCACATTTTCCCTGTCCAGTCTATCAATGATGGGCATTTGGGTTGGTTCCAAGTCTTTGCTATTGTAAACAGTGCTGCAGTGAACATTGGCGTGCATGATATTCTTAAGAACCTTGCACGTATATTTTATAATGTTATCACTGAAACGGATTTTGAAGAATGAGAACATGAATACCTTTAAAAAGCATTCAAGGATAAAGAGGGAAAATAAATTTGGATTGTATACATATGCAAAATGTACTTTCAAAGACAAGCTTGTGGTTTTTTTTAATTCCTTAAATATAAGAAGCAGATATTTAAACTCCTTGCCTTTTATTTTAAAATTTAGAAAATGCTTACATCTTCCCACACTGAACTTTATACTAATACAGCTAATCTAATCAAGGGATAAGAAAATCAAAACAGAATTATCTTGACAAATCTGGTTCCTTTATTTTTCAGACTAAACATATGATGAAGGAATAAAACTATTTATAATTGATTCTGCTCTTTGAAAGTATTCACTGATCACTTACCTTGCACCAAGTGATCTCCAGCTCCGAAGATGGGTCAGTGGAAAAATACACGTAGTTGCCCAGCTTGGTTAAGCGTAAAGTATAAAAAGGAAGAAAAGAAGTCATTGATTAGGGACTTTAAAACAGGAGTGTTGTGATAGGGATGGAATTCTGAATGCATACTGTGCTTGCTGTGTGGAGACTGGATTGATAAATAGTGCAATGATACAAGCTTAAATTCATATAGACTATGGCTAGCCTGTATTTTCAGCGCCCCTGAAACAAGAATGTATAATAATAGTTCTCATTATTTCCCCTAAGAAATCTCTGCAGTAGAGCTCTGGCTTAGTGAGAGAAGTACTACAGTCACCACGTAGTGAGGGTGGGAGGGTGAATTAGCAAATACCATTTGGAATTACTGCACTTTAAATGTAAACCTGGCAGGATTGAAAGAGAGGGAGAAGGAATAAGACCCAGACAGGCACAGAATTTGGAAATACCATTTGGAATTACTGCACTTTAAAGGTAAACCCGGCAGGACAGAAAGAGAGGGAGAGAGAATAAGACCCAGACAGACACAGAATTTGGAAATACCATTTGGAATTACTGCACTTTAAAGGTAAAGCTGGCAGAATTTTTATACATGTCAGATCTGAAAATGTGTGTGTGTGTGTGTGTGTGTGTGTGTGTAAAGGAGAAACAGAGAATAAGAACCAGACAGATACAGAGAGACAAGATAGAGCTGCAGAGACAGAATTAAAAGGGGACCCCAAGCATATTGAGCTGAGAAACTATAAAATGGGAGTTACTATTAAACAGAATGGGGAAGAGCAAGTTTGGGGAGTGTCAGTGGCTCCCTGTGGACTTATTAATTTTGACATTTCTAACAGACATCCAGGTGGAGAAGTCAGACAGTGTTGGGTGTAGTCTAGTCTTATGGTATAATGTAAAATATCAGGAAATGAAGGACACAAAAATTTGTAAGAAAGCAAAGATAGCCAGGCATGGTGGCTCACACCTGTAATCCCAGCCCTTTGGGAGGCCGAGGCGGGTGGATCACGAGGTCAACAGATCAAGACCATCCTGGTCAACATGGTGAAACCCGTCTCTACTAAAAATACAAAAAAAAATTTAGCTGGGCATAGTGGCCCGTGCCTGTAATCCCAGCTACTCAGGAGGCTGAGGCAGGAGAATTCCCTGAACCCAGGAGGCGGAGGTTGTGGTGAGCCAAGATCCCGCCATTGCACTCCAGCCTGGGTAACAAGAGCGAAACTCCGTCTCAAAAAGAAAAAAAAAAAAAAAGAAAAAAAGAAAAAGAAAGCAAAGATAAAGAGAAGTCATGGTTATCTAAGACTTAAAAAGTAGTAAACATGAGAAGAATCCAGCAAAACAGTACTGAGGGTGATTCTCAAAAACGTCAAGAGGTAATGCAGGTAAAGTGTTCTGGAATTCTATCAAAGGATGTTTTGAAAAGAAAGGGGGAGATCAACTGCATTAAATGCTGCCGATACATGAATTAAGACGAAGGCTGAGGAACTATGCTTCAATTCATCATTTAACAATATGGATTCCATTTGTGCTTCGAGAAGAGCAATATTCTTAAAGTGAGTAGGTGAGAACCCATATTGGAGTCGTTTCTCAAAGGAACGTCTGGTCTCTAGATTCTTCAGGAATTTTTTAGTGAACAGTGGAGGCACAAATGGGATTAGTTTTAATTCTAGGGTCGGGACACACTTTAAACCTGTGCCTCTGCATGCCTTGCATTTGAAGGCTAGGTATTCCATTTTCTTCTAATAACAGATACAAAACCTAAACCCATCTAATTGACACACTTTACAAAGACTGGTACTAGAGGTTGTTGGAGAGGCCGTGGTTCCACATAGTATCTTATGAGTCACTGATGGGCAGGGAAGCTGGAAAAATGTCTTTGGAAAACTCACCACACCTGCTCTATTTAAACATTCAGATGCCAATCACCTGAAATCCCAAACATATTCCATACATATTTCCACAAGAAAACACCAGGGACCTGTATTACAATATTATTAGTTCAAATAATCACACTGGGTTTTCTGATTATTTTATTAGCAACTCAGTCTCTGCGTGTTTTCAGCAGTACAACCTCTATCTAATATATATTTTGTATTTTTAATCAACCATTAAGAAAAGTACTGTATTTTACCTCAAGTCTATATATAGTGCCTAAAATAGAAGACATGATTTTGTAGATTCAACAGAATTATTTGTTGAATAAATAATGAGTAACTTATTTATCCTGTCCACAGACAAATACATCATCTGAGAATACAGCGATAACATTTGTTATGTAGAAAGTCATTTCAATCTCAGTTAAAATATTTTGTGCATATGAGTTACTGTCATATACAGATGCTCACAGTGTTTATATGAAAATGTTTGGAGTTAATGCATAGTTTTGGTCCTTAAGCCTTTTGGTTTTGCTGCCATAGCAGATAGTGTTCCTATTAAGAACATGAACCTGAATTTTACTTCATTTTTAACAGATTCTTAATAAAATATATGCCAGACTGTTTTGTTTAATACATAAGCAGACACGCTGTCAGAAGCAAATAGCCACCCACACCACTGCCACCCGTACCTCTGATACTGCGGCTCCTGAAGACGTCACCCACTCCACCACTGCCACCCGTTCTGATTCTGTGGCTCCTGAAGACGTCACCGAGAGCTGAGGACTTTGTGTTCATCCTGAGCACTTTATAGACCTTTCATTTTCACCTGGGTATGAGATAAAATAATTAAACAGCAACACAGCTCACAATTCTTAAAGAATGACTCTTTTTTTGTGCCCGTTTAACATTACAGAGCGAGACAGAGTACACGTCTCTTTCCCAGGAAATCACTGTTGGCACTACACTCTGAAAACTGTGTTACTGACTTTCTTAGAAACACTGTTGGGCTCATAATTTAGATGCCATCAAATCATGTACAAAAATATGCTACTTCCTTCGCCTTCTCTTCTCCTCTTAACAGACAATTGTCAGTTTTCTTCCTCTCCAACTCCTTCTGTTTACTTAATTTTTTAAAAGCGTTCTGCACATTTCCAATTTTAGAAGTGTAGAGAGGCAACATGTGGTCAAACTACATGTACAGGAAAAGTTGAATTACATGCAAGCATTTTTAAATAAAGAATTCCTCCTCAGTGTTCTGTGATTATTTTATATAATCAAATGTCTTCCAGATATACGCCCCAAACCGGTGGTTATCAAGCTCTGCTTTGTTGTCTAATTTTATCAGAATTATCCAAAATTCTTATCATAAATACATATAAGTTGGCACACCTTCAAATTTATGAAATCAAAATTTCCAGAACCTAGTACTATGCATAGAAAAATGTATTCCTCAGGTGATGCTGATTTTAAATCCGGGTTTGGAATGCAAGAAGAATTACCTTCCTTGCCCTCTAGTTGGCACTAACGTGCAGAGTTCCTCTTCCCCTTTCACATTCTGCTGTCTCTCCTTCTGCATCTTCGTCTTCTCCTCCCTCCACTTCTCACACACATCCCAAGCCCTCCACCGTCAATCCTCCTAAAATTCCAAATGGCCATTTGCCACGAAACTTCCCTCTGTCCCGTGAACAAGTTATGTGGGCAAAAGGAGAGTTTAAGTTTGGACCCAGCTGAATCAAGAGCTGCAATTAAACATTTCCCTCCACCCAGAGCCACCAGCAAATAGTTACAGAAGATCAGAAATCTCCTGTAGGTGCAAAGGGCTCAGGGTGATCTGATGCTACAGATCAAATCTTATTGTCCCCTCAAATTTTTGTGTTAAAATCTAATTCTCTATGTGATGGGATTTGAAAATGAGGCCTTAGAGGGTGATTAGGTCATGAAAGCACAGCCCCATGAATGGGATCAGTGTCCCTATCAAAGGGACAGCTAGGAGCTCCCTCATTCCTTCTGTCATGTGAGGACACAGTAAAGAGATGGCAGTCTACAAACCAGGAGCAAGCCCTCACCAGACACGATGTCTGCTGAGCACGGGACCTTGGATTTTACCATCTCCAGAACCAGGAGAAATAAATTTGTTTCTCTGTGGTCTAGTCTGTGGCATTCTGCTTTGGCCCCCAGATTAGCTGAAGTACCAACATATCAACTTGTACATGGAATTTTTGGAAACCCTGTGATGCCAAATCTTTGATGGCAAAAGGCAACTGATCTGCTGGAGGATTGAACCTAAACGGTCCCTCTTTCCACAATAACCCAGAGAGTGAGAAATACCAAAAGTAGGTCAAGGTCTTCTAAAAGCCGTACCTGAAAGGTTTCCAGTAACAGTTGATTAGACGGTAAGTTCATCACACAGACAACCACAACAAGGAGACATGACTATCAGAGATTTTCAGGATGGCCTCCAAAACACCATCTGACAACATTAGGGACCCCTCCTCCTAGGCTTCTTTTTCTGCTCTCCAGTGCCTCTTGCAGACAGGAGACAACCCCAGCAGCAGGTCCTTCAGCTACAGGGCTGCAGCTGAGCCAGATGACAGAAGCCTCTCTTCACTGAGGCAGAGAAACCCAAGCCACACACCCTGGTCTTGGCCTCCATGTCTCCCACTGTGTCCAGGACACAGGGCAGCATGGGAGCTGCTGGCTGGGGCTGTGATGGCCACCGCCTCTCTCCCATCTCTTGCTCCAGCCATGCTTTCAGTTCCAGGGTTGAGGCCAGTGGCTAGAGCAAGTACCACAATGTCAGGCAGCTCCTTAAGGCAGGGGCAGGAGGGCTCTAGAGCTGCCTCTACCTCCAGTTCTGTCCCTGAAGAAGGCTCTTCCCCTGAGGCTGGCACTGCCTCATCAGCTAGCCCTGGAAGGTCCAGTATTGCTGCATATGGAGCAGGAGCTGAAAAAGAAGAAAGATTCACCAACGATACTCATTTTTCACTGGAATTCCCACACACAGAAACAGCCTCACTGAATTTAAATAATTCCAGCCTGAAAACACTGCACCCAGAAAGTCTCTGAGACTACAGGCCACCTCACCATGTGCCTGTGCTTTGAGAAACTCCAGAGGCTCCAGCTGGACAAGGACAATATGCAGATGTGGCCCAGATGGGCTCACTGGTGAGGTCTGGCCTGGTAGGGCCTGCCCTGGGCTACCCTGTGGTACCTGAGGGTGCCTTCGGCCAAATGGCTCAAGGCTCCTGGAATGAGGGATGAGCCTGCATGTGCATTGTGGGAAAAGGCTGTCACTCTGGGCCCTCCTGAAGCAGGAGCCTGGAGGTGTGGGGATGCCAGGTGCTCTGAGATCTGAGGGACGTGGACATTGCCCACCTCCACTGTCCACATCCTGTGCAAATAAATTATTCTTTTCACCCCTCCTTCAGCCTATCGATTTGGACACTTAAAAAGCCACCACAGCTCATCCTTGTAAAGAGGAAGGCCATTCACATCACATTTTTCAAATAACAGTAATGGCCGTGCAGAGTATAGAAAATTTCTCATCAATTAGTGTACTTAGATTACATATGAAAGTGATGATATTTCTGATATGCTAGGTTAGTAAAATATATTATTGAAACTCATTTGCTTCTTCTCTTTGTATTTCTAATGCAGTGACCAGGCAGTGGGATTCCCATGAGGCTCACATCATATTGGGACTGAACAGTGCTGGTTTCCCCCGCCTTCAGGGTACAGGGGCTGTGGAGTGACCCGGTGCAGGAAGCCCCATGTCCACCCATAGCACATCAGTGTGAACCCAGGGAGAGGCGCTGGTGTAAGAGAGACCAGAACACGGGGTGAACCACCTGCTTGTGCAGGGGACTGAGCCTTCACTTTGAACCAAACAAGTTCTCTTTTCTATGTTCAATCCTGAACAAGAGGGCTTTTTGGACTTTTTTGTTCTCAGGTTTGTGCCCCTTCAGGTTTGGTGTTGTCTGGAATCCCAGCCAGGGGACACTGAGGAAATCCAGGAGTCTCACACTGACTCCGTTGAAGTTCATCTGCTAGGGCCATCCCAAACTGCTGCGTATGACGATTTCCTTTCCTGGTGCTCAGATAGCTGCTCCGTGCACTTGCCATGGTTTCGGAGAAGAATCTAGGTGGGAAAACAGGATCGTGTATGTTACGATATTTAAATGGAACCTGAATCCATTAATATTTCTTTTAATATGAAACATTAAAAGAATTTTGTCATAGGTAATGGGGAAAGATGAAAAGCGATTAAAAGTATTTTGAGAAAAACAAACAAAAATGCATTTATTAATATGTGTGTCTTCAGTGCTGCAGGGTTGAGAGAGGTCCGCTTTAGTTTGCCCTGAGGATGTGCTGAGATGGGGGAAAGCAAGAAGGCAGGAAACACGCATCTCTGCGACCTGACACGTAAATCACAGCGAAATGGAAATAAGTCTTTCAATAAATCAACCATTCACAATACATATCACTCTGGTGCACACAGAAAGTCCTATTAGCAAACTCCCTTTGTCCTGCTGGGTCATATCCCCACGGATCACCTGTGTGCAGAGTGGACTCTGTGGTCCCCGTTTCTCAGGCTGAGAACCAGAGGCTGGGAAGGACAAGTCGCTTGCTCGTGAGTGGGAAGGGCAGGATTGGGAGCAGCAGATTCCGGCTCAGGACTGTGGCCCTAGTCGATGCTCCCTGTTCCCTCCACAGGGTCCCTCCCACATTTCCCGGTGTGGATGTGGTGCATTTCCTGGGGTGGCTGACATGCTCCAGGGATTCGGTGCTGCAGTCGCTTCAGCACAAAGCGTGGGGGTGGGGGTGGGGGTGGTGGATGGATGAGGCTGCACTGGGGAGACCAGAAACCAATGACACCCAGCAGAGAGTTCCTTGGGGTGGACAGCCCCATTTCCTGACAGTAGAGACAGCCTGGAGCTGGGTGCCCAGCAGAGGGCACTGCAGGGTGTGCCCAGGCCTGGGAGTCACAGAGACACAGACACCACACAGCAGAGACACGGAGGGCCAGGAGGTCACTCAGGTGAGGGGCTTCAGCAGATCTTTCTCTCCTGAGCAAATCGGGTAGAAAAAAATTTAGTACTTGCCATCAGAATAGACAAACGAAGACTTTCATCTTTTCAGCTGAGCTGCACTGTCAAGGGAAACAAATCTTTGAGCCCAGACCCAGGTGAGGGTGGGGTTAGGCATGGAGCTCACAACCCAGATTTGCATGGAGGCCCCGCCCCCCTCTGAGGCAAAAGAGATGAGACAGGCTGGGGTCAGGCCCAGTTCTGGGGTCTCAGGAGGCAGCGCTCTCAGGAAGTCTTCACCATGGCCTGGACTCTGCTCCTGCTCATCCTCCTCACTCAGGGCACAGGTGACACCTCCAGAGAAGGGGACTCAGGGACCTCTGGGCTAATCATTGGTCTCTTGCTCCTCAGGCTCACATGGGCCCAGCACTGGCTCACTGGTGTGTTTCTCCCTCTTTCCAGGGTCCTGGGCTCAGTCTGCCCTGACTCAGCCTCACTCAGTGTCCGGGACTCCTGGACAGTCGGTCACCATCTCCTGCACTGGAACCAGCAGTGATGTTGGAGGTTATAATGCTGTCTCCTGTTACCAGCAGCACCCAGGCTTAGCCCCAAACTCATGATTTACAGTGTCAGCAATCGGCCCTCAGGGGTCTCTAAACGCTTCTCTGGCTCCAAGTCTGGCAACACGGCCTCCCTGACCATCTCTGGGCTCCAGGCTGAGGACGAGGCTGATTATTACTGCAGCTCATACGCAGGCAGCAGCACTTTCCACAGTGGTCCAGGTTCATGGGGAACTGAGACCAAAACCTGCCCTGGGCTCTCGGGCTCCCTTTTTGCTATGAAGATGTTCCCTCAGCTGGTGCAAGGTCTGTCACTGGATAAGAACATACTCACTTCATCTATTTGATTGGATCACGGGTTTGCCAAACACAGCCCTGTGTCACAATCACAGAACATTGATCTGCATGGTTTGCTCTGAGTTTTGGGAGAGCTTCCATATGTTAGGAATAGACTCCTCCTAAGGCAAAGTCTGAGGGAGAGGGAGGGGCAAGTGGGCAAGGAAGTTTGTATCAAAGCCGGCATATCCAGGGCAGACTCAGAGAGAAGGGTCCTCATACCAGCATTTGACTGAAGCCAAAACAGAAGAGAACAAGGAAGTTGTGAGAATAACAAATGAATAAACAGTTTAAGTTTTAAATATATTGAATGTTTTTATAATCCATGAAAATTCTAGAGCAGAATTTAACAATGGGATAAGGAAAAGAGCTTGAGATGTTAAACTATAAAGAGGCCAAGGCAAGTTGCCAGAAAAAGGTCCTGTTTTAAAACTATTTTAAGTCCACTAGAGCTAAGGGAGGAGTTTGCAGAATCAAGGTTTGAAATGTCATGCAGGAGGGGGCGAGAGTCAGGGGATGGGAAGACCCAGCTGAGCTCATCTAAGGGTGTTTACGTTTTTCTCTGGCCCTAGAGTTTTTGGCCGTCCCTGTATGACCAGGGCCTCAGATAAGCAGGAAGTTTATCTGCTTCTCTCCTCCAGCCATAGTTCCTGGTTCCCCTGAGCCCAGGTCAGGGCTGCTGTAGCCTTTGCATCCTAAGAGCCCATTTCACTCCCGGTTGTGCTCAATGGACTGACCCAGAGTAAACAGTAGGAGGTTCCCCTGCTCCCTGACCCCAGGGTCTCTTCCTTTCAGTGGCACCAGCCCAGCCCTAATGTCCATCCATCTGTTCCTGCCCATCCAGGCCTCCGTGCTGCCCACTGTAAATGGCCACAGGTCACTAACTGATTGTAAATCTTGAGCAGATTCGCCTGACTCTGCAAAATGGAACATCTCCTCCCAGCACCAGGATGTCACAAGCAAGGCCAGCTGTGGGAAGGCAAGTGGGGGAGTAACGTGCATCACAGAGTGTAGATGAGACAGAGTAGCTCTGATGTCTCTCCGGATGGGTCAGGTCCCTGCAACTGCAGGCCCACAGAACAGGACTGCAGGCTGGAAGATGGGCTCCCTTTCTCCTGTATACAAAACAGTGCAGTGTGCAAGGTTGCCCACGTATAGGAGTGTGCCCAGGTGTGTACCCATGTGTGAGTGTGCCCAGGGTTGTGCTCATGTTCAGGAGTGTGTGCAGGTGTGTAAATGTGTGTTCTCATGTGCAGGAATGTGCAGAGGCATGTAAATGTGGGTGCCTGTGTGTGGGAGTGTGCACAGGTGTGCCCATGAGTGTGTGCAGGTATGCAAATGTGTGTGCCCGTGTGTAGGATTGTGCCCAGGTGTGTAAGATACCCAACCATGTGTGGGAGTGTGCCCAGGTGTGCTCCCCTCTGTGAATGTGCAGGTGTGTAAATGGGCACACCTGTGTGGGAATGTGCTGCGTATACCTGTGTGTGGGTGTGTGCACATGTGCATACATGTGCATGCTGGTGTTACCAGGGAGTGCTGCCAGTGTCAAATATCCCAAACTCACAATTTGTTTAATTTCCTCACCACCTCCCTAAGACGTGCTTCTGGGTTAAACGAGCTCATGTGGGCAAGGCCCACAAGCAGGCATGGCATGGCATGGGCTGTAGTCAGTGCTGAGTAAGTGTCATCGAATATTGTCATGCTTACATGCAACCTTGTCCAGGGTGGGCCACATGTACGCCCCTGTCTGGTCCTGACAGAGCAGCAGAAGGGGGACTCAGACACGACAATGGCCAGGGTCCTGAAAGCACAGAGACACCTTTCACCCCTGTGAGCTTCACAGACAACCGTGGGTATGGGATTCCTGTCATAGCTTTAAGATTGTTCAAATAAGCACTGACGATCACTCCCATATGAGATATGAGGAGAAGAATAATTCCATATGAACCAAACACATGAAGCCCACACTGAAGCCTGCCGAGTTCTCTCCAGTCCAGTGCGATGGAGGCTGCATTTTCATTGGGACTTTTGAGAGTACGGAGAAGGCCTGAGGAAATCAGGCTGAGCTGTGGGTGCCAAAGACAAAGGTCTGGGATGTCTCACCATGGCCTAGGCCCTTCTCACCATGGCCTGCTACCTGTCCTCACTCTCTGCACAGATGCTGCCCCCAGGCTAAGCCCCCACAGGACTATAAGCCTATTCCTGACCCTGAGCTAGCTCAGGTGATGCTTCAGGATATGGCGCCCTGAGAATGAGCCCCAAAGTGTCCTCGACCTTCAGTTTCTGTGATTTCTTAAAGACTCAGCTACAACCAGCAATGATGGCCATGAGACGCCTGTCCCCCATCCGCCCAGGAGAAAGCAGAGCAGGCAACAGTGCAGAGAGAGCCAGCAGGAGCCAGGCCAGATCCTGCATCCAAAGCAGCCCCCAATACCCATACATTCTCCAGCTCTAACCTGGGGTACAGCCCGCACCTACTCCAGGCTGAGGCAGGCTCCTCAGCATGGCTAGCCCATGACGGGGGATGTCAGTGTGTCCATGGGACACATCCTTGCTGCCTGCCTGGTCCTCACACCCCCTCCCTCCCCACCTTGGTTAAGTTCTGCTCCAAAGGCCCCAGGTTCAGCACTCAGGATACTTAGATTGGTTCCTGGACTTGCCCCCGCTGCTTTCTGTTCTCCTGAGCCACTTAGTCTCTCAGCCACAGTGTTAGCTGCTGTGAAGTGAGGAGGCTTATACTGAACTGAAGAAGCTTTTTTCTTCATTCAAAAGTAAGAAATAGAAAAGCGGTGAATGTCATATTTATTAATTAAACCCCAATGAGAGGATGTCATTCAACGGGCTTCGGTCATGGAACTTGTCTTTCCTCTGCAGGGAGCCCAAGAAAGAGGCTCAAAAAGAGCTTGTTTTCTGTATGGTGGGAGCAGTGGCCCCCAGCTGAGAATAAGCAGGAGAGCCTCACTTTCATCAGGAAAACAGACTAAGCTAATGCAGAAGTCCTCCTGGCAGAAACTCTGACAAGTGTGGAATGAAATAAACATAAACTTGAAATTGATGGTGCTGACAATGGTGTTGTTAGCTCACAGCTAAGCTGCAGTGCAGGAGGCATCAGGTGACCGTGTGGATCACAGCTGCTGCTATTATGTGTGAGGTGTATCCATCTTCTTCCTAAGTACACAGGAAGTCTGGGTCCCTGGAGGATGGCATGCACATCTCTCTGGACTTTGGAAGCTTTGTAGAAGCCCTCTCTCAGTAGTCCTGATAGAACAAAACCACTAGAGGAGGGCATCTCAACCCTGAGACACTTTGACAGCAAATGCACCTGCCCCACCTCCCTGCACTGTGTGTGAACTCTCTGTGCTGGGCTGAGCAGGGTGGATTGGGTCATACTGGCACAGAATGGGGCTGGACTCTCTGGTCCTCAACTTCAGAGGTGACAGGAGCTGTGGGGTCACCTGGAAGAAAAAGGCCCCGGGAGGGCCGAGTCTCCTCCACCAGCTGGGGGCAGCAGAGCTGCAGCCAGGAGCAGTGAGGAGCCAGGCTGGGGCTGCCCAGGTGGGGCAAAGAGGAAGCCCAGCCTAGGGATCAACAGGTGTCCAAGAATCAGTCTTCAGACTGAAAGTGAAGACAGTTCATCCTATCCCCTCTGGCTGCAGTGGCCACGTTCTGAGGGTCAGGCTCATATAGTGTCACCCCAGGACACTGAGAGAAGCCCGCCACAGTAAAGGCTTCACCTCGGAAATGCAGCTAGAGGATCCTGGGCCCAGGTGTCAGCCTGGGCAGCCTCCTCAGGAAGGGGATACCCTGGGAGACGTGCTGAGGTCAAGGTGCTCTGAGAGCGGGCACAGTGTGAGCGGATGGGGCCCCCAGGGCCTGAGCCCTTCACCCAGGATGGCTGCCTGAGCCTCTTGCCACTCTCTCGGCCTTGTTCCTCCCTGTCCAGCAGTGTCCTGGCGAGCTGAGCCCTCTGTCCTGGACACTCCCAGATACACTCGACCCCTGATCCCTCTGCCTCTCCTTATAGCTCCAGGCAGACTCTGACTCAGAGGGTGGCTCCCGTGCTCAAGTGAATCTCAGGTGGGTGGGGTGAAGATGCATTTGGAGCCCTGGTCCCTGCGTGAGGAATCTCCAGCCTCCTTGAGGACAAGCTCTCCAGAGGGATGAGGATTCTCAACTGACTCAGGCCACAGCTCTGACCCCAAAGTTGTCCATGCTCTGTGACATGACAATAACAAAGGACTTGGCTGGAGTAACCAGGGACCACCTGCCCTGTGGAGCTCACTTGCTGTGCAAAGACCACGTCCCTGGGACCCTTATTGAGACCATGGGGCCTAAAGTTAGATTCTCAGTTGAGTCTGCTGCTCTTTGCAAGTTTACATAAAACATTGATGAGAAAAACATAAATAGGTAACATCAAGCTGAGGGGGCCAATTGCTAACTTCTTTTCTTTTCTTTTTTTAAGACGGGGTTTCACCACGTTGCTCAGGCTGGTCTTGAACTCCTAACTTCACGTGATCCACCCAACTTGGCCTCCAAAGTGCTTGGATTACAGGAGGGAGCCACTACGCCCGGCCATTGCTAACTTCTTGTGGCAATGGGGGTTGGTATGGAAGGAGCAGCACCATGGATGAAAAGAGACCAGAGGCCCTGTTGACTCCACAGGTGTGTGTGCTTGCTTAAAGGACCCAACTATTCCTACTGAAATAATTAGAAAGTGTTCTAGTGACACAGCACAGCATTTAGATGAAATAAATAAGAGGGGACTGAGTCTGAGAGGGACCAGGAGGAAGACGATGGGTCTCTTGTGCACCTGCTGCTGAGTCAGGCGTCATTATGGTTTCACAGCAGGGCCCAGGTCAGCCCCATGGCCAACCTCCTGGAAGGTCCACAGCTCTGCCGAGCCTGGCCCAGGACAGACCTCAGGTCAGCAAGGCTTGGGACCATAGCATGAGGTCAGTTCCCAGGAAGGTGACTGTGATCACCGGGCTTGAAGGCTGAGGCTGATTTTCTAACGACAGATCCTGCTTCCTCTTTGTCCTGTCGCCTGTGCTGCCCCCACAGATGGTTTGAGTGACATCTCTCCAGGAGGAGTCCCAGAGGATGTAAATTTACATAAACACCAAACACTGACTGCCCCCAAAAGCCTGAGAAGGATTAAGAGAGGGCTGGGGAGCCCAGCTGTGCTGTGGGCCCAGGAGGAAGAGCTCTGGGTGTCTCATGATGGCCTGGACTTCTCGCCTGCTCCCTCTCCTCACTCTCTGCACAGGTGCTGACCGCAGGCTCAGTCCCCACACATTCTAAGTTGAGCCTGCCCTGAATCCTGAGCAAAGCATAGACACAGTCTCTGGGTGGGACTCCTGGGAATGGTTCCTTTGTCTTCAACTCCCTATTCTGTTCTTCTTTGAAGGCTCTGAGGCCTCCTATGAGCTGACACAGCCACCCTCCGTGTCAGTGTCACCAGGACAGACGGCCAGGATCACTTGCTCTGGTGATGCATTGCCAAAAAGATATGCTTATTGGTACCAGCAGAAGCCAGGCCAGATACCTGTGCTGGTGATATATGAAGACAGCAAGAGACCCTCAGGGATCCCTGAACGATTCTCTGGCTCCATTCGGGGACAACTGCCACCTTGACCATCAGTGGGGCCCAGGAAGAGGATGAGGCTGACTATTACTGCCAATCAGTAGACAGCAGCGGTACTTATCCCACAGTGATACAGACAGATGGGGAAGTGAGACAGAAACCCCTTCCCTCTCTGTGTCACCCTCTCTCTCCAGCCCCAACAGGACTGTGAACAAAGGTATAAGCAGGGCTGGCCCAGTTCACCTGGATCTGAGACCTTCAGGCTTCCCTTCCCTCCAGCCCTCCAGGCAGGCTCTGCAGAAGGTGGGTCGGGATAGGATTTGAGGCTGGAAGGACCATGCGGTTCTGCTGTAGTCTGAACTGAGTGTGTCTTGGCTCAAGATATCAAGATGCGCTCAGTGGAAGGAGAGTAAGAGGGAGACAGACAGCCATGGAGTGTCCATGGTCTCTGGAGTTCCTCTTGTGTGGTGACTGGATCTAATGCAATGCCTGTCCTCTGTGGCCCAAATACCTTGGATTATTTCTCTGCACGACTCATGTTTAACTGAGACCCTCACGCCCCAGCTCCGTGCATCCTGATGTTCTGAACAGGAAGGTCTTTCCCAGTGAGCACTGTGGCATCCCGTGGCATCCCTGACTTCCCACAGCACTTTGCCACTGAAAAATGCCATTGAGTGTAAAGAACGGCTTCCTGCAAATGTGTGCCTCCTTTAGAATGTGGTTCAAGAGCAATGACTGCCTGAGGCCTTAATCTCAAACCCATGCTTTAATTTATGGTGACCTTGAAATGCCTCCTAGTTGAGTGGTCAGTGGTAACACATTCCCAGTCACACATCCCACACTTCTTTCCTGAGAGTATATCCTGACATCCTACTGCATGGACTCCTGCACCTCAGAGTAGGATTCCAGGGACTAAAAATATAAAATAAAAAAAAAAGTCTAATGGGGAGAGTATCAAAAAGGAGAGAGTTGCACAAAGAGAGAACTCTGAAGTCTGCAAATATTCATGCACTGATGAGCACTTCGGTGTGAAGAAACTCACGAAAGAGAAAAGAACTACTCAAGACACTTGAGGGAACACTCCAGAGAGCGAGCACGTGCACACACACTGACACTCATACACTCACACTCACACTCATACACGCACACTCACAGTCATACACTCACACACACTCACACACACACACACTACAGTCACAGAGAAAAGACCTGAGTTACAGGGCATGAAGTGGAGTCCCCAGCTGTGCCTCAGTACTGGACAAATGTCACCCTAGACAAATGGCCGCTAGGCCTCAACTATGAAAGTGTAAAAGCAAACAGAAAATCCCAGCAATTTTCAAGTAACTTTACTGAATTCAACAATAAAAGACAACGGTAGAGAAAGAAATGCAAATTATTCTAAACCCAGCAGGAAAAATGTGCAATATCTTCATCCTGTCAATATTTCCTGCAAGGTAACCAGAAAATCTACGCTAATCATGCAGACAAATAAATCAATCCAAAGTGGCAATAAAGTTGCACACATGCTAGACCACAGAGGCGAGGATACAAAAGCAACTCTTACAACAGTATTCTGTTTTACTTGTTCATGAGGGTATAGGATTGAACAGGTATGTAAAGTTGAGACATAAAAATACAAAGGAAAGCGTCACCAATGTGAGTCACTTTCCAGTAGAGTTTACACACACAGAAACAACCTCACTGAATTGAAGGAATTCCAGCCTGAAAACACTGTCCCGCAAAGTCTCTGAGACTGTAGACCACCTGACCGTGTGCCTGTGCCTTGAGGAACTCCAGAGGCTCCAGCTGAACAATGACAATATGCAGATGTGGCCCCAGTGGGGCCGTCCTTTGATCAGTGACAGGATCTGCATGGCTGGAGGAACTCCTGACCACCCACCCTCTGGAGCTCATGTCCTGTGCAGAGACCATGACGCTGGGATCCTCGGAGACACAATGGGACCTAAAGTTACATTCTCAGTCCAGTGTGATTATCTGGTGCTTTTTGCAAGTTTGCATAAAACATTGATGAGAAAAAGTGAAGAAATAAAGGAAGAGCTGATTCTACCAAGGTGGCTGAACAGGAACAGCTCTGGAGTGCAGTCCCAGTGAGAGAGAGGCAGAAGGTGAGTGATCTCCACATCTCCAACTGAGGTACCAGGTTCATTTAGATGGAAATGGTTGGGCAGCGGGTGTAGCCCAAGGAGGGCAAACCATGGCAGGGCGGGATGCTGCCTCACCAAGGAAGTGCAACTGACTGGAGGATCGGGGACTTCTTCCCTACCCCCCACTCCAGTTGAGATACTGTACTTCTCCCATGCCCTCTGCAACCCACAGACCAAGAGATCCCTGCCAGGCTGAAAAGCACCACGTTACCAGTACAGATCTGAGTGGCAGCTCTGCAGATGCCGCATGTTGTTGCCACAGATTTGGGTGAATGTTTTGACTAGCACTGAGAGAGCCTGCAGGACGGAGCTACCTGCTCCCCAGAAAGAGGGGGAGCTCAAAGCAGGGAGACAGGTGATACAGCTAGGCGGTCCCACCCCCCAAAGACCAGCAAACTGAGCCCTCTCAATTAAGAGTTTTGCAGCCAGCACATCAGGATGATCGAGCTCGGTGAGTGGAAGGGCGTCCGCCATTGTTGAGGCAGGTCTAAACCTACTTGTGTAAACAAAAGCCAGAGGAAGCTTACACTGCAGCTGGACTGAGTCCATGACAGCCCAGCAGCGCCTCTACAGGCAGACCAGGAATGGACACACTGCTCAAGCAGCTCCCTAAAACCTGCATAACCAAAAAGGCTCCTCATACAGTACAGCTCTGGCTGTCACCTGGTGGGTACCCTTCCGGGATGAAGCTACCAGAGGAAAGATCAGGCAGCAACACTTGCTGATCTGCAACCCCCACCGGTGATTCCCAGGCAAGCAACATCTAGAGTGAACTTTCAGCAGTCCTACAGTAGAGGGACCTGACTGTTAGAAAGAAAACTAAAAAACAAAAAGAAATAGTTTCAACATCAACAGAAAGGATGTCCACTCAGAGATCCCATTCAAAATCACCAATTCAAAGGTCAAAGGTAGATAAACCCACTAAGATGGGAAGAAACCAGTGCAAAAAGAATTAAATCATGAAAGACCAGAGTGCCTCTCCTGCTCCAAGAGATGAAAACTTCTCACTAGCAAGGGAACAAAACAGGATGGAGAATGAGTTTGACGAATTGACAGAAACAGGCTGCAGAAGGTGGGTAATAACAAACTTCTCTGAGCTAAAGGAACATGTTCTAATACAATGCAAAGAAACTAAAAACCTTGAAAAAAGGTTAGATGAAATGAATAACTAGCTTAGAGAAGAACATAAATGACTTGATGCAGCTGAGAAACACAGCACGAGAACTTCATGAAGCATACACAAGTTTCAATAGCCAAACCGATCAAGCAGAAGAAAGGATATCAGAGATTGATGATTAACTCAATGAAATAAAACAAGAAGGCAAGATTAGAGAAAAAAGAGTGAAAAGAAGTGATCAAAGCCTCCAAGACATGTGGGATTATATGAAAAGACCTAATCCATGCTTGATTAGTGTACCTGAATGGGACAGGGAGAATGAATCCAAGGTGGAAAACACTCTTCGGGATATTATCCAGGAGAACTTCCCAACCTCGCAAGGCAGGCCAACATTCAAGTCCAGGAAATATAGAGAACATGACAAAAATATTCCTCAAGAAGAGCAATCCCAAGGCACATAATCGTCAGATTCACCAGGATTGAAATAAAAAAACATGCTAAGGGCAGCCAGAGAGAAAGGTTGGGTCACCCACAAAGGGAAGCCCATCAGACTCACAGTGGATCTCTTAGCAGAAACCCTACAAGTCAGAAGAGCATGGGGGCCAATATTCAACATCCTTAAAGAAAAGAATTTTCAACCCAAAATTTGATGCAAAAATCTTCAACAAAATACTGGCAAACCAAATGCAACAGCACATCGAAAAGATTATCCATCACAATCAAGTAGGTTTCATCCTGGGGATGCATGTCTGGTTCAACATATGCAAATCTATAAATGTAATCCATCACATAAACAGAACCAAAGAGAAAAGCCACACGATCATCTTAATAGATGCAGAGAAGACCTTCAACAAAATTCAACAGCCCTTTATGCTAAAAACTCTCAATAAACTAGGTATTGATGGAACATTTCCAAAAATAATAAAAGCTATCTACTACAAACCCACAGCCAATATCATACTGAACAGGCAGAAACTGAAAGTATTCCTTGAAAACTTGCACTAGACAAGGATGCCCTTTCTAATCATTCCTATTCAATATAGTATTAGAAGTTCTTGCCAGAGCAATCAGGCAAGAAAAACAAAAAAAGGTTATCAATTAGGAAAAGAGGAAGTCAAATTGTTTCCATTTGCAGATGATATAATTGCATATTTAAAGACCCCATCATCTCAGTACAAAATCTCCTTAACATGATAAGCAACTTCAGCAAAGTCTCAGGATACAAAATCAATGTGCAGAAATCACAAGGATTCCTGTACACCAATAACAGACAAACTGAGCGCCAAGTCATGAGGGAACTCCCATTCACAATGGCTTCAAAGAGAATAAAGTACCTAGGAATACAACTAATGAAGAATGTAAAGGACCTCTGTAGGGAGCAGTGGCCATCTGAGCGTCATGATAGCCGTCTTGTGATCTTGTTGCTCAAGCTTCTGCTTCCCTTATCTAAGTTTCACGTTCTTCTTAGTCACGAGGCCAGCCTGCAGCCTCGTCTCCATGATTACTTTCTGACGTCAGAACTCAGAGCTTCCCGCCTTTGCTTGCTTATAAGCAGCTGCTTTGTACCTAATAAACGAGACTTGATCAGATCCCTTGACTTGTCTCCATTTTTCGCGTCTCCTGTCTCTCCCATAATCCCCACTTCCTCCCTAGGGTCCGCGTTGCTCGTCCCCCGGGTCGGGACAAACTGGCGCCCAACGTGAGAGCTCGAGTATGAGGAATACCGTGAAGGACGCCGTCAGGACCAGCCAGCACAGGAGAACTAAGAAACCCGGAGGAAAGAGCGTTGTGGGAGCCTGCCACGGACTCGCGCTCCGGTAAGTGGACGGCGAATATGGGACAGGAAATTAGCCAGCATGAGTTGCTTATAGAGAGTTTAAGTAAGGCTTTAAAGGCGCGAGGAGTAAAGGTGAAAATAAAACAATTGTGTAAATATTTTGATTATATTCAGGATGTCTGCCCTTGGTTCCCTCAGGAAGGAACTATAGATCAAAAACGATGGAAAAGGGTAGGAGATGCTTTGAAAGATTATTACAGTACTTTCGGACCTGAAAAGGTCCCAGTCACAGCTTTTTTTTATTGAAACTTGATAGATGAAATTTTAACTCAGAGAGGCCACGATCCCCTCATTGCCAATGTAATCTCCCAGGGAGAGTCTCTCCTAAAAGGGGAACTCGATAAGAGCAACTTCAGAGGTACTAAGAGTCCAGATGACTCCAAGCAATTGTCTGTAAATGAAGAGGCGCAGTCGCCACAGGTTAATAAGGATGAGGATCTGATGTCTTTTGATAGTGACTCCGAGAAGGGAGCGCCCGGAGGGTCACAGTGCCCCTCCGAGAGCGAAAGTCCGCCTTTAGAAAAAACCAAAAGAGGATCTAAAGGGCACACCCAAGGATCCGATAGACCTAAAGTTAAATCTTTAAACCAGAAAAAGAGATCCACTTGGTTAATGGAAAGGGCAAAAAATTCAGAAGACGAGGGCATAGATGAAGGAATAGATTGGGGTGACTTGGAGGATGAGGCAGCCCGGTATAAAAACCAGGACTGGTCCGCCTATGGACCGTGACCTCCGCCTTACAGAGCGGGACCCTCGGCACCCCCAATAGCATGTCCCATTGTTGATCCCCAAAAAGAATTACAAGAGAAAATCAATTCCCTAAAAGAACAGATAAGGCTTGAGGTAGAACACCAAGAGCTCATTGAACAGCTTGAAAAAATAAAGATAGGTAAAGCCAGAAACGAGGCTAAGACCCAAAACACCCAAAACATTATTCCTCCCCGACGAGGAGCAGCACTAAAGCAACCTTCCCAGACCAACCCTTTGCTGGACCTTAATGATCCAAGTGCATTTCCCGTATCAGAAACCACTGATCAACAAGGAACCGCTTGGAGACATCATGCCGGTTTCGATTTTAAAATAATTAAAGAACTAAAAACTGCGGTGGCACAATACGGGGCCACTGCTCCATACACCACTGCAATTCTAGAATCTGTGGCCGAAAATTGGCTTACCCCAGGGGATCGGCAGACATTAGCCTGAGCCACCCTTTCAGGGCGTGATTATTTGTTGCGGAAATCTGAGTTTTATGAATGCTATAAGGAAACTGCCCGCCGCAACGCACAGGCTAAATTTCGACATGCTAGCTGGTGAAGGCAATTATGCTACCAGCGACTCGCAAATGCGATATGATGCGGGTTTGTACGCCCAAATTCAGACTGCGGGTACGAAAGCCTGGCGGAAGCTGCCCACAAAAGGGGATGTTAGTACCTCCCTTACCAGCATAAAACAAGGGCCAGATGAACCTTTTTCAGAGTTTGTACATTGCCTTATTACAGCGGCAGGCAGAATTTTTGGCAATGCAGATGCGGGCACAGATTTTGTTAAACGACTAGCATTTGAAAATGCTAATGCTGCCTGCCAAGCGGCTATCTGCCCTTATAAGAAGAAAACAGACCTCTCAGGGTATATACATCTGTGTTCAGACATAGGTTCAGTTTATCAACAAGGACTAGCTATGGCTGCAGCCCTACAGGGCTATACTGTGAGACAGTTCTTATCTAATCAGTCAAAAAATAGGTGCTTTCAATGTGGCGCCAGTGGTCACTATGCTAAGGATTGTAATGCTGATAAGAAACTCTCCCTTAATACTAAAGTCCCTGGCTTATGTCCACAATGCAAGAGGGGGAAACATTGGGCCAATGAATGTAAGTTGAAAAGAGATGCCCAAGAGCAACCACTTTCCCCACATCAGGGAAACGGGATAAGGGGCCAGCCCCAGGCCCCCAAGCAAAAACAAATCTATGGGGCAGTCAGCTTTGTTTCTCCAACCAACAATCCGTTTCAAGCCTCTGCCGAGCCAGAACAAGAAGTGCAGGATTGGACCTCTGTTCCACCTCCCACACAGTACTAACACCTGAAATGGGGGTTCAGGCATTGCCTACAGGCATCTTTGGGCCCCTGCCTGAAGGTTCTTTTGGACTTATTCTAGGGTGAAGTGGCCTCACTCTACAAGGCCTGCAAGTCCTCCCTGGAGTAATAGATAATGATTACACAGGAGAAATCAAAGTTATGGCAACCTCTCCTAAGGTCATAAGTACTGTCTCCCCTGGACAGAGATTTGCACAGCTCTTGCTTTTACCTCTTTGTAAAACCAGTAATAGAATTGTAAAAAGGGACAGAGGTAACTTAGGCTTTGGTTCCTCTGACGTCTATTGGGCAGAAGCGATATCTCCTAACAAGCCCATGATGACATTATGGCTAGATGGAAAGGAGTTTACTGGGCTAGTGGATACCGGAGCAGATGTGACCATAATTAGCAAAACCCAGTGGCCTGTCACATGGCCAATAAGTGCTACTATTACTCATCTCACCGGTATTGGGCAGAGTAAGAATCCCGAGAAAAGTACAAAAATGCTAAAATGGGAAGATAAGAAAGGAAATCAAGGCCAAATCCA
Organism: Callithrix jacchus; assembly: GCF_049354715.1. NCBI lineage: Eukaryota > Metazoa > Chordata > Mammalia > Primates > Cebidae > Callithrix > Callithrix jacchus. The sequence continues at coordinate 194,255,671 of NC_133502.1, forward strand.
ACCCTATATTGTTGCAGGCCTACCCTTCAACCTTTGGGGAAGGGATTTGCTAGCTCAGATAGGTATGGTCATAGGTAGCCCCAATGAGATTGTCACCGCCCAGATGCTCAAACACGAATACGTGCCAGGTACTGGGTTGGGAAAAAACGGAACTGGAATCTTGAACCCTATAGAGGCCAAATTAAAAACAGATAGGAAAGGGATAGGGTATTTTCAGTAGGGGCCACGGTCTGTCCTGTAGCCCATGCAGACAAAATTACTTGGTTGTCAGATAACCCCATATGGGTTGACCAATGGCCCCTCTCTCCTTAGAAAAATTAGCTGCCGCACAACAACTGGTACAGGAACAGTTGCAAGCGGGGCATATAGAACCTAGCAATTCTCCTTGGAACACACCAATTTTCGTTATAAGGAAAAAGTCAGGAAAATGGCGATTGCTACAAGATCTTAGAGAAGTCAATAAATCCATGGTCCTCATGGGGGCCCTACAACCCGGGCTCCCTTCTCCCGTCGCCATACCCTTAAATTACTATAAGATTATTATTGATTTAAAAGACTGTTTCTTTACCATTCCATTACATCCAGATGATCAAAAACGTTTTGCTTTCAGTGTGCCCTCTACCAATTTTAAGGAACCTATGAAAAGATATCACTGGAAAGTGCTACCTCAAGGCATGGCCAATAGTCCAACCTTGTGCCAATCTTTTGTTGCCTTAGCCATTCAACCTGTTAGAGACACCTGGAAAGAAATCTATATTATCCATTATATGGATGATATTCTTTTAGCAGGAAAAGTTGGACAGGATGTTTTGCCTTGTTTTAAAGCTTTGCAAACATCTCTTACTCAACATGGTCTGTTAATAGCTCCTGAAAAGGTGCAACTCACAGATCCCTATACATATTTAGGCTTCCAGCTAAGAGGAAACCAAATTACTACACAAAAGGTACAACTCAGGCTAGATAAACTGAAGACACTCAATGACTTTCAGAAGTTATTGGGAGATATTAATTGGCTGCTACCTCATTTGAAACTATGCAAAGCAGATCTCAAACCGCTTTATGATATTCTAAATGGGGACCCAAACCCCACATCACCTCGCGAGTTAACCTCTGAAGGCATACAGGCTATTCAAACTGTAGAACATGCCATTAATCATCAAACCATCACCTTCGTAGATTATAGCAAGCCACTCCAATTTATTATTTGCCAAACCTCATTATCCCCTACTGCTGTATTTTGGCAAACCGCTCCGCTCATGTGGGTACACCTCCCTAACACGCCAAAAAGAGTCCTTGAACCATACTACCTTATGGTAGCAAATCTAATTATCCAAGGCTGAACAATGGGCAAGGAATATTTTGGTTATGAACCTTCCTTAATTATCCAGCCATACAGTAAAGAACAAGTTCAGTGGCTCATGCAAACTACCGAAGCTTGGCCTATAGCATTGGCTTCCTTTTCAGGACAATTAGACAATCACTATCCCCCTCATAAGTTGATTACTTTTGCCAATAGACATGAATTTATCTCTCCAAAGGTCACAAAACCTGAACCTATTCCCAATGGACTCGTAGTGTTCACTGATGGTTCATCTACAGGTATAGCTGCCTATGTCACTCAAGGCCGTACCATGCAATTTCAAACCCAATCATCCTCAGCTCAACTTACTGAGTTACAAGCAGTTATAGCAGTATTCTCTGCTTTCCCTAATCAACCCTTAAACATTTACACCGATAGTGCATACATTGCTCAATCCATACCTAATTTAGAGACAGCTCCCATCATCAAACATACCTCTTCAGCCGCAAAATTATTCAAACAATTACAACAGTTCATCATCAGCAGAACCCATCCTTTTTTTATTGGACACTTGCGGGCCCACTCAGGATTGCCTGGACCACTGTCACAAGGCAATCAACAAGCCGACCTAGCCACCCGCGTTTTTCACGCATATGCCACAGGAATTAAAAATCCATTATCTCAAGCTCAACATACACACAACCTACACCACCTTAATGCTCACTCCCTTAGATTATTTCATTATATTACCAGGGAACAAGCTAGACAAATAGTTAAGGAATGCACACAATGTGCCACCCATTTACCTGTGCCCCATCTAGGGGTCAACCCTAGGGGCCTAGTCCCCAATGCACTCTGGCAGATGGATGTAACCCATGTTTCAGAATTTGGCAATCTTAAATATGTTCATGTGTGCATTGATACCGGTAGTGGATATGTGTTTGCCACACTCCAAACTGGAGAAGCCACTAAACACGTCATCGGGCACTTACTATCTGCTTTTGCCACCCTTGGCTGTCCACAAAAAATTAAGACCGATAATGGGCCAGGGTATACCAGCACAGCCTTTGCTCGGTTCTTCTCTCAATTAAACATACAACATATAACTGGCATCCCCTATAATCCTCAAGGCCAAGGAATAGTTGAGAGAGCTCATCTCACCTTAAAACTTACCCTTCAGAAAATAAAAAAGGGGGAATGGTACCCCATCAAGGGGTCCCCCAGAAACCTCATAGCACATTCACTATTTATACTCAATTTTTTAACTTTAGACAAAAATGGACACTCCGCTGCAGAACGCCATTGGCAATCAGAAACTCAAACGAAATTTACATCTGTGATGTGGAAGGATCCTATGACAGGCTCCTGGCACGGTCCTGACCCCGTATTGATTTGGGGTAGAGGATCAGTCTGTGTATATGCAAAGGAAGCAGACTCTGCCAGATGGTTGCCAGAAAGATTAGTAAAACAAATAGACAGTAAGGGAACATCAGGGTGTGAGGATAGTAACCCCTCCCAGGGAATATCTTAAGCCCTGAGGATTATACCCTGTTCCCCTTCCCAGTTTTGATGTTATAGCAGGTAGAAACAAGAGGGCAATCCAGTTCATTCCTCTACTAGCTACCCTCGGAGTCACTGCTGCCTTTACCACAGGAACTGCAGGTTTAGGTTATTCCTTACACTCTTACCATCAACTTTCCCTTCAACTAATTAATGATGTTGATTTACTCTCATCCACCATACAAATCATTCAAGACCAGCTTGATTCCCTAGCTGAAGTGGTCCTGCAAAACCGCCGAGGCCTAGATCTGCTTACCGCCGAAAAAGGAGGGCTGTGCCTTGCATTAGACGAAAAATGCTGCTTCTACGCCAACCGTTCTGGTGTTGTCAGAGATAAAATAAAAACCTTGCAAGAAGACATGGCTGAAAGAAGAAAGGCACTCTACAGTAATCCGCTGTGGTGGGGGTTGAATGGGTTCCTCCCCTATCTCCTCCCCCTCCTCGGCCCTTTTGTCGGGTTCCTCCTACTCCTCACTGTTGGACCTCTTATCTTCAACAAAGTCATGGCTTTTGTTACACAACAAATTGACGCCATAAAAATGCAACCTCTATAGGTCCATTATCATAAGCTGGAAATGGCCGACCGGGAAATAGAGATGGATCAAGGTTACGGTAGAAGCTCAATGAGCACTGCCAACCATCTCTGACATTGCCTGGTGAGATGGACTAGTTAGCCAATGACGGGCAACCTGAGAGCCTGGCAGTAAGATGCTCCCGCCTAAGACAGGAGACCGGGATACAAATCCCGCTCGCCCTATGACGGGTAAGGGTAAAAGCATCACTGCAGGTGTGTCTCTTGACCTAAGACAGGCATGGTCCCCACAGGCAGCCGGCCAAATGAAATAAAATAAAAAACGGGGACCTGTAGGGAGCAGTGGCCATCTTGAGCGTCATGATAGCCGTCTTGTGATCTTGTTGCTCAAGCTTCTGCTTCCCTTATCTAAGTTTCACGTTCTTCTTAGTCATGAGGCCAGCCTAGAGCCTCGTCTCCATGATTACTTTCTGACGTCAGAACTCAGAGCTTCCCGCCTTTGCTTGCTTATAAGCAGCTGCTTTGTACCTAATAAACGAGACTTGATCAGATCTTTGACTTGTCTCCATTCTTCGCGTCTCCTGTCTCTCTCTTAATCCCCACTCCCTCCCTAGGGTCTGCGTTGCTCATCCCACGGGTCGGGACAGACCTCTGCAAGGAGAACTACAAACCACTGCTCAAGAAAAAACATTCCATGCTCATGGTTAGGAAGAATCAAGATTGTGAAAATCACCATACTGACCAAAGTAATTTATAGATTCATCACTATCCCCATCAAGCTTCCGCTGACCTTCTTCACAGAACTTGAAAAAAAACACTTTAAATTTCATATGGAACCAAAAGAGAGCCAGCATAGCCAAGACTAAGCAAAAGGAACAAAGCTGGATGCATATGCTACCTGAATTCAAACTATACTACAAGGCGACAGTAATCAAAACAACCTGGCACTGGCACCAAAACAGAGATATAGACAAATGAAACAAAACAGAGGCCTTGGAAGTAATGCCACACATCTGCAACCATCTGATCTTTGACAAACCTGACAAAAACAAGCAATGGGGAAAGGATTCCCTGTTTAATAAATGGTGTTGGGAAAACTGGCTAGCCATGTGCAGAAAGCTGAAACTGAACCCCGTCCTTACAACTTACACTAAAATTAACTCCAGATGGACTAAAGATTTAAATGTAAGACCCAACAATATAAAAACCCTAGAATAAAGCCCAGGCAATACCATCAGGACATAGGCATAGGTAAGGTCTTCATGACTAAAACACCAAAAACAATGGCAACAAAAGCCAAAATAGAGAAATGGGATCTATCTAAACTTAAGAGTTTCTGCACAGCAAAAGAAACAATCATTAGAGTGAATGGGGAAACAACAGAATGGAAAAAAATTTTGTAATCTATCCATCTGACAAAGGACTAGTATCCAGAATCTACGAAGAACTAAAGCAGATTTACAAGAAAACAAACAAACAAACCCATTCAAAAGTGGGTGAAAGACATGAACAGACACCTTTCAAAAGAAGACATTTATGAGGCCAACAAATATATGAAGAGATGCTCATCATCAGTGGTCATTAGAGAAATGCAAATCAAAACCACAGTGAGATATCATCTCATGGCAGTCAGAATGGCGATCATTAAAAAATCTGGAGACAACAGATGCTGGAGAGGATGTGGAGAAATAGGAACACTTTTACACTGCTTTTGGGAGTGTAAATTAGTTCAACCATTGTGGAAGATAGTGTGGTGATTCCTGAAGGATCTAGAAATAGAAATTCCATTTGACCCAGCTATCCCATTACTGGGTATATACCCAAAGGGTTATACATCGTTCTATTATAAAGACATATGCACATGTATGTTCATTACGGCAATGTTTACAATATCAAAGACTTAGAACCAACCCAAATGCCCATCAACAAGAGACTGGACAAAGAAAATGTGGCACATATACACCATAGAATACTATGCAGCCATAAAAAATGAGTTCATGTTCTTTGTAGGGACATGGATGAATCTGGAAATGATCATTCTCATCAAACTGACAGAACATAAAACCAAACATCAGTTCTCACTGATAGGCCAGTGTTGAATAATGAGAACACATGGGCACAGGGAGGGCAGTGTCACAAACTGGGGTATCTTGGGGGTTGGGGGCTGCGGAGGGATAGTTGGAGTGGGGAGATTGGGGAGGGATAACATTGAGAGAAATGCCTGATGTAGGTGACAGGGGAATGGAGACAGCAAACCACCATGGCATGTGTGTACCTGTGACAATCCTACAATATGTGCACATGTATTCCAGAACTTAAAATACAATAAAAAATACCATTACTAACATTAAATAAATACAGAGCTGAGGATGGCAACTGCTGTCCTACTGTGGGGCTGGGGGATACCATAGAAGGAGCAGCGCAGCATGGGAAATGAGACTAGAGGTCGTGATGCATCCAAAATGTGTGTGGTTGCTCAAATGACAAAACTGTTCCAAATGCAGTGATTAGCAAGTGTCCTAGGGACGCAGTATTTAATGTAGATAAAATTACCACGGTGGGGCCAAGTGACTCTGCGGTATCCTGAGTGGAGATGAAGGAGGAGGAAGATGATGCATCTTTGGTGCACTTGCTGTTGAGCCAGGTGTCATCAGTGATCTCTCAACAGGGCTCGGCTCAGCTCCATGGCCAGGCTCCTGGAAGGTTCACCATTCTGCTCAATGTGACCTAGGACAGACCACAGGACACAGAGTTTTGGGACAGGTTTGGGACATGTTGTTAATCCCTAGGAAGGTGACTGTGATCACAGGTCTTGGATGCCAAGGCTGATTTTCTTACTAGAGAAGCAGATGAGGAAGTTGAGAACTCGCCCCTTGATTCTTCATTTCTTGTGCTGCCCCCAGAGCTGAGCTGAGTGACATCCCACCATGAGGAGTCCCAGAGAAGTGAATTTGCACAAACATGAAACATGCACTGCCCCAGTGGGCCTGAGAGGAAATTAGAGAGGCCTGGAGAGACCAGCTGTGCTGTCGGCTCAGGAGACAGAGCTCTGGGTGTCTCACCAGGGCCTGGACCCCTCTCCTGCTCCTACTCCTCATCCTATGCACAGGTGCTGCCCCAAAGACCTGTCCCATGCTCAGTCCTCACAGGTCCCTGAGTTGGTCCTGTCCTGAATCCTGAGCTCAGCCCAGGCATAGCCTTAGGGTGACACCACTGGATATGTGTTTGTTATCTTCAAGCCCACTCTCCTGTCCTCTCTGGCAGGCTCTGTGGCTTCCTATGGGCGGACACAGCCACCCTCAGTGTCCATGTCCTCAGGACAGACAGCCAGGTTCACCTGCTCTGGAGATGTATGAGGGAAAATTACACTGATTGGTACCAGCAGAAGCCAGGTCATTCCCCTGTACTGGTGATATATGAAGACAGTGAGCAGCCCTCTGGAATCTCTGAGCGATTCTCTGGGTTCACCTCTGGGAACACACCCACCCTGACCATCAGCAGGGCCCTGACTGATGACGAGGCTGACTATTACTGTTTTTCTGGGAATGGTGACAGTTTCACAGTGACACAGGCAGATGGGAAAGTGAGGGGCAAACCCCTTGCCCACGTGTATTATCTTCTTCCTCCAGTACCAGAAAGACTGTGGACAAAGCCATGAGCAGTTCTGGCCAAGTTCTACTGGAGCTGACACCTCTAGGCCATCCTTTTGTCCAGCCCTCCAGGCTGGCCCAGCAGAAGGAAGTGTAGGAGTGGATCTAGGGCTGCTATAATCAGAATTTACTGGTGTTTTCAGGCCTCAGGAGTGACTTGGGGAAATAAGAACTGAATGGAAGATGTAGCAACCATCATTTGGCCTTAGTATTCCATATGGTGGTGAATGGGTCACTCCTTCTTCCAACTATCCTACATCGGTCCCCAAAAATGCTCAGCTCAGCTCACCATGAAAGCCCGGGATTTTAAACAGGAAAAGCAGAGGAGGGGACACTGTGGCATGTGCCTAGATAGGCTTTTCTGAATTCACCCACCCACACTGTTGGGAGGCTCTAGAAGCTCAGAGCTGTGCCCTCACTGGAAACTGCTATTGGTTCCAGAAAAGCTTTTTCCTAATATTTAGGTTGAGTTTTGAGACTGTGGTGTGATGACTGCCTGAGGCCAAGATCCCAAGTCCCTGCCTTAATACAAGATGACACAGAAGGGCCTTCCAGCTCCAGATCTCCCCGTGTGGATGCCTGAAGCCTCAGTTACAACCCTGCTGTGTGTGGGTCACGGTCTTCTGCAGGTGATGCCACCTTCACTTTTTCCAAATCCTCTGTGCATGCAAATCATTATCTCAGGGTCTACTTCCAGGAAACACAAACTCAGATGGCCAGCTGTCATCAAAATGAGCCACTGTAGACCTGCGGCGGCCACGAGACACTGGAAATCACCAGCGAATTTCCTAAATTTCCGTTGTATACATCCAAGTGTCTAATTATATCTGATTGTCTTTTTTTTTTTTTTTTTTTTGAGATGGAGTTTTGCTCTTGTTACCCAGGCTGGAGTGCAATGGCTCGATCTCTGTTCACCGCAACCTCCGCCTCCTGGATTCAGGCAATTCTCCTCCCTCAGCCTCCTGAGTAGCTGGGTTTACAGGCACATGCCACCATGCCCAGCTAATTTTTGTGTGTGTGTGTATTTTTAGTAGAGACGGGGTTTCACCAAGTTGACCAGGATGGTCTCGATCTCTTGACCTCGTTATCCACCTGCCTCGGCCTCCCAAAGTGCTGGGATTACAGGCGTGAGCCACCGCGCCCGGCTCCTTGCCTTGTTATAAACTGAAACAGGATCATGACATGCCAGGTGCTCTGAGTCCTGAAGGAGAGGTGGAGTCAGATCCTCCTGCAAGAAATCCATGGAAAGGAGAGCAGCCTCACCCCATGCAGGGACCAGAGATGCACCCACAGGTGGAGCTGCAGGATGGACAGTGCCCAGCTCCACCCTCCACATCCTGTGCAAACAGTCATTCTTTTCACCCCTCCTTCAGATGATCAAAGGTGGCACCTACGAAGCCACCACAGCTCATTCTTGTCAATCGGATGCCTTCAAATCTCCATCAACCACACAATCTCAACATAAAGAATCTCCCAAAAATAATAATAGTAACTAGCTGTAAAAAGTCTATAAAATATCTCAAATAATTTTAGATTGTATGCATGTGTAAATATTTTTCATGCTTTGGGTTAAATAAAATATATTATTAAATCTTGTTTATCCTTTTTTTAAACCTCTAATATGGTGAGTAGACTGTAGGATTCATATGAGGCTCTCATCACATTGACTGTACAGTGCTGCTCTGGGCTTACCCCTTCAGGTGGCAGGTGCTGTGGAGTAACCTGCTTCAGCAAGCCCCATCTGTACTCATAGGACATATGTGTGAAGCCAGGGAGAGGCACTGCCGGAAGAGAAATGAGAACACGGGCGTGGACCAGCTGTTTCTGCAGGTGACTGAGTCCTGGAGCCCTGACCCTGCTCTACCCTAGATGTGTCACACCCATCTCACCGGAGGTCACTGCTGGCCTCCCTGAGCTCACAACTGGGGTGATATGGCAGTTCTGGCAACATGGTCACTTGATGTCCAGTGTATCTCCCAGAGCCCAGTAATCCAAAAAGAGCTGTTTTTTTGAAAGGAAGTAATCTCTACTGCACATGACATGGACTTCTTCCAAAACCCCATGAGTCTAGATTGGGATTCTCCAATGGGGTTTGCCATGTACAGGAGGTTTCAGTTCCCATGGTAGAGTCTGCTGGATTCTCTGGCCTCAACAGCAGGACACACGCAACCCTGCTTGCACCTGCTGCAGAGCCTTCCCTGCTCTGGGCCTGGAAAACAGTGGGCGATATTTATGGCTCTGACATATGGGTTGGAACCACATCCCCAAGTGTAAATATGCTACTTATAGACCTTTAAAGACCTTATGTCTCTTTCTTTCTGGGGGGAATTGAAGGATATAATAACATGTTCTTCATTTTGTATTTTTTTGTTGTTGTTGTTAGTAGAGACGGGATTTCACCATGTTGACCAAGACGGTCTCGGCCTCCCAAAGTGCTGGGATTACAGGCATGAGACACCGCGCCCGGCCATGTTCTTCATTTTGTAGGAGATTCTCAGCTCCTCCAGACAACTAAACTCCCAATTTCAGCTAATACGGAGGAGGAAACCTCTTAGTTTATTTTCCATTCTCAAAAGTGCATGGATCTCACAAAAGCTTCTGATAGACCGTACCCATCATGTACATATGATTCAACTATGATGTCCAGATGGTCTGAGCCCCCAGGATGGTAACATGACAGGGAAGGGAGAGCTAATGATGCTGGGCAGAGAAAGTGTGAATGTATACTGTTGTCCAGCCCATGTGAATGCGCACGGATTCTCAACCTGTTCTCTAAGGAGAATAGACAAGACCTCAGTATCTGTCTGAATGGTGCAACTGTGCACCTGCAGCCACAGCATTCTGTTCCAGGAGATCCCCATCTGGAGCAGATATTACAAATGCCACTATTGCCCATCTGGATCTGTACAAATCCTGGTTCATCTTCCAGGATCATTCAACTATTGTGGAGAGCAGTCCAGTAAACTGAAAACGAGGACCCCAGAAGTTATCACTAGTACTGCAGGAGAGAAGAGAGCTTTCTCAGAGGGCACAGTCCTGTTGAAATGTCTCTGCTCCTTGAGAAGAAACAGCCCAGAAAAGGCCCTAGGGAATGCGTCTCATCTGGGTTCCTGGATGAAGCATACCCTCTTACCGTGCTGAGATTCCACAGAAGCTGGGATGGAAGTGCCAACACCATCTTAGGTTTACCCTTGGATTAAAAAAAAAACTTTATTATTTTTTTTAGACAGAGTTTTGCTCTTGTTGCCCAGGCTGGAGTGCAATGGTGCAATCTCAGCTCACTGCAACCTTCCCTCGCCCACCCAGTTTCAAGGGATTCTCCTGCCTCAGCCTCCTGAGTAGCTGGAATTACAGGTGCCTGCCACCACACCAGGCTAATTTTTTTTTTTTTTTTTTGTATTTTTAGTAGAGACGGGGTTTTACCACGTTGCCCAGGCTGGTTTTGAACTCTTGACCTCAGGTGATCCACCCATATCGGCCTGCCAAAGTGCTAGGATTACAGGTGTGATCCACCATGCCCAGATGGGATTTTCTTTTTAATTCAATTGTGTGAATTGTCGTTTTGTCCACAACGTCCAAAGTTTCTAAAGTAGCTGTGTAATAGATACAGAGGTTCTGTTTGCGCTGATGAAAAAGCTCCTGGGTTGGATAGTGGAGACGTTTGCACAACATATTTACTGTACTTACTGTACTTAATTGCACAGTTAAAAATGCTTAAAAAGATAAAACATTATTTTATCTGTATTTTACCAAAGTAAAAATGTTGCATACTCTGGAAGCGAAAAAAAATACCAGTTTAATATTGACATAATGCAACAGTTAAAAATGGAAAGAATTGTGTACTAAGCACCACTTTCTCTGTTCTACATGCTACAGCTCAACCTTCTCTCTCTCTCTCTCTCTCTCTCTCTCTCTCTCTCTCTCTCTCTCTCTCTCTCTCTCTCTTTCCCTAATTAACAATGATCTCCTGTCTGGTCCAAGGTCACATTTCTGTTTTTCAGGAGTGTCTGTTGAAGCTGTTAGTTTGTTGCCAAGAAGAATACTCAAACTTCTCACGCTCATATTTGATTGTCAGCTGTCTCCAGCCAGCATTCCTAAACCAGGATCCTTTGTTGAGGCTTGTGAAGAATTTTGTAGAAAGTACCCCCAAGATGAGTGTTCCCTGTTGACAGTGGGACTGTTTCCACACAGTAGGTCTGTGCTGAATGTGCGTGGAGCCGTGCCCACGAAGCCCACAGGCCAGAGTCTGTGCTGCTGACTCTGACCCCTGTGCTTGGGAGGACGGTGTCCATTGCTGAGTCTACAACCAAATTTGATTGTGAAGAAAAAGGTCATTCATAGCTGTTGGACACTGAGTCACATACAGGGACAGATGGCGGCTGAGGACACCTTATCTCTGATATGCTTCAGGGGATTAGATCTGCTGGTGGGACAGGAAGATGAAGAAACCTGTGGCTCTAAACCTGGAATTTCCAGCCCTCAGTCTCTGCTGTCTATGTCCTCAACTGTATGTTTCTTGGAAATGTGGACCTCGTGGGTTAGAGGTGAAGGAGCTTGGGAAGCTTTGACGGTCCCTCTCATCTCCCTTGGTTATATAACACACTCTTCTACAGCTACTTTATTAGAGTTTCTGCTCTGCAAACATATCTGATCTCTAAATTAGGGACATTCGAAAGTGCAGACAGATGCAGGAGCTCGTTCATCTAGACTTTTCTACCACTTGAAGCAGTGAACACATCTCTGCAAGGCTCAGAATTTCAAGTGACAGGATTTGGGGGTTTAAATGAAAACCAAATCTTTGGATAAACCACGATACAAGAGGGAAGCTTCACAGGTTTCCCTGCTGCTTGGGTCTCAGTGAGGACTGACTCAGCCAGTCTCAGGCTCCTGGAGACCTCCTGGGAGGTCTGCACTAGGAAACCCTTTCCGGAACAACCTGGGGCAGGTAAGGGCCCCTTGCTCTCATATTCTCCTCCCTGATGATTTTGCATTCAGAGAAGAATAAGAACCTGAGTCCAGGAAGATCAAACCCCACAGACAAGGTCTCCTCATTTTCCCATGACAGCCTTAATTCTGCATTTCCAAGCAAGAGCATCTTCCCAGCATGAAGACCCAGGAGCAAAGGGGGAGCTTCAAACAGGGGTGAGCAGGACAGAAGCTGCCTTGGTCAGTGGGAAGGAAACTTCTCAGCTCACATCTGACCCAGAATCAGCCACACCTGTGCAGGATCACCTGCATGTGAGCATCATGTAGTTGCTCCATGAGTAAATGCCTTGTGTGACTCTAGGGTGAAATCCTACCATAGGCGACATTTCTTTGCCTGTTGCTTCAACTGATGTTTTTTATAATTCACTTTAGGACACTTGCAGAAGGTACGTGTGTCAGGTGTGGGATATATCAATTAGGAAAAGCACAGGCTTCCTGGATCGGTGCTGTTCCTTGTATTTGTGCCCATACCTCACGGAACTGGGAAAAACAGAAAAGAAAATGATGCTCTGCTCAAAGAAGCACTGGAAATATGATTGTATTAATATGGCTACACCTTACTAATTGAGCTAATGGTACATTAACTTAGACAGACAATTTTTATGGTGGAATCCCTAACCCTAACACATTGTATTAACATTTTTATCAGGTTAAAAGATCATTAAAATGTCGACGTTTGATTAAAATCTGGGGTCTTTTACTTTGTTCTGCAATCAGCCAATGATTGCAGAAAGCTGGCTGCCCTCCCAGGCCCTGACTGCCTCCATGTCCAGGTAAAGTAGCAATCCCCACAAGGAAATGGAAGAGCTGGCGAGGGGAAGGTGTTTGCATCGGGGACTCAAAATTAGCTCACGTTTACTCATGTTCCCTCCCCAAGCCCAGGCTGGTTCCAGAACATTAAGTGGTGAGCTTCATTATGTGTCTAGGACTTCCCTGGTCCTGCTCTTCATCTTCCTTCCCCAGTGACCTTGAGATTGTCACTCCTTCTCACAGGCCCTTCCTTTCCCTGTCAAGTGCACTCCCTGAATTCTCTTCTCCTAGGTTAGCAAATCTCTAGAATTTGAGGGAAAATAGTGCTGGGTCACCACATGGGGCCCCAGAAAGCTGGCCCAGGACAAGACAGACAAGGAAGCAGCAGGGTGGGTCCCTAAAGGTCTGCACTGTGGGTATCAGGTAGAGGGGAGGGACCAGGAAACACTCCCCTGGGTGTCTTCAGGGCCAGGTGAACCAGGGAGGGGCTGGGACCGGGGCTGGACCCATGTGAGCCACACCTGTCCCCATCACAGGAGCAACTTCCTGGTCACAAGTGATTTTGTTTGCTATGCTGCCCCAGATCATCTAATTTATTACCTGTGAATTTCACACACTACACATCATTCCTGTCCCGAATTCTTCACTTGTGAGCAAATGTCGCAACTGACCTGAACTGGCATACATCCCAGATCCCCTGCAGGCTTCCCATGGTCACTTGAGATCCTCACACGCCCAAGACCCTTCCCTGCAGGGCACAGACATAGCTCCCTGCACACATTTCTATCATGTATTTCTTCACTCCTTCCTCAAAGGAGCTCCACAGACTCTTCTTCAGGGAGGCTTCTCCGACCACTGAATCTACAGCATCCAACCACTGAGCTTCTGTTGAAACTTGACATGATTATCTGCACAGAGCCTACAATTCCATGTTCATTGTTTCTATCATTTTCTTTTGATTGATTTATTTCTATGAGTCATTGCATAGACTCATCCGTCAGAAATGATTTTTCACTACAAGGAAACATGTGGCAGGAACCAGGGAGCATCCAATCTTCTCCCACAAAAATAAGTCTGCATGTACTTGGTGATTGTTTTCCAGATGTGCACCAGTTTAATAGGAACCTCAAATATTTCTAAGTTTCCATTCCCTTCAATGCGATGCTGACTTTGCTTTCATTGTTGTTGATGTAAGACCTCAGCATGGCTGCTGCCGCTCCGGCTATCACACCATGTTCAAGAGGAAAAGCAAAGCACAAATCCAATACTGTCCTTCCTTCACAAGAGGGCAGGTTCCCTGAGAAGAACCTCAGCCACCTGACTCTTACATATCATAGACCAAAGCTGGGCTATATGGTCACTGCTGGCTGGGAGAAACTGGGAATTTGCCTGGCTTTCAAGTGATAGAGGGGATGACGCACAGGTAGAAGGTGGTAGGGAGTATCTCCTGGGTCTGTAAACCCAGTGTCCCTACTGCACTGACTCACAAACAGGAGACGAAGCTACTCAGAGCAAAGGTGGTGTCTTCCTCATGCTGAATTCCTAAAATGCATTCTTGCCAGGACAGAGTGGGTCAGGGTGACTATTTGTTGGGTGAATGAGCTTCTGTCTCTGATGTATTTCAGGAGTCACCAGCAGCACACATTGGTCCTGTATTTGTATCCAGAACCAGTCAAAGCCACCCCTGAGTCCTGTACCTCTCAGCACCAAGCCCCAGTTCCCCTTCAGGACCACCCATCATCCAGAGATACATACAGGGCGCCTCAGGAGCGTCCTGTCACCTCCTCCTGCATGTGGGAGTGTTTGTATTTCCATCAGGAATCTGAGTGGCTTGTGCTGGGTCTTGAGGCAGGAAGGGGCCATACAGAGAAAAGAAATTTCTTCCCTGAGGTCAGCAATTCATGAATCAAGGAATCAGGAACCTGAGCAGCAGATTCTGAAGCTAACCTGGACCCAGGAGGCCCCTGAGCCTCCAGCTGCCAGTGTAGAGTGGCCACCAGATGGCAGCAGAGAGTCACAGGACAAAAACACCTGTGGATAGGGAGGGTCTGGGCATCAGGGAGATGCTGACATGCAGGTGGGGGTCAGAGACCACGACTGGAGACCAGGAAGGAAATAGATTCTTCTTTTCTTAATGTTTGTCCTTGACACTGATGTTTACATTCTTCTGACGTCCTGGTTCTCAGATCTGACTCTTGGATATAGAGCTTATTTTTCTGACACAGATTTAGTCACTTTGCCTCTTCCCATCGCCCTGGCCCCCATCCCGCGGTCACACGTGCCATCCCATTCTGCAGTCACATGTGTCCCACCTCCCTGCCCTTTGCTCTGAGAACCCCTGTCCTGCAGACACAGAGGCTTCTCCTTCTCCGACACTCCTCCATGTTCCCGACTCTGTCCTGGGATCCTGCCAAACCACAGCTCTTGATTTTCTCATGAGGCACAAAATACTTGCTTATTAATCTTTTGTTGACTTCAGCTTTTACCCATTGATACATTTTCCCAGTAACTGAAGACAACTTAGTTACAATAAACATTCACTTCCAGGGTCTTGGAGGTTGCAGTCCCCTCTCATTCTCTCATGCAGAAAACACTTCCTTCACCTCCTGATCTGTCTTTCGTCCTGACAGCACCCTGGGGATACTGAGGCACAGCACCTATGACCTGGCACTAGAACTCACAACCAAGGTAGGAACCTACCGAATCCCATGGATCTTCCACAACTCTGTGTGCACGCAGCAACCAAGAATTGCATTTTCCTCTAGCATTGAGGAGCTGTGCCCTGTGGGGGAACTTGTACCTGTCCAAGCCTTGTGCTGTCCCCTGTAGAGTGGGAATGAAGAGGGCCCCTGCACTGGGCTCTGGAATGTGTCTTCAAAAGGGATTTAAGCCTATACCAGACATCTCATGTCTGACATCAAGTATTTATGATCAGGACATTCCTGGAGAAGTAGCAGACAGTTAACCACCTGCCTCCCGAGCCGGGATGAAATGGAGGAGGGGCTGTGGCCCAGCTAATTCTCCCACCACTGTGACTCTGGAAATCTCTTGAACAGGCCAACCACTATTCTAATGGAAAAACGTTGTGTCCCCTGGAGAATACAGAGAAACTCAGATTGAGCTATTCATGACCAACCCAGCCCAGGAGCAAGGCTGGGCACAAATCCGGGTAAAGATGTGAGCCCAGAATGTGGGACCAGTGGGTGAAGAAGAATCCCATGGGCTGAGGGGGTGGGTAAACAGGGATCATCCCTTCTCCCTCTGTGTCCCATAAGGCTGAGCCATTCTCTGGAAACCACAGAGATCCTCCAGCAGCTGTCTCTGACTCTGCTGATTTGCATTACGGGCTGCTCTCTCAGCAAGGGGATAAGAGAGGCCTGGGAGGAACCTGCCCAGCCTGGGCCTCAGGAAGCAGCATCGCCGGTGCCTCAGCCATGGCCTGGACCCCGCTCCTCCTCGGCCTCCTCGCTCACTGCACAGGTGCTGCCCCCAGGGTCTCACAAAGCTGCCCAGCCCCAGGGCTGTGGGTCCAGCATGACCTTGACTGAGCTCAGCAGGGCCCTGCCTGTGGTGGGCAGGGTGCTCGTGACCTGCTGCAGGGGGAGGGGCTGGTGGGGCTGAAGTCCCCCATGCTCTGCTCAAAGGCTTGTGAGAGCCTGAGGGGTTGCCCCTGCCAGGGGAGAGGAGTGGGTTTTCAGGTCAAAGGCTCCATGCAACAGGAAAGTCCATGGGCCACTGGGACTGGGGCGGATTGCAGGGGATACCCTAAGGGTTCACAGACTCTCTGGAGCATGTCCAGGACAGGAAAGTAAGAGATTTCAGAAAATGTGTCTCACCTGCAACCCAACCTCTACTTTTTTTTTTTTAATCTTTGCAGGCTCTGCGACCTCCTATGAGCTGACTCAGCCACACTCGGTGTCAGTGGCCCCAGGACAGACAGCCAGGATTACCTGTGGGGGAAACAACATTGGAAGTAAAAGTGTGCAATGGTACCAGCAGAAGCCAAGCCAGGCCCCTGTGCTGGTCATCTATAGTGATAGCAACAGGCCCTCGGGGATCCCTGAGCGATTCTCTGGCTCCAACTCTGGGAACACCGCCACCCTGACCATCAGCGGGGTCGAGGCCGGGGATGAGGCTGACTATTACTGTCAGGTGTGGGATAGTAATCATCCCACAGTGACACAGGCAGATGGGGAAGTGAGACAAAAACACCCTCCCAGCCTCTGCCACCCTCTTGCTCCAGCCCTGGAAGGCCTGTGAATGAAACCATGAGTGAATCTGGATCAGTTCACCTTGGTCTGAGCTCCCAGGCTGCCCTTCCCTCCAGCCCCTCCAGGAGTCGCCACCGAGCATGCATCAGGCATAGACATGGCCTGGAAAGACCAGAGGCATCTGATGACTTGGGGCTGCTGTGTTAGTTAGAGAGTGACAGCCTGGGTGGAAAGACAGACAGACGCAACCTCTGTTCACTGTCCTGTCCCTGGATGGTCATATGGTGGGGATGGGGCCAGTCCTTAGACCACCTGTCTGGATCAGGCCCCAGAACTGCTGTCCAGCCCTGCAGAGGTCCTGGGCCCCAGACTGTGGCGGCCTGTGACTCCCAACAGAGCAAATCAGAGGAGGGGACACTGTGAAGTCTGCCCAGATCCCCTCTTCAATGTGACCACCTAGCCCTGCTGACAATCTAGCAGCTCAGAGCTGAGCTGTCACTGGGAAGGGCTCTTGGTTGCAGAAAGCTTCCTCAAGATGATGTCCCTTCTCAGAGGGGTTCAGTTTAATGAACTAAGATCTAAAGACACTGCCTCAATTAAGATGCCACTGAATGAAGGGGCTCCCAGCTCCGGAGCTTGCTGTGTGGACGCCTGAGGCCTCAGTGGCAACCCCATCATGAGTCAGGTCTCCTCCTGCCCAGTATTGCCTCCTCACTCCACTCTAAATCCTCTGTGCATGGAAATCTCCATCTCAGAGTCGGCTTCCAGTGAGCCCCATCTAAGCTGTCCCCAAGATGGACCAGAGGAGGACACGATACACTGAAAACTCTAGTTTCTGTCCAAAATTTTCAGAGTCAATGTTAAAATGCTCAATCTGATGGTTCCTTGAATTTTTATGCAATAAAAAGGGAGCCTGACATGGCAGGTGCTCTGGACTGAGGGAGAGTCGGAGTCAGATCTCTAGGTAGGGAAGCCCAGGGCAGGTGGAGCAGCCTCACCCCATGCAGGGACCACAGATGCACCCACAAGGTGAGCTGCAGGATGGACGCTGCCCGTCTCCAACCTCCACATCTTCTGCAAATGTCGCTCCTTTCTACAACCCCAACCAGATATGTAGATGTGATAAACCATGTAAAACACACGTCACTTGTCATATCAAAAGCCACTGCAGGCCACCCTGGTCAACAGAAAACCCATTCACATCCTTATAAACTACACAGTCCCCAAATAATCTCCTGAAAATAACAACAATAGACATGAAAATCTATGTAATACATCTTGTAATTTCATGCTGATAACGTGAAAATGATAGTATTTTGCTTTATTGACATAAATAAAATATACTATTATGGAAATTTACTTGTGTTATCGTCTTATATTTAATGTGGTGACTAGACACTAGGGGTCACAGGAGGATCATGTCACACTGTTACTGGACAGAGCTGCCAGGACTGTTTCAGGTGACAGGTGCTGTCGAGTACCCTCGTGCAGGAAGCCCATCTCCACCAGACGACGTAAGTGTGAACCCAGGAAGAGGCACTGGGACAATAGAGAGGAGAACCTGCTTATGCAGAAGACAGTGCCCTTGGGCCCTGCTCCTGCTTCATCCTAAGCGAGCCACATCCATCTCACTGTGGATCATTTCATGCCCTGCTGAGCTCATGACTGGGGGCATCTAGCAGGTCTGGCTGTGTGGTCACTGCTGTCTCACGTGGTTCCGGATGTAACAAAGACCACAAACATAGAAGAGGTTGTTTTCAAAAGGTAAATAATTCTCTACTGCACATGACATAGACTTGTTGCTAAATCCCATGGGTCTACAGTAGGATTCTCCCCTGAAGCTTTGCCTTAAGCACAAGGTTTCAGTTCCTGTGCCCAATCCCCTGTTATGGTGGAGTCTGCTAGTTTCTCTGGCCCAACAGCAGGACACTCACACCCCCGCCTGCACCTGCTGCAGAGCCTTTCTTGCCCCCAAAACAATGCGTGACACAGTTCTCAGACCCATGATTTATGGTGTCAGTATTCAGGCCTCAGGGGTCCCTGATGGCTTCTCTGCCTCCAGGTCTAAAAACCGCCTCCATGACCATCTCTGGGCTCCAGGATGGGGATGATGCTGATTATTACTGCAGCTCATATAAAAGAGGTGACACTTCCCACAGTGGTCCAAGTTCATGGGGAATTGAGACCCAAACTTGCCCCTGGCTCTCAGGCCCTCCCTTACTCTGAAGATGGTTCTTCACCCTGTGCTAGGGGCTTCCTGCAGCACGGCCTTGAGAATTCCTCTCCCTTAGCTCCTCTCCTTTCTTACCAAAAAGTCCAAAAGGAAACCTGCTCTGTGGTTTCCCATCCACAAATAACACTGCAGCGAGCATCCCTATGCAGACTACTTAGAGTTCATGCATGCATATGACCACAGGATAAATTCCAGAAGTGAAATTGCTGGATCAAAATAATGTGCATTTGTGATTTTACCCATTGTTTTCACATTGCCCTCCACAGGGGATCTACCAGTTTACAATGCCAGTCCTAATATCGATTGAAATTTATTGGGAAAAGTGCCAATTTTTGCCAACCTATCAGATACAAAAAGTTATCTTGTTACACTTTGATTTTTGATTTTTCCTGTTTTGCTTGAGGTTGAGCCTTTACTATTTCAGTGCTCATTGTTTTTTAGGATTTGGTAAACTTTTCTTAAATGTCTAGATAAGAAGCATTTTAGCCTTTGCCACACACGAGTCAACGTTGAGGGTAATGCATAGGTACTGATAGCACTGTAATCATTCAACAATATAAAATATAAAAAATTAAAATATAAAAACCAGTATCAGTTCTGAGACCACTAAAATAAAAGGTGTCAGTCCAGGGGTGTCCCATAGGATGTGGTTTAACGGTCCTGGTTTGTAGGGTCATTTGAACTTGGAAAATTGCACCAGCGTGTGTTCTGGGTGGAGATCTCCTTGTGAGGGTCACTGTATTTCACCTCCTGTAGTGGCCTGAGGTTTTTCTTTGGATAAGAACATACGTGGACCATCTATTTGATTGGCTCTTCTGTCTGCTCAAGACAGCCGTGTGTCACAGGCTTATGACTTTCATCCTCATCCATTTCCTCTGAGTTTCGTGAGAGCTTTAGCAGACCAGGAATAGAGACTCCTCGTAGGTGGTAAATTCCAGGGAGTGGGTGTCGCAAATGGGCAAGGAAGCTCGCACCAAGTCGGGAATGATCCAGTGAGGGCTGAGAGAAGAAAGGTCTTAACATCAGCCTTGTAGCTGAAACCAAAAACACACAAGATCATTGGCGTTCTGAGCATCATAAACCAGTGAATAAATGAAGTTCCAGTTTTAAATGTGTTGCAATTTTTTAGAGCATGTAGACTGTGAAACTCAGAATGTAACCATGGGATAAAGGAGAGACCTCGAGTTTTTAAGGATGGCGATAGTGGAAATATGTTATCCTGCAAATTATCATTTTGTGTAAAGGAATGTTTTCCCTTTCTTAAATGGAGGAAATACCTTCTGAAACCTCCTTCTCTCACACTGTGAATGCCTCATTAAGCCACAGATAAACTGTAACGGGAAGGAGGAAACAACTGTCCTTTTACATAACCATTGAGAGCTTTCTTCATTTGCACACCAAAATGTTGATGCTCAATGCTAACATTGGACTTAGTAATTTCATATGCTTACGAGACTTCAATTTTCTTTGGGTTATGTTATTTCTGTGTATGATGTACCTTAGTTACCTGGGACATATTCTGCTCTAAAAACAATTCAACTTTTTTTCTTTTATTTTCTGTATCAACTATGGCTCTTTCCCCACGCTGTCAGAAATAGCCATGGCTACTGCTTATAAAATTCAGTTTTGTGATCATTTAAATTATTATGTACTCTAAATTATTTTAAGAATGCACAAATGTGAATTTGTTTCACATCTAACTCAAAAATGTTGCTGATGTTAACTCACTTTGTAGTTCTATCTTAATGAAGTAGGAGTTTACTTTTCTGGACACCCAGATGATAACAGGAGACTGGAGATAAAACCCCCAAAAGCTGTTTTCCTTTAAAGCCTCAGGATAAGTCACCCTGGAGAATCACCCACACTTGATATGAATGATACATAAATTAGAATTAGGTCTTAGAGTTGGTGTTTAGGAGTTGGGCTTTTGGGGTGAGGTGAATGTTTTGCAAAGGAGAAAGACATGAGTTTTTTGGAGTCCATAGGCTGGGGAAGTTATTGACTAAATTCTGTCCCCCAGAGATCGATTCAAGATGGCCGACCACTAACAGCTCAGGATTGTAGCTCCCAGTGAAAGCTCAGAGAACGAGACGACGCCACATCTTTAGACGAATTTTCGTCACTTACCGATTAGCCGATTCCCAGTGGAGGAGCCCCACGGGTCGCCAGCGCGACTCTTGTGGCTGCCGCAGCGGTTTTGCCGGCGTCTCGGCGCAGCAGCTCTTCATGCAGAGCCAACGGGACTGCTTCCCCTGCTGACCGGAGTTTGGAGCACCGGGAAGTCAGAGCCGCTTGTTGCGGACTCAAGAGGGAAGCCAGACCAGAGATTCCCGGGCAGAAGAGCACCATCAGTCTTACCGCTGCTATTTAGGCTGCCACAGTGGGTGGCTCGGATCCCAGCACTGGGAATCAATAAGTCGGGCGTCGACTCAGAAAACTAATTAGAAAGGCGGTTCATCTATAATGAAGGGAAAAAAACAGCCTAAGAAGGCTGAGTATACTCAAAATCAGAACCCATCAGCAACCGAACAAGCCCTGATGGAAAAGGACTCATCAGTAACGGAACAAGCCCTGATGGAAAAGGACTCATCAGCAGCAGAACAAGCCCTGATGGAAAAGGACTGTGTTCCATTATCTGAAGTAGGCTTTAAAAGGTGGATGATAAGAAACTTCTGGGAGTTAAAGGAACTTGTTCTAACCCAATGCAAAGAAACTAAGAACTTGGAAAAAAGGTTCGATGAAATGTTGAAAAGAATAGACAATATAGAGAGGAATACAAATGAACTTATGGAGTTGAAAAATACAACACGAGAACTGAGTGAAATATGTACAAGCTTAAACAGCCGAATGGATCAAGCAGAAGAAAGGGTATTAGAGGTCGAAGACCAACTTAATGAAACAAAACGACAAGACAAGAATAGAGAAAAAAGGATAAAAAGGAATGAGCAAAGTCTCCAAGAAATATGGGACTATGTGAAAAGACCTAATATACGCTTGATTGGTGTACCTGAATGTGACGGAGAGAATGAAGTCAAGCTGGAAAATACTCTCCAGGACATTATCCAGGAAAATTTTCCTAATTTAGCAAAGCAGGACACTATTCAACCCCAGGCAATACAGAGAACACCACAAAGATATTCCTCAAGAAGACCAACCCCAAGGCACATAATCGTTAGATTCACCAAGATCGAAACGAAGGAGAAAATATTAAGGGCAGCCAGAGAGAAAGATCAAGTTACCCATAAAGGTAAGCCTATTAGGCTTACAGCAGATCTCTCAACGGAAACCCTACAAGCTAGAAGAGAGTGGGGGCCAATATTCAATATACTTAAAGAACAAAACTTTCAGCCCAGAATTTCATATCCTGCCAATTTAAGCTTTACATTTGAAGGAAAAATAAAATCTTTTAGGAACAAGCAAGTACTCAGAGATTTTATTACCACCAGGCCTGCTTTACAAGAACTTCTAAAAGAAGCATTATACATAGAAAGGAACAACCAGTATGATCCTTTCTAAAAATACACCAAAAAGTAAAGAGCATAAACATAAAGAAGAATTTTTATCAACAAAAGGACAAAATAGCCAGTTAATATCAAATGGCAGCAACCCTAAAGTTAAATCAACCAAATCTCCCAATCAAAAGATACAGACAAAATCCAACGGTATATCCAAAGATATACATAGACTCAAAATAAAGGGTTGGAAAAAAAAAACGTACCAACCAAATGGAGAGCAAAAATAAATAAATAAAAAGCAGGAGTTGCAATTTTCACATTTGACAAAATAGATTTCAAAACTATAAGGATACAAGGGTAAAAGGATTAATGTAACAATAAGAGATCTTAACACCCAGATACATAAGACACATAGTGAGATTTAGATTCAACGAGACAACAAATTGATAACGATATCCAGGATTTGAACTCAGAGCCAGAACAAATAAACACAATAGAGGTCTCCATTTTAAACACATAAAATATGCATTAACCACTTTAAACACTCAAAATATTGATCGGCCATTATAGAAACCCATTTTAGGAATGAAGTAATATTCCTTTTTCCCTCTTTTTCTTTTTTTCCCCTTCTTTTTCTCTTTTTTCCTAAAAATAAATAAATAAATAAATAAACTCAGAGCTCACACACTGGCCTAGCACCTTCTAGTATCTTTCTTTTTGGTCTAAAAAAAAAAAAAAAATTCTGTCCCCCAAAATTCATCACTGAAACTGTAACACAGTGTGTGACCAAAAGTGCACATAGGGTTCTAAAGAGATGACTAAGTGCTATTGATGAAATTAGGGTGGATTCTTATGCAATCTGACTGGTTTCCTCCTTGGAAGACAAACTTTGCACACACAGAAATGAGACACCAGAGGTGAGCGTGCAGAGGAAAGACCATGTGAGGACACAGCAAGGGGGCAGTGACCTGCAGGCCAAGGAGAGAGGCCTCAGGGGAAAACAAACCCACCAACACCTTTATCGTGGATTTTCCAGCTTCTAAACTGGGTGAAAATAAGTTTCTGCCATTTAGGTCACTAGCTCTACTGTATCTTCTTGTGGGAGCTCTAGCAAATAAAAAGAAAATGGACTGAAAGATGAGGGAGAAGGAAGAGATGGAGCAGGGCTCAGGAGGCGGGGCAGGGTGCAGGAGGCGGGGCAGGGCGGGGCTGGAAGGTCAGGCTCTGAGGTGCATCTCCTGGATGGAATCTTGACTCCACTCACCACTGTCTGGAAAAATTGGAAAAAACATTTACCCTCCTAATAATGATTCACTAACAAAGATGGGCTTTGAGCATAGGGCTCCCATCATCCTATTCCATATTATAAAACTCTTCTTGAGGTAACTCTTGTAAAACCCTCCCCATTACATCTGGCATGTAATATAGGCTAATAAGCAGCCCTTCTGAGTGATCTAGGGATGTACAGAAAATGTCATTCAAGCTGTGTGCACTAGAAGGCACTGTGAGGTTTAGTCTGAGGCCCCTAATGAGTCCAAGCCCCTGGTAATGCTCAAGTGCAAAGGGCATGACTGCTGCTTCCTTTGAGGCTCTGTTTGGTAAATCTGAAAACACAAACACACTTGGCCCTTCTTCTGATCTTGAGAAATTGCTCAGAGAAGGCCCTCAGGCTGAGGGCTCAGACAAGAACCAGGACAAAGATTTCAGGGAATGGAGAACAGATTTGCATCCACTGCTCACCAGAGCCACCTAACAAGACACAAGAATAAAGGAAGTAGATTTGCATGAAGAGCCTCCCCTTCCTATGATAAGCGAGGACTGGAGGTTCCTCCTTAGCTGTGGGCTCAGAGGCAGAGCTCTGGAGTGTCTCCACCATGGCCTGGACCCCTCCCCTGCTCACCCTCCTCACTCTCTGCACAGGTGCTGCCTCCCAGGGCTCACTCCATATTATCACAGTAGCTGTGTCAGCTGACCCTGAGCTTCAGCTCAGCACAGGGAGTGGTGTAGGGTGTGGGGCTCTGGAGGTGAAACCCTTATCCTCACCTCTCCTGTCCTCTTTTGCAGGTTCTGTGGTTTCTTCTGAGCTGACTCAGGACCCTGCAGTGTCTGTGGCCTTGGGACAGACAGCCAGGATCACCTGCCAGGGAGAGAGCCTCAGAAGCTATTATCCAAGCTGGTACCAGCAGAAGCCGGGCCAGGCCCCTGTGCTGGTCATCTATGGTGACAACAACCAGCCTTCAGGAATCCCAGACCGATTCTCTGGCTCCAGCTCAGAAAACACAGCTTCCTTGACCATCACTGGGGCTCAGGTGGAAGATGAGGCTGACTATTACTGTAACTCCTGGGACAGCAGTGGTACCCATCTCACAGTGATACAGACAGATGGGGAAGTGAGAGAGAAACCCCTTCCCTCTCTGTGTCACCCTATCTCTCCAGTCCCAGCAGGACTGTGAACAAAGCCACAAGCAGGGCTGGTCCAGTTCACCTGGATTTGAGACATTCAGGCTTCCCTCCTCTCCAGCCCTCCAGGCAGGCTCTGCAGAAGGTGGGTTGGGATAGGATTTGAGGCTGGAAGGACCAAGCTGTTCTGCTGTAGTCTGGACTGAGTGTGTCTTGGCTCAAGATGACCTGAGTGGAAGGACAGTAAGAGGGAGACAGGCAGCCATGGAGTGTCCATGGTCTCTGGAGTTCCTCTTGTGTGGTGACTGGATCTAATGCAATGCCTGTCCTCTGTGGCCCAAATACCCTGGATTATTTCTCTGAACGACTCATGTTTAGCTGAGACCCTCAAGCCCCAGCTCCATGCATCCTGATGTTCTGAATGGGAAAGTCTTTCCCAGTGAGCACTGTGGCATCACGTGGCATCCCTGACTTCCCACAGCCATTTCCCACTGAAAAATGCCATTGAGTGCAAATAACAGCTTCCTGCGAAAGTGTGCCTCCTTCAGAATGTGGTTCTAGAGCAATGACTGCCTGAGGCCTTAATCCCAAAGCCATGCTTTAATTTAGGATGACCTTAAAACGCCTCCTAGCTGAATGGGCAATTGTAACATGTTCCCAGGCACGCCTCCCACATTTCTCTCCGTGAGTATGTCCTGAAACCCTACTGTATGGAACCCTCACTCTCAGAGTAGGATTCTAGGGAAATGAAAAATTGTAAAAAAAAATGAAAACATCCTAGTGGGAAGAGTATCAAAGCGGAGGCAGTTGCACACAAAGAGAACTCTGAAGTCTGCAAATATTTATGCACTAATGAGCACTTGTGTGTAAAGAAACTCCCTCTGAAAGAGAAAAGAACCACCTAAAGACACTTGAGGGAACACCCCACAGAGAACACACACACACTCACACGCACTACAGTCACAGAAGAAGGGCCTGAGTTACAGGGCATGAGGTTGGCCCATCAGAAGGAAGGAAGAAGGAAGGAAGGAAGGAAGGAAGGAAGGGAGGGAGGGAGGGAGGGAGGGAGGGAGGAAGGAAGGAGAAAATTGTACTGCTAATGTATTATTTGGCAAGCTGCTCAGAGGAACACCAAGATATTCGTGTGTGTGTGTGTGTGTGTGTGTGTGTGTGTGTGTGTGTATTTCTTTTTTATTGCATTTTAGATTCTGGGGTACATGTGAAGAACATGCAGGATTGTTGCCTAGGTACATACATGGGAATGTGGTTTACTGCCTCCATCCCCATCACCCATATCTGGCATTTTTCCCCATGTTATCCCTCCCCAACTCCCTACCTCCACTGTCCTTCCCCTAGTTCACCCCAACAGACCCCAGTGTGTAATGCTGCCTCCCTGTGTCCATGTGTTCTCACTGTTCAACCCCTGCCTATGAGTGAGAACATGCGGTGTTTGATTTTTCTGTTCTTGTGTCAGTTCGCTGAGAATGATGGTTTCCAGGTTCATCCATGTCCCTACAAAGGACACGAACTCATCGTTTTTTTTTTATGGCTGCATAGTATTCCCTGGTATATATGTGCCACATTTTCCCTCACCAGTCTATCAGTGATGGGCATTTGGGTTGGTTCCAAGTCTTCGCTATTGTAAACAGTGCTGCCGTGATCATTGGTGTGCATGATATTCTTAAGAACGTTGCACGTATATTTTATAATGTTATCACTGAAACGGATTTTGAAAAATGAGAACATGAATACCTTTAGAAAGCATTCAAGGATAAAGAGGGAAAATAAATTTGGATTGTATACATATGCAAAATGTACTTTCAAAGACAAGCTTGTGGTTTTTTTAACTCCTTAAATATAAGAAGCAGATATTTAAACTCCTTGCCTTTTATTTCAAAATTTAGAAAATGCTTACATCTTCCCACACTGAAATTTATACTAATACAGCTAATCTAATCAAGGGATAATAAAATCAAAACAGAATTCTCTTGACGAATTCGTTTCCTTTATTTTTCAGACCAAACGTATGATCAAAGAAATAAAACTATTTATAATTGATTCTGCTCTTTGAAAGTATTTACTGATCACTTACCTTGCACCAAGTGATCTCCAGCTCCGAAGGTGGGTCAGTGGAAAAATACAGGTAGTTCCCAGCTTGGTTAAGCTTAAAGTATAATAAGGAAGAAAAGAAGTCATTAATTAGGGACTTTAAAAGAGGAGTGTTGTGATAGGGATGGAATTCTGAATGCATACTGTGCTTGCTGTGTGGAGACTGGATTGAAAAATAGTGCAATGATACAAGCTTAAATTCATATAGACTATGGCTAGACTGTATTTTCAGCGCCCCTGAAAGAAGAATGTATAATAATAGTTCTCATTATTTCCCCTAAGAAATCTCTGCAGTAGAGCTCTGGCTTTGTGAGAGAAGTACTACAGTCACCACATAGTGAGGATGGGAGGCTGAATTAGCAAATACCATTTGGAATTACTGCACTTTAAATGTAAACCTGGCAGGATTGAAAGAGAGGGAGAAAGAATAAGACCCAGACAGACACAGAATCTGGAAATACCATTTGGAATTACTGCACTTTAAAGGTAAAGCTGGCAGAATTTTCATACATGTCAGATCTGAAAATGTGTGTGTGTGTGTAAAGGAGAAACAGAGAATAAGAACCAGACAGATACAGAGAGACAAGATAGAGCTGCAGAGACAGAATTAAAAGGGGACCCCAAGCATATTGAGCTGAGAAACTATAAAATGGGAGTTACTATTAAACAGAATGGGGAAGAGCAAGTTTGGGGAGTGTCAGTGGCTCCCTGTGGTCTTATTAATTTTGACATTTCTAACAGACATCCAGGTGGAGAAGTCAGACAGTGTTGGGTGTAGTCTAGTCTTATGGTATAATGTCAAATATCAGGAAATGAAGGACACAAAAATTTGTAAGAAAGCAAAGATAGCCGGGCATGGTGGCTCACACCTGTAATCCCAGCCCTTTGGGAGGCCGAGGCGGGTGGATCACGAGGTCAAGAGATCAAGACCATCCTGGTCAACATGGTGAAACCCCGTCTCTACTAAAAACACAAAAAAAAATTTAGCTGGGCATAGTGGCCCGTGCCTGTAATCCCAGCTACTCAGGAGGCTGAGGCAGGAGAATTCCCTGAACCCAGGAGGCGGAGGTTGTGGTGAGCCAAGATTGCGCCATTGCACTCCAGCCTGGGTAACAGGAGCGAAACTCCGTCTCAAAAAAAAAAAAAAGAAAAAAAGAAAAAGAAAGCAAAGATAAAGAGAAGTCATGGCTATCTAAGACTTAAAAAGTAGTAAACATGAGAAGAATCCAGCAAAACAGTACTGAGGGTAATTCTCAAAAACGTCAAGAGGTAATGCAGGCAAAGTGTTCTGGAATTCTATCAAAGGACGTTTTGAAAAAAAAGGGGGAGATCAACTGCATTAAATGCTGCCGATACATGAATTAAGACGAAGGCTGAGGAATTGTGCTTCAATTCATCTTTTAACAATATGGATTCCATTTGTGCTTCGAGAAGAGCAATGTTCTTAAAGTGAGTAGGTGAGAACCCATATTGGAGTCGTTTCTCAAAGGAATGTCTGGTTTCTAGATTCTTCAGAAATTTTTTAGTGAACAGTGGAGGCACAAATGGGATTAGTTTTAATTCTAGGGTCGGGACACACTTTAAACCTGTGTCTGTGCATGCCTTGCATTTGAAGGCTAGGTATTCCATTTTCTTCTAATAACAGATACAAAACCTAAACCCATCTAATTGACACACTTTACAAAGACTGGTACTAGAGGTTGTTGGAGAGGCTGTGGTTCCACATAGTATCTTATGAGTCACTGATGGGCAGGGAAGCTGGAAAAATGTCTTTGGAAAACTCACCACACCTGCTCTATTTAAACATTCAGATGCCAATCACCTGAAATTCCAAACATATTCCATACATATTTCCACAAGAAAACACCAGGGACCTGCATTACAATATTATTAGTTCAAATACTCACACTGGGTTTTCTGATTATTTTATTAGCAACTCAGTCTCTGCGTGTTTTCAGCAGTACAACCTCTATCTAATATATATTTTGTATTTTCAATCAACCATTAAGAAAAGTACTGTATTTTACCTCAAGTCTATATATAGTGCCTAAAATAGAAGACATGATTTTATAGATTCAACAGAATTATTTGTTGAATAAATAATGAGTAACTTATTTATCGTGTCCACAGACAAATACATCATCTGAGAATACAGTGATAACATTTGTTATGTAGAAAGTCATTTCAATCTCAGTTAAAATACTTTGTGCATATGAGTTACTGTCATATACAGATGCTCGCAGTGTTTATATGAAAATGTTTGGAGTTAATGCATAGTTTTGGTCCTTAAGCCTTTTGGTTTTGCTGCCATAGCAGATAGTGTTCCTATTAAGAACATGAACCTGAATTTTACTTCATTTTTAACAGATTCTTAATAAAATATACGCCAGACTGTTTTGTTTAATACATAAGCAGACACGCTGTCAGAAGCAAATAGCCACCCACACCACTGCCACCCGTCCCTCTGATACTGCGGCTCCTGAAGACGTCACCCACTCCACCACTGCCACCCGTACCTCTGATACTGCGGCTCCTGAAGACGTCACCCACTCCACCACTGCCACCCGTACCTCTGATACTGCGGCTCCTGAAGACGTCACCCACTCCACCACTGCCACCCGTACCTCTGATACTGCGGCTCCTGAAGACGTCACCCACTCCACCACTGCCACCCGTACCTCTGATACTGCGGCTCCTGAAGACGTCACCCACTCCACCACTGCCACCCGTACCTCTGATACTGCGGCTCCTGAGGACGTCACCGAGAGCTGAGGACTTTGTGTTCATCCTGACCACTTTATAGACCTTTCATTTTCACCTGGGTATGAGATAAAATAATTAAACAGCAACACAGCTCACAATTCTTAAAGAATGACTCTTTTTTTTTGTGCCCGTTTAACATTACAGAGCGAGACAGAGTACACGTCTCTTTCCCAGGAAATCACTGTTGGCACTACACTCTGAAAACTTGTGTTATTGACTTTCTTAGAAACACTGTTGGGCTCATAATTTAGATGCCATCAAATCATGTACAAAAATATGCTACTTCCTTCCCCGTCTCTTCTCCTCTTAACAGACAATTGTCAGTTTTCTTCCTCTCCAACTCCTTCTGTTTACTTAATTTTTTAAAAGCGTTCTGCACATTTCCAATTTTAGAAGTGTAGAGAGGCAACATGTGGTCAAACTACATGTACAGGAAAAGTTGAATTACATGCAAGCATTTTTAAATAAAGAATTCCTCCTCAGTGTTCTGTGATTATTTTATATAATCAAATGTCTTCCAGATATACGTCCCAAACCGGTGGTTATCAAGCTCTGCTTCGTTGTCTAATTTTATCAGAATTATCCAAAATTCTTATCATAAATACATATAAGTTGGCACACCTTCAGGTTTATGAAATCAAAATTTCCAGAACCTCGGACTACGCATAGAAAAAATGTATTCCTCAGGTGATGCTGATTTTGGATCCGGGTTTAGAATGCAAGAAAAATTACCTTCCTTGCCCTCTAGTTGGCACTAACATGCAGAGTTCCTCTTCCCCTTTCACATTCTGCTGTCTCTCCTTCTGCACCTTCGTCTTCTCCTCCTTGCACTTCTCACGCACATCCCAAGCCCTCCACCGTCAATCCTCCTAAAATTCCAAATGGCCATTTGCCACGAAACTTCCCTCTGTCCCGTGAACAAGTTATGTGGGCAAAAGGAGAGTTTAAGTTTGGACCCAGCTGAATCAAGAGCTGCAATTAAACATTTCCCTCCACCCAGAGCCACCAGCAAATAGTTACAGAAGATCAGAAATTTCCTGTAGGTGCAAAGGGCTCAGGGTGACCTGATGCTATAGATCAAATCTTATTGTCCCCTCAAATTCTTGTGTTAAAATCTAATTCTCTATGTGATGGGATTTAAAAATGAGGCCTTAGAGGGTGATTAGGTCATGAAAGCACAGCCCCATGAATGGGATCAGTTTCCCTATCAAAGGGACTGCTAGGAGCTCCCTCATTGCTTCTGTCATGTGAGGACACAGTAAAGAGATGGCAGTCTACAAACCAGGAGCAAGCCCTCACCAGACACGATGTCTGCTGACCACGGGACCTTGGATTTTACCATCTCCAGAACCAGGAGAAATAAATTTGTTTCTCTGTGGTCTAGTCTGTGGCATTCTGCTTTGGCCCCCGGATTAGCTGAAGTACCAACATATCAACTTGTACATGGAATTTTTGGAAACCCTGTGATGCCAAATCTTTGATGGCAAAAGGCAACTGATCTGCTGGAGGATTGAACCTAAACGGTCCCTCTTTCCACAATAAACCAGAGAGTGAGAAATACCAAAACTAGGTCAAGGTCTTCTAAAAGCAGTACCTGAAAGGTTTCCAGTAACAGTTGATTAGACAATAAGTTCATCACACAGACAACCTCAACAAGGAGACATGACTATCAGAGATTTTCAGGATGGCCTCCAAAACACCATCTGACAACATTAGGGACCCCTCCTCCTAGGCTTCTTTTTCTGCTCTCCAGTGCCTCTTGCAGACAGGAGACAACCCCAGCAGCAGGTCCTTCAGCTACAGGGCTGCAGCTCAGCCAGATGACAGAAGCCTCTCTTCACTGAGGCAGAGAAACCCAAGCCACACACCCTGGTCTTGGCCTCCATGTCTCCCACTGTGTCCAGGACACAGGGCAGCATGGGAGCTGCTGGCTGGGGCTGTGATGGCCACCGCCTCTCTCCCATCTCTTGCTCCAGCCATGCTTTCAGTTCCAGGGTTGAGGCTAGTGGCTAGAGCAAGTACCACAATGTCAGGCAGCTCCTTAAGGCAGGGGCAGGAGGGCTCTAGAGCTGCCTCTACCTCCAGTTCTGTCCCTGAAGGGGGCTCTTCCCCTGAGGCTGGCACTGCCTCACCAGCTAGCCCTGGAAGGTCCGGTATTGCTGCATATGGAGCAGGAGCTGAAAAAGAAGAAAGATTCACCAATGATAGTCATTTTTCACTGGAATTCCCACACACAGAAACAGCCTCACTGAATTTAAATAATTCCAGCCTGAAAACACTGCACCCAGAAAGTCTCTGAGACTACAGGCCACCTCACCATGTGCCTGTGCTTTGAGAAACTCCAGAGGCTCCAGCTGGACAAGGACAATATGCAGATGTGGCCCAGATGGGATCACTGGTGAGGTCTGGCCTGGTAGGGCCTGCCCTGGGCTGCCCTGTGGTACCTGGGGGTGCCTTCGGCCAAATGGCTAAAGGCTCCTGGAATGAGGGATGAGCCTGCATCTGCATTGTGGGAAAAGTCTGTCACTCTGGGCCCTCCTGAAGCAGGAGCCTGGAGGTGTGGGGATGCCAGGTGCTCTGAGATCTGAGGGACGTGGACATTGCCCATCTCCACAGTCCACATCCTGTGCAAATAAATTATTCTTTTCACCCCTCCTTCAGCCTATCAATTTGGACACTTAAAAAGCCACCACAGCTCATCCTTGTAAAGAGGAAGGCCATTCACATCACATTTTTCAAATAACAGTAATAGCCGTGCAGAGTATAGAAAATTTCTCATCAATTATTGTACTTAGATTACATATGAAAGTGATGATATTTCTGATATGCTAGGTTAGTAAAATATATTATTGAAACTCATTTGCTTCTTCTCTTTGTATTTCTAATGCAGTGACCAGACAGTGGGATTCCCATGAGGCTCACATCATATTGGGACTGAACAGTGCTGGTTTCCCCCGCCTTCAGGGTACAGGGGCTGTGGAGTGACCTGGACATGGGGCAGGAAGCCCCATGTCCACCCATAGCACATCAGTGTGAACCCAGGGAGAGACGCTGGTGTAAGAGAGACCAGAACATGGGGTGAACCACCTGCTTGTGCAGGGGACTGAGCCCTCACTTTGAACCAAATAAGTTTTCTTTTCTATGTTCAATCCTGAACAAGAGGGCTTTTTGGACTTTTTTGTTCTCAGGTTTGTTCCCCTTCAGGTTTGGGGCTGTCTGGAATCCCAGCCAGGGGACACTGAGGAAATCCAGGAGTCTCACACTGGGTCTGTTGAAGTTCATCTGCTGGGGCCATCCCAAACTGCTGCGTATGACGATTTCCTTTCCTGGTGCTCAGATAGCTGCTCCGTGCACTTGCCATGGTTTCGGAGAAGAATCTAGGCGGGAAAACAGGATCGTGTATGTTACGATATTTAAATGGAACCTGAATCCATTAATATTTCTTTTAATATGAAACATTAAAAGAATTTTGTCATAGGTAATGGGGAAAGATGAAAACAGATTAAAAGTATTTTGAGAAAAACAAACAAAAATGCATTTATTAATATGTGTGTCTTCAGTGCTGCAGGGCTGAGAGAGAGGTCCGCTTTAGTTTGCCCTGAGGATGTGCTGAGATGGGGGAAAGCAAGAAGGCAGGAAACACGCATCTCTGCGACCTGACACGTAAATCACAGCGAAATGGAAATAAGTCTTTCAATAAATCAACCATTCACAATACATATCACTCTGGTGCACACAGAAAGTCCTATTAGCAAACTCCCTTTATCCTGCTGGGTCATACCCCCACGGATCACCTGTGTGCAGAGTGGACTCTGTGGTCCCCGTTTCTCAGGCTGAGAACCAGAGGCTGGGAAGGACAAGTCGCTTGCTCGTGAGTGGGAAGGGCAGGATTGGGAGCAGCAGATTCCGGCTCAGGACTGTGGCCCTAGTCGATGCTCCCTGTTCCCTCCACAGGGTCCCTCCCACATTTCCCGGTGTGGATGTGGTGCATTTCCTGGGGTGGCTGACATGCTCCAGGGATTCGGTGCTGCAGTCGCTTCAGCACAAAGCGTGGGGGTGGGGGTGGGGGTGGGGGATGGATGAGGCTGCACTGGGGAGACCAGAGACCAATGACACCCAGCAGAGAGTTCCATGGGGTGGGCAGCCCCATTTCCTGACAGTAGAGACAGCCTGGAGATGGGTGCCCAGCAGAGGGCACTGCAGGGTGTGCCCAGGCCTGGGAGTCACAGAGACACAGACACCACACAGCAGAGACACGGAGGGCCAGGAAGTCACTCAGGTGAGGGGCTTCAGCAGATCTTTCTCTCCTGAGCAAATCGGGTACAAAAAAATTAAGTACTTGCCATCAGAATAGACAAACGAAGACTTTCATCTTTTCAGCTGAGCTGCACTGTCAAGGGAAACAAATCTTTGAGCCCAGACCCAGGTGAGGGTGGGGTTAGGCATGGAGCTCACAACCCAGATTTGCATGGAGGCCCCGCCCCCCTCTGAGGCAAAAGAGATGAGACAGGCTGGGGTCAGGCCCAGTTCTGGGGTCTCAGGAGGCAGCGCTCTCAGGAAGTCTTCACCATGGTCTGGACTCTGCTCCTCCTCATCCTCCTCACTCAGGGCACAGGTGACACCTCCAGGGAAGGGGACTCAGGGACCTCTGGGCTAATCATTGGTCTCTTGCTCCTCAGGCTCACATGGGCCCAGCACTGGCTCACTGGTGTGTTTCTCCCTCTTTCCAGGGTCCTGGGCTCAGTCTGCCCTGACTCAGCCTCACTCAGTGTCCGGGACTCCTGGACAGTCGGTCACCATCTCCTGCACTGGAACCAGCAGTGATGTTGGAGGTTATAATGCTGTCTCCTGGTACCAGCAGCACCCAGGCTCAGCCCCCAAACTCATGATTTATGAGGTCAGCAATCGGCCCTCAGGGGTCTCTAATCGCTTCTCTGGCTCCAAGTCTGGCAACACGGCCTCCCTGACCATCTCTGGGCTCCAGGCAGACGACGAGGCTGATTATTACTGTAGCTCATATTCATATACAAGCAGTAGCACTTTCCACAGTGGTCCAGGTTCATGGGGAACTGAGACCAAAACCTGCCCTGGGCTCTCGGGCTCCCTTTCTGCTATGAAGATGCTTCCTCAGCTGGTGCAAGGTCTGTCACTGGATAAGAACATACGCACTTCATCTATTTGATTGGATCATGGGTTTGCCAAACACAGCCCTGTGTCACAATCACAGAACATTGATCTGCATGGCTTGCTCTGAGTTTTAAGAGAGCTTTCATATGTCAGGAATAGACTCCTCCTAAGGCAAAGTCTGAGAAAGAGGGAGGGGCAAGTGGGAAAGGAAGTTTGTATCAAAGCCGGAATATCCAGGGCAGACTCAGAGAGAAGGGTCCTCATACCAGCATTTGACTGAAGCCAAAACAGAAGAGAACAAGGAAGTTGTGAGAATAACAAATGAATAAACAGTTTAAGTTTTAAATATATTGAATGTTTTTATAATCCATGAAAATTCTAGAGCAGAATTTAACAATGGGATAAGGAAAAGAGCTTGAGATGTTAAACTATAAAGAGGCCAAGGCAAGTTGCCAGAAAAAGGTCCTGTTTTAAAACTATTTTAAGTCCACTAGAGCTAAGGGAGGAGTTTGCAGAATCAAGGTTTGAAATGTCATGCAGGAGGGGGCGAGAGTCAGGGGATGGGAAGACCCAGCTGAGCTCATCTAAGGGTGTTTACGTTTTTCTGGCCCTAGAGTTTTTGGCCGTCCCTGTACGACCAGGGCCTCAGATAAGCAGAGAGTTTATCTGCTTCTCTCCTCCAGCCATAGTTCCCGGTTCCCCTGAGCCCAGGTCAGGGCTGCTGTAGCCTTTGCATCCTAAGAGCCCATTTCACTCCCGATTGTGCTCAATGGACTGACCCAGAGTAAACAGTAGGAGGTTCCCCTGCTTCCTGACCCCGGGGTCTCTTCCTTTCAGTGGCACCAGCCCAGCCCTAATGTCCATCCATCTGTTCCTGCCCATCCAGGCTTCTGTGCTGCCCACTGTAAATGGCCACAGGTCACAAACTGATTGTAAATCTTGAGCAGATTGTCCTGACTCTGCAAAACGGAACATCTCCTCCCAGCACCAGGATGTCATAAGCAAGGCCAGCTGTGGGAAGGCAAGTGGGGGAGTAACGTGCATCACAGAGTGTAGATGAGACAGAGTAGCTCTGATGTCTCTCCGGATGGGTCAAGTCCCTGCAACTGCAGGCCCACAGAACAGGACTGCAGGCTGGAAGATGGGCTCCCTTTCTCCTGTATACAAAACAGTGCAGTGTGCAAGGTTGCCCACGTATAGGAGTGTGCCCAGGTGTGTACCCATGTGTGAGTGTGCCCAGGGTTGTGCTCATGTTCAGGAATGTGTGCAGGTGTGTAAATGTGTGTGCTCATGTGCAGGAATGTGCACAGGCATGTAAATGTGGGTGCCTGTGTGTGGGAGTGTGCACAGGTGTGCCCATGAGTGTGTGCAGGTATGCAAATGTGTGTGCCCGTGTGTAGGATTGTGCCCAGGTGTGTAAGGTACCCAACCATGTGTGGGAGTGTGCCCAGGTGTGCTCCCCTCTGTGAGTGTGCAGGTGTGTGAATAGGTACACCTCTGTGGGAATGTGCTGTGTATACCTGTGTGTGGGTGTGTGCACATGTGCATACATGTGCATGCTGGTGTTACCAGGGAGTGCTGCCAGTGTCAAATATCCCAAACTCACAATTTGTTTAATTTCCTCACCACCTCCCTAAGACGTGCTTCTGGGTTAAACGAGCTCATGTGGGCAAGGCCCACAAGCAGGCATGGCATGGCATGGGCTGTAGTCAGTGCTGAGTAAGTGTCATCGAATATTGTCATGCTTACATGCAACCTTGTCCAGGGTGGGCCACATGTACGCCCCTGTCTGGTCCTGACAGAGCAGCAGAAGGGGGACTCAGACACGACAATGGCCAGGGTCCTGAAAGCACAGAGACACCTTTCACCCCTGTGAGCTTCACAGACAACCGTGGGTATGGGATTCCTGTCATATCTTTAAGATTGTTCAAATAAGCACTGATGATCACTCCCATATGAGGTATGAGGAGAAGAATAATTCCATATGAACCAAACACATGAAGCCCACACTGAAGCCTGCCAAGTTCTCTCCAGTCCAGTGCGATGGAGGCTGCATTTTCATTGGGACTTTTAAGAGTATGGAGAAGGCCTGAGGAAACCAGGCTGAGCTGTGGGTGCCAAAGACAAAGGTCTGGGATATCTCACCACGGCCTAGGCCCTTGTCACCATGGCCTGCTTCCTGTCCTCACTCTCTGCACAGATGCTGCCCCCAGGCTAAGTCCCCACAGGACTATAAGCCTATTCCTGACCCTGAGCTAGCTCAGGTGATGCTTCAGGATATGGCGCCCTGAGAATGAGCCCAAAGTGTCCTCGACCTTCAGTTTCTGTGATTTCCTAAAGACTCAGCTACAACCAGCAGAGATGGCCATGAGACGCCTATCCCCCATCCGCCCGGGAGAAAGCAGAGCAGGCAACAGTGCAGAGAGCCAGCAGGAGCCAGGCCAGATCCTGCATCCAAAGCAGCCCCCAATACCCACACATTCTCCAGCTCTAACCTGGGGTACAGCCGGCACCTACTGCAGCCTGAGGCAGGCTCCTCAGCATGGCTAGCCCATGACCGGGGATGTCAGTGTGTCCATGGGACACATCCTTGCTGCCTGCCTGGTCCTCACACCCCCTCCCTCCCCACCTTGGTTAAGTTCTGCTCCAAAGGCCCCAGGTTCAGCACTCAGGATACTTGGATCGGTTCCTGGACTTGCCCCCGCTGCTTTCTGTTCTCCTGAGCCACTTAGTCTCTCAGCCACAGTGTTCGCTGCTGTAGTGAGGAGGCTTATACTGAACTGAAGAAGCTTTTTTCTTCATTCAACATTTAAAAATAGAAAAGAGATCAATGTTGTATTTATTAATTAAACCCCAATGAGAGGATGTCATTCAATGGCCTTCAGACATGGAACTTGTCTTTCCTCTGCAGGGAGCCCAAGAAAGAGGCTCAAAGAGAGCTTGTTTTCTGTATGGTGGGAGCAGTGGCCCCCAGCTGAGAATAAGCAGGAGAGCCTCAGTTTCATCAGGAAAACAGACTAGTCTAGTGCAGAAGTCCTCCTGGCAGAAACTCTGAGAAGTGTGGAATGAAATAAACATAAACTGGAAATTGATGGTGCTGACAATGGTGTTGTTAGCTCACAGCTAAGCTGCAGTGCAGGAGGCATCAGGTGACCGTGTGGATCACAGTTGCTGCTATTATGTGTGAGGTGTACCCATCTTCTTCCTAAGTGCACAGGAAGTCTGGGTCCCTGGAGGACGGTATGCACATCTCTCTGGACTTTGGAAGCTTTGCAGAAGCCCTCTCTCAATAGTCCTGATAGAACAAAACCACTAGAGGAGGGCATCTCAACCCTGAGACACTTTGACAGCAAATGCACCTGCCCCACCTCCCTGAACTGTGTGTGAACTCTCTGTGCTGGGCTGAGCAGGGTGGATTGGGTCACACTGGCAAAGAATGGGGCTGGACTCTCTGGTCCTCAACTTCAGAGGTGACAGGAGCTGTGGGGTCACCTGGAAGAAAAAGGCCCCGGGAGGGCCGAGTCTCCTCCACCAGCTGGGGGCAGCAGAGCTGCAGCCAGGAGCAGTGAGGAGCCAGGCTGGGGCTGCCCAGGTGGGGCAAAGAGGAAGCCCAGCCTAGGGATCAACAGGTGTCCAAGAATCAGTCTTCAGACTGAAAGTGAAGACAGTTCATCCTATCTTCTCAGGCTGCAGTGGCCACATTCTGAGGGTCAGGCTCAGGCTCATATAGTGTCACCCCAGGACACTGAGAGAAGCCCGCCACTGTAAAGGCCTCACCTGGGAAATGCAGCTAGAGGATCCTGGGCCCAGGTGTCAGCCTGGGCAGCCTCCTCAGGAAGGGGATACCCTGGGAGACGTGCCAAGGTCAATGTGCTCTGAGAGCGGGCACAGTGTGAGGGGATGGGGCCCCCAGGGCCTGAGTCCTTCACCCAGGATGGCTGCCTGAGCCTCTTGCCACTCTCACGGCCTTGTTCCTCCCTGTCCAGCAGTGTCCTGGCGAGCTGAGCCCTCTGTCCTGGACACTCCCAGATACACTAGACCCCTGATCCCTCTGCCTCTCCTTCCAGCTCCAGGCAGACTCTGACTCAGAGGGTGGCTCCCGTGCCACCCTCTGACCTTAAAGTTGTCCATGCTCTGTGACATGACAATACCAAAGGACTTGGCTGGAGTAAACAGGGACCACCTGCCCTGTGGAGCTCACTTGCTGTTCAAAGACCACGTCCCTGGGACCCTTATAGAGGCCATGGGGCCTAAAGTTAGATTCTCAGTTGAGTCTGCTGCTCTTTGCAAGTTTACATAAAACATTGATGAGAAAAACATAAATAGGTAACAGACAAGCTGAGGGGGCCAATTGCTAACTTCTTTTCTTTTCTTTTCTTTTTTTAAGACGGGGTTTCACCATGTTGGTCAGGCTGGTCTTGAACTCCCAACTTCACGTGATCCACCCAACTTGGCCTCCAAAGTGCTTGGATTACAGGTGTGAGCCACTATGCCCGGTCATTGCTAACTCTTGTGGCAATGGGGGTTGGTACAGAAGGAGCAGCACCATGGATGAAATGAGACCAGAGGCCCTGTTGACTCCACAGGAGTGTGTGCTTGATTAAAGGACCCAACTATTTCTACTGAAATAATTAGCAAGTGTTCTAGTGACACAGCACAGCATTTAGATGAAATGAATAAGAGGGGACTGAGTCTGAGAGGGACCAGGAGGAGGAAGACGATGGGTCTCTTGTGCACCTGCTGCTGAGTCAGGCGTCATTATGGTTTCACAGCAGGGCCCAGGTCAGCCCCATGGCCAACCTCCTGGAAGGTCCACAGCTCTGCCGAGCCTGGCTCAGGACAGACCTCAGGTCAGCAAGGCTTGGGACCATAGCATGAGGTCAGTTCCCAGGAAGGTGACTGTGATCACCGGGCTTGAAGGCTGAGGCTGATTTTCTAATGACAGATCCTGCTTCCTCTTTCTCCTGTCGCTTGTGCTGCCCCCACAGGTGGTTTGAGTGACATCTCTCCAGGAGGAGTCCCAGAGGATGTAAATTTACATAAACACCAAACACTGACTGCCCCCAAAAGCCTGAGAAGGATTAAGAGAGGCCTGGGGAGCCCAGCTGTGCTGTGGGCCCAGGAGGAAGAGCTCTGGGTGTCTCATGATGGCCTGGACTTCTCTCCTGCTCCCTCTCCTCACTCTCTGCACAGGTGCTGACCCCAGGCTCAGTCCCCACAGATCCTAAGTTGAGCCTGCCCTGAATCCTGAGCAAAGCATAGACACAGTCTCTGGGTGGGACTCCTGGGAATGGTTCCTTTGTCTTCAAGCTCCCTATTCTGTTCTTCTTTGCAGGCTCTGAGGCCTCCTATGAGCTGACACAGCCACCCTCCGTGTCAGTGTCACCAGGACAGACGGCCAGGATCACTTGCTCTGGAGATGCATTGCCAGAAAGCTATGCTTATTGGTACCAGCAGAAGCCAGGGCAGATACCTGTGCTGGTGATATATAAAGACAGCGAGAGACCCTCAGGGATCCCTGAACGATTCTCTGGCTCCAGCTCGGGGACAACTGCCACCTTGACCATCAATGGGGCCCAGGCAGAGGATGAGGCTGACTATTACTGCCAATCAGTAGACAGCAGTGGTACTTATCCCACAGTGATACAGACAGATGGGGAAGTGAGACAGAAACACCTTCACTCTCTGTGTCACCCTCTCTCTCCAGCCCCAACAGGACTGTGAACAAAGGTATAAGCAGGGCTGGTCCAGTTCACCTGGATCTGAGACCTTCAGGCTTCCCTTCCCTCCAGCCCTCCAGGCAGGCTCTGCAGATGGTGGGTCTGGATAGATTTTGAGGCTGGAAGGACCATGCTGTTCTGCTGTAGTCTGAACTGAGTGTGTCTTGGCTCAAGATGTCAAGATGCGCTCAGTGGAAGGACAGTAAGAGGGAGAGAGACAGCCATGGTGTGTTCATGGTCTCTGGTTTTCCTTCGGTGTGGTGACTGGATCTAATGCAATGCCTGTCCTCTGTGGCCCAAATACTTTGGATTATTTCTCTGAACGACTCATGTTTAACTGAGACCCTCACGCCCCAGCTCCGTGCATCCTGATGTTCTGAACAGGATGGTCTTTCCCAGTGAGCACTGTAGCATCCCTGACTTCCCACAGCAATTTCCCACTGAAAAATGCCATTGAGTACAAAGAATGGCTTCCTGCAAAAGTGTGCCTCCTTCAGAATGTGGTTCAAGAACAATGACTGCCTGAGGCCTTAATCTCAAAGACATGCTTTAGTTTATGGTGACCTTGAAATGCCTCCTAGTTGAGCGGTCAGTGGTAACACATTCCCAGTCACACGTCCCACACTTCTCTCCTGAGAGTATATCCTGACATCCTACTGCATGGACTCCTACACCTCAGAGTAGGATTCCAGGGACTCAACATATTAAAAAAAGAAAGTCTAATGGGGAGAGTATCAAAAAGGAGAGAGTTTCACAAACTGAAGTCTGCACATATTCATGCACTGATTAGCACTTCTGTGTGAAGAAACTCGTGAAAGAGAAAAGAACAACCCAAGACACTTGAGGGAACACTCCAGAGAGCGAGCACGTGCACACACACTCACACTCATACACTCACACTCACACACACACTCATACACTCACACATGCACACTCACACACACTACAGTCACAGAGAAAAGACCTGAGTTACAGGGCATGAAGTGGAGTCCCCAGCTGTGCCTCAGTACTGGAAAAATGTTACCCTAGACAAATGGCCACTAGGTCTCAACGATGAAAGTGTAAAAGTAAACAGAAAATACAAGCAATTTTCAAGTAACTTTCCTGAATTCAACAATAAAAGACAAAGGTAGAGAATGAAATGCAAAATAATTCTAAACCCAGCAGGAAAAATGTGCAATATCTTCATCCTGCCAATATTTCCTGCAAGGTAACCAGAAAATCTACGCTAATCATGCAGACAATTAAATCAATCCAAAGTGGCAATAAAGTTGCACACATGCTAGACCACATAGGCAAGGATACAAAAGCAACTCTTACAACACTATTCTGTTTTA
This sequence comes from Callithrix jacchus, assembly GCF_049354715.1. Lineage (NCBI taxonomy): Eukaryota > Metazoa > Chordata > Mammalia > Primates > Cebidae > Callithrix > Callithrix jacchus. Next base: position 194,297,804 of record NC_133502.1, read on the forward strand.
CTTGTTCATGAGGGTACAGGATTGAACAAGTGTGTAAAGTGGAGACATAAAAAATACAAAGGAAAGAGTCACCAATGTGAGTCACTTTCCAGTAGAATTTACACACACAGAAACAACCTCACTGAATTTAAGGAATTCCAGCCTGTAAAAACTGTCCCGCAACGTCTCTGAAACTGTAGACCACCTGACCGTGTGCCTGTGCCTTGAGGAACTCCAGAGGCTCCAGCTGAACAATGAGAATATGCAGATGTGGCCCCAGTGGGGCTGTCCTTTGATCAATGACAGGATCTGCATGGCTGGAGGAACTCCTGACCACCCACCCTCTGGAGCTCATGTCCTGTGCAGAGACCATGACCCTGGGATCCTCGGAGACACAATGGGACCTAAAGTTACATTCTCAGTCCAGTGTGATTATCTGGTGCTTTTTGCAAGTTTGCATAAAACATTGATGAGAAAAAGTGAAGAAATAAAGGAGGAGCTGATTCCACCAAGGTGGCTGAACAGGAACAGCTCTGGAGTGCAGTCCCAGTGAGAGAGAGGGAGAAGGTGAGTGATCTCCACATCTCCAATTGAGGTATCAGGTTCATTTCGATGGAAATGGTTGGACAATGGGTATAGCCCAAGGAGGGCAAACCATGGCAGGGCGGGATGCTGCCTCACCAAGGAAGTGCAACTGACTGGAGGATCGGGGACTTCTTCCCTACCCCCCACTCCAGTTGAGATACTGCACTTCTCCCATGCCCTCTGCAACCCACAGACCAGGAGATCCCTGCCAGGCTGAAAAGCACCATGTTACCAGTACAGATCTGAGTGGCAGCTCTGCAGATGCCACATGTTGCTGGCACAGAGCTGGGTGAATGTTTTGACTAGCACTGATAGAGCCTGCAGGACGGAGCTACCTGCTCCCCAGAAAGAGTGGGAGCTCAAAGCAGGGAGACAGGTGATATAGCTAGGCGGGTCCCACCCCCCAGAGACCAGCAAACTGAGCCCTCTCAATTAAGAGTTTTGCAGCCAGCACATCAGGATGATCGAGCTCGGTGAGGGGAAGGGCGTCCGCCATTGTTGAGGCAGGTCTAAACCTGCTTGTGTAAATGTAAACAAAAGCCAGAGGAAGCTTACACAGCAGCTGGACTGAGTCCGTGACAGCCCAGCAGTGCCTCTTCAGGCAGACCAGGAACGGACTGCCTGCTCAAGCAGCTCCCTAAAACCTGTATAACCAAAAAGACTCCTCATACAGTACAGCTCTGGCTGTCACCTGGTGGGTACCCTTCCGGGATGAAGCTACCAGAGGAAAGATCAGGCAGCAACACTTGCTGATCTGCAACCCCCACCGGTGATTCCCAGGCAAGCAACATCTAGAGTGGACTTTCAGCAGTCCTACAGCAGAGGGACCTGACTGTTAGAAAGAAAACTACAAAACAAAAAGAAATAGTTTCAACATCAACAGAAAGGATGTCCACTCAGAGATGCCATTTAAAATCACCAATTCAAAGATCAAATGTAGATAAACCCACTAAGATGGGAAGAAACCAGCGCAAAAAGAATTAAATCATGAAAGACCAGAGTGCCTCTCCTGCTCCAAGAGATGAAAACTTCTCATCACCAAGCAAACAAAACAGGATGGAGAATGAGTTTGATGAATTGACAGAAACAGGCTGCAGAAGGTGGGTAATAACAAACTTCTCTGAGCTAAAGGAACGTGTTCTAACCCAATGCAAAGAAACTAAAAACCTTTGAAAAAGGTTAGATGAAATGAATAACCAGCTTAGAGAAGAACATAAATGACTTGATGCAGCTGAGAAACACAGCACGAGAACTTCATGAAGCATACACAAGTTTCAATAGCCAAACCGATCAAGCAGAAGAAAGGATATCAGAGATTGAAGATTAACTCAATAAAATAAAACAAGAAGGCAAGATTAGAGAAAAAGAGTGAAAAGAAGTGAACAAAGCCTCCAAGAAATGTGGGATTATGTGAAAAGACCTAATCTATGCTTGATCAGTGTACCTGAATGTGACAGGGAGAATGAATCCAAGCTGGAAAGCACTCTTCAGGATATTATCCAGAACTTCCCAACCTAGCAAGGCAGGCCAACATTCAAGTCCAGGAAATATAGAGAACATGACAAAAATATTCCTCAAGAAGCGCAATCCCAAGGTACATAATCATCAGATTCACCAGGATTGAAATGAAAAAAAAAAAATGCTAAGGGCAGTCAGAGAGAAAGGTCGGGTCACCCACAAAGGGAAGCCCATTGGACTCACAGTGGATCTCTTGGCAGAAAGCCTATAAGCCAGAAGAGCATGGGGGCCAATATTCAACATCCTTAAAGAATAGAATTTTCAACCCAGAATTTGATGCAAAAATCTTCAACCAAATACTGGCAAACTGAATGCAATAGCACATTCAAAAGATTATCCATCACAATCAAGTAGGCTTCATCCTGGGGATGCAAGTCTGGTTCAACGTATGCAAATCTATAAATGTAATCCATCACATAAACAGAACCAAAGAGAAAAGCCATGTGATCATCTCAATAGATGCAGAGAAGATCTTTGACAAAATTCAACAGCCCTTTATGCTAAAAACTCTCAATAAACTAGGTATTGATGGAACATTTCCAAACATAATAAAAGCTATTTACCACAAACCCACAGCCAATGTCATACTGAACGGCCAAAAACCGAAAGCATTCTTTGAAAACTTGCACTAGACAAGGATGCTGTCTCTCATCATTCCTGTTCAATGTAGTATTAGAAGTTCTAGCCAGAGCAATCAGGCAAGAAAAAGAAACAAAGGGTATTCAATTAGGAAAAAAGGAAGTCAAATTGTCTCCATTTGCAGATGATATGATTGTATATTTAAAGACCCCATCATCTCAGCCCAAAATCTCCTTAAGATGATAAGCAACTTTGGCAAAGTCTCAGGATACAAAATCAATGTGCAGAAATCACAAGGATCCCTGTGCACCAATAACAGGTAAACTGACATCCAAGTCATGAGGGAACTCCCATTCACAATGGCTACAAAGGGAATAAAATACCTAGGAATACAACTAATGAAGGATGTAAAGGACCTCTTCAAGGAGAACTACAAACCACTGCTCAAGGAAATAAGAGAGGACATAAACAGATGGAAAAACATTCCATGTTCATGGTTAGAAAGAATCAATATTGTGAAAATGGCCATACTGACCAAAGTAATTTATAGATTCAACACTATCCCCATCAAGCTTCCACTGACCTTCTTCACAGAATTGGAATAAACACTTTAAACTTCATATGGAACCAAAAGAGAGCCAGCATAGCCAAGACAATCCTAAGCAAAAGAAACAAAGCTGGATGCATGTGCTACCTGACTTCAAACTATACTACAAGGCTACAGTATTCAAAACAGCATGTTACTGGTACCAAAACACAGATATAGACCAATGAAACAAAACAGAGGCCTCAGAAGTAATGCTACACATCTGCAACCATCTGATCTTTGACAAACCTGACAAAAACAAGCAATGGGGAAAGGATTCCCTGTTTAATAAATGGTGTTGGGAAAACTGGGTAGCCATGTGCAGAAAGCTGAAACTGGACCCTGTCCTTACAACTTACACTAAAATTAACTCCAGATGGACTAAAGATTTAATGGTAAGACCCAACAATACAAAAACCCTAGAAGAAAACCCAGGCAATACCATTAGGACATAGGCATAGGTAAGGTCTTCATGACTAAAACACCAAAAACAATGGCAACAAAAGCCAAAATAGAGAAATGGGATCTAATTGAACCTAAGAGTTTCTGTGCAGCAAAAGAAACAATCATGAGAGTGAACGGGCAACCAACAGAATGGAAAAAAATTGTTGTAATCTACCCATCTGACAAAGGACTAGTATCCAGAATCTACGAAGAACTAAAGCAGATTTACAAGAAAAAAAACAAACCCATTCAAAAGTGGGTGAAAAATATGGACAGACACCTTTCAAAAGAAGACATTTATGAGGCCAACAAACATATGAAGAGATGCTCATCATCACTGGTCATTAGAGAAATGGAAATCAAAGCCACATTGAGATACCATTTCACACCCGTTAGAATGATGATCATTATAAAATCTGGAGACAACAGATGCTGGAGAGGATGTGGAGAAATATGAACACTTTTACACTGCTTTTGGGAGTGTAAATTAGTTCAACCATTGTGGAAGATAGTGTGGTGATTCCTGAAGGATCTAGAAATAAAAATTCCATTTGACCCAGCAATCCCATTACTGGGTATATACCCAAAGGGTTATAAATCGTTCTATTATACAGACATATGCACATGTATGTTCATTACCGCAATGTTTACAATAGTAAAGACTTAGAACCAACCCAAATGCCCATCGATGATAGACTGGACAAAGAAAATGTGGCACATATACACCATAGAATACTATGCAGCCATAAAATATCAGTTCATGTCCTTTGTAGGGACATGGATGAATCTGGAAATGATCATTCTCATCAAACTGACACAGAACAGAAAACCAAACATCAGTTCTCACTGATAGGCCGGTGTTGAATAATGAGAACACATGGGCACAGGGAGGGGAGTGTCGCAAACTGGGGTCTCTTGGGGGTTGGGGGACTGGGGAGGGATAGTGGGAGTGTGGAGGTTGGGGAGGGATAACATTGAGAGAAATGCCTGATGTAGGTGACAGGGGGATGGAGACAGCAAACCACCATGGCATGTGTGTACCTATGACAATCCTACAATATGTGCACATGTATTCCTGAACGTAAAATACAATAAAAAATACCATTACTAACATTAAATAAATACAGAGCTGAGGATGGCAACTGCTGTCCTACTGTGGGGCTGGGGGATACCATAGAAGGAGCAGCTGGGGGATACCATAGAAGGAGCAGCGCAGCATGGGAAATGAGACTAGAGGTCGTGATGCATCCAAAATGTGTGTGGTTGCTCAAATGACAAAACTGTTCCAAATGCAGTGATTAGCAAGTGTCCTAGGGACGCAGTATTTAATGTAGATAAAATTACCACAGTGGGGCCAAGTGACTCTGCAGTATCCTGAGTGGAGATGAAGGAGGAGGAAGATGATGCATCTTTGGTGCACTTGCTGTTGAGCCAGGTGTCATCAGTGATCTCTCAACAGGGCTCGGCTCAGCTCCATGGCCAGGCTCCTGGAAGGTTCACCATTCTGCTCAATGTGACCTAGGACAGACCACAGGACACAGAGTTTTGGGACAGGTTTGGGACATGTTGTTAATCCCTAGGAAGGTGACTGTGATCACAGGTCTTGGACGCCAAGGCTGATTTTCTTACTAGAGAAGCAGATGAGGAAGTTGAGAACTCGCCCCTTGATTCTTCGTTTCTTGTGCTGCCCCCAGAGCTGACCTGAGTGACATCCCACCATGAGGAGTCCCAGAGAAGTGAATTTGCACAAACATGAAACATGCACTGCCCCAGTGGGCCTGAGAGGAAATTAGAGAGGCCTGGAGAGACCAGCTGTGCTGTGGGCTCAGGAGACAGAGCTCTGGGTGTCTCACCAGGGCCTGGACCCCTCTCCTGCTCCTACTCCTCATCCTATGCACAGGTGCTGCCCCAAAGACCTGTCCCATGCTCAGTCCTCACAGGTCCCTGAGTTGGTCCTGTCCTGAATCCTGAGCTCAGCCCAGGCATAGCCTTAGGGTGACACCACTGGAAATGTGTTTGTTATCTTCAAGCCCCCTCTCCTGTCCTCTCTGGCAGGCTCTGTGGCTTCCTATGGGCGGACACAGCCACCCTCCGTGTCCATGTCCTCAGGACAGACAGCCAGGTTCATCTGCTCTGGAGATGTATGAGGGAAAATTACACTGATTGGTACCAGCAGAAGCCAGGTCAGTCCCCTGTACTAGTGATATATGAAGACAGTGAGCAGCCCTCTGGAATCTCTGAGCGATTCTCTGGGTTCACCTCGGGGAACACACCCACCCTGACCATCAGCAGGGCCCTGACTGATGACGAGGCTGACTATTACTGTTTTTCTGGGAATGGTGACAGTTTCACAGTGACACAGGCAGATGGGAAAGTGAGAGGCAAACCCCTTGCCCACGTGTATTATCTTCTTCCTCCAGTACCAGAAAAACTGTGGACAAAGCCATGAGCAGTTCTGGCCAAGTTCTACTGGAGCTGACACCTCTAGGCCATCCTTTTGTCCAGCCCTCCAGGCTGGCCCAGCAGAAGGAAGTGTAGGAGTGGATCTAGGGCTGCTATAATCAGAATTTACTGGTGTTTCCAGGCCTCAGGAGTGACTTGGGGAAATAAGAACTGAATGGAAGATGTAGCAACCATCATTTGGCCTTAGTATTCCATATGGTGGTGAATGGGTCACTCCTTCTTCCAACTATCCTACATCGGTCCCCAAAAATGCTCAGCTCAGCTCAACATGAAAGCCTGGGATTGTAAATGGGAAAAACAGAGGAGGGGACACTGTGGCATGTGCCTAGATAGGCTTTTCTGAATTCACCCACCCACACTGTTGGGAGGCTCTAGGAGCTCAGAGCTGTGCCCTCACTGGAAACTGCTACTGGTTCCAGAAAAGCTTTTTCCTAATATTTAGGTCGAGTTTTGAGACTGTGGTGTGATGACTGCCTGAGGCCAAGATCCCAAGTCCCTGCCTTAATACAAGATGACACAGAGGGCCTTCCAGCTCCAGATCTCCCCGTGTGGGTGCCTGAAGCCTCAGTTACAACCCTACTGTAGGTGGGTCACCGTCTTCTGCAGGTGATGCCACCTTCACTTTTTCCAAATCCTCTGTGCATGCAAATCATTGTCTCAGGGTCTACGTCCAGGAAACACAAACTCAGATGGCCAGCTGTCACCAAAATGAGCCACTGTAGACCTGCGGCGGCCACTGGACACTGGAAATCACCAGCGAATTTCCTAAATTTCTGTTGTATACATCCAAGTGTCTAATTATATCTGATTGTCTTTTTTTTTTTTTGAGATGGAGTTTTGCTCTTGTTACCCAGGCTGGAGTGCAATGGCGCAATCTCTGCTCACCGCAACCTCCACCTCCTGGATTCAGGCAATTCTCTTCCCTCAGCCTCCTGAGTAGCTGGGTTTACAGGCACGTGCCACCATGCCCAGCTAATTTTGTGTGTGTGTGTGTGTATTTTTAGTAGAGACGGGGTTTCACCAAGTTGACCAGGATGGTCTCGATCTCTTGACCTCGTGATCCACCTTGGCCTCCCAAAGTGCTAGGATTACAGGCGTGAACCACCGCACCATCTCCTTCTCTTATTATAAACTGAAACAGGATCGTGACATGCCAGGTGCTCTGAGTCCTGAAGGAGAGGTGGAGTCAGATCCTCCTGCAAGAAATCCATGGAAAGGAGAGCAGCCTCACCCCATGCAGGGACCAGAGATGCACCCACAGGTGGAGCTGCAGGATGGACAGTGCCCAGCTCCACCCTCCACATCCTGCGCAAACAGTCATTCTTTTCACCCCTCCTTCAGATGATCAAAGCTGGCACCTAGGAAGCCACCAGAGCTCACCCTTGTCAATCGGACGCCTTCAAATCTCCATCAACCACACAATCTCAACATAAAGAATCTCCCAGAAATAATAATAGTAACTAGCTATAAAAAGTCTATAAAATATCTCAAATAATTTTAGATTGTGTGCATGTGTAAATGTTATTTTTCATGCTTTGGGTTAAATAAAATATATTATTAAATCTTGTTTGTCCTTTATTTTTTTTATCTCTAATATGGTGAGTAGACTGTAGGATTCATATGAGGCTCTCATCACATTGACTGTACAGTGCTGCTCTGGGCTTACCCCTTCAGGTGGCAGGTGCTGTGGAGTAACCTGCTTCAGCAAGCCCCATCTGTACTCATAGGACATATGTGTGAAGCCAGGGAGAGGCGCTGCCGGAAGAGAAATGAGAACACGGGTGTGGACCAGCTGTTTCTGCAGGTGACTGAGTCCTGAAGCCCTGACCCTGCTCTACCCTAGATGTGTCACACCCATCTCACCGGAGGTCACTGCTGGCCTCCCTGAGCTCACAGGGAGTGATATAGGGTGATATGGCAGTTCTGGCAACATGGTCACTTGAGGTCCAGTGTGATCCTGTATCTCCCAGGGCCCAGTAAAACAAAAAGAGCTGTTTTTTTGAAAGGAAGTAATCTCTACTGCACATGACATGGACTTCTTCCAAAACCCCATGAGTCTAGATTGGGATTCTCCAATGCGGTTTGCCATGTACAGGAGGTTTCAGTTCCCATGGTAGAGTCTGCTGGATTCTCTGGCCTCAGCAGCAGGACACACGCAACCCTGCCTGCACCTGCTGCAGAGCGTCCCTGCTCTGGGCCTGGAAAACAGTGGGCGATATTTATGGCTCTGACATATGGCTTGGAACCACATCCCCAAGTGTAAATATGCTACTTATAGACCTTTATAGACCTTATGTCTTTCTTCCTGGGGGGAATTGAAGGATATAATAACATGTTCTTCATTTTGTATTTTTTTGTTGTTGTTGTTAGTAGAGACGGGATTTCACCATGTTGACCAGGATGGTCTCGGCCTCCCAAAGTGCTGGGATTACAGGCATGAGCCACCACGCCTGGCCATGTTCTTCATTTTGTAGGAGATTCTCAGCTCCTCCAGACAACTAAACTCCCAATTTCAGCTAATATGGAGGAAGAAACCTCTTAGTTTATTTTCCATTCTCAAAAGTGCATGGATCTCACAAAAGCTTCCAATAGACCATCCCCATCATGTACATATGATTCAACTATGATGTCCAGATGGTCTGAGCCCCCAGGATGGTAACATGACAGGGAAGGGAGAGCTAATGATGCTGGGCAGAGAAAGTGTGAATGTATACTGTTGTCCAGCCCACATGAATGCTCGCGGATTCTCAACCTGTTCTCTAAGGGGAATAGACAAGACCTCAGTATCTGTCTGAATGGTGCAACTGTGCACCTGCAGCCACAGCATTCTGTTCCAGGAGATCCCCATCTGGCGCAGATATTACAAATGCCACTATTGCCCATCTGGATCTGTACAAATCCTGGTTCATCTTCCAGGATCATTCAACTATTGTGGAGAGCAGTCCAGTAAACTGAAAACGAGGACCCCAGAAGTTATCACTAGTACTGCAGGAGAGAAGAGAGCTTTCTCAGAGGGCACAGTCCTGTTGAAATGTCTCTGCTCCTTGAGAAGAAACAGCCCAGAAAAGGCCCTAGGGAATGCGTCTCATCTGGGTTCCTGGATGAAGCATACCCTCTTACCGTGCTGAGATTTCACACAAGCTGGAGTTGAAGTGAGAACACCATCTTAGGTTTACCCTCGGATTAAAAAAAAATCTTTATTATTTTTTTGAGACAGAGTTTTGCTCTTGTTGCCTAGGCTGGAGTGCAATGGTGCAATCTCAGCTCACTGCAACCTCCCCCCGCCCACCCAGGTTCAAGGGATTCTCCTGCCTCAGCCTCCTGAGTAGCTGGAATTACAGGTGCCTGCCACCACACCAGGCTAATTTTTTTTATTTTTTTTTATTTTTAGTAGAGACGGGGTTTTACCACGTTGCCCAGGCTGGTTTTGAACTCTTGACCTCAGGTGATCCAACCATATTGGCCTGCCAAAGTGCTAGGATTACAGGTGTGAACCACCATGCCCAGATGGGATTTTCTTTTTAATTCAATTGTGTGAATTGTCATTTTGTCCACAATGTCCAAAGTTTCTAAAGTAGCTGTCTAATAGATACAGAGGTTCTGTTTGCGCTGATGAAAAAGCTCCTGGGTTGGATAGTGGAGATGTTTGCACAACATTTTTACTGTACTTACTGTACTTAATTGCACACTTAAAAATGCTTAAAAAGATAAAACATTATTTTATCTGTATTTTACCAAAGTAAAAATGTTGCCTACTCTGGAAGCGAAAAAAAATACGAGTTTAATTTTGAAATCATGCAACAGTTAAAAATGGAAAGAATTGTGTACTAAGCACCACTTTCTCTGTTCTACATGCTACAGCTCAACCTTCTCTCTCTCTGTCTCTCTCTCTGTCTCTCTCTCTCTCTCTCTCTCTCTCTCTCTCTCTCTCTCTCTCTCTCTCACTCACTCTTTCCCTAATTAACAATGATCTCCTGTCTGGTCCAAGGTCACATTTCTGTTTTCCAGGAGTGTCTGTTGAAGCTGTTAGTTTGTTGCCAAGAAGAATACTCAAACTTCTCACGCTCATATTTGATTGTCAGCTGTCTCCAGCCAGCATTTCTAAACCAGGATCCTTTGTTGAGGCTTGTGAAGAATTTTCTAGAAAGTACCCCCAAGATGAGTGTTCCCTGTTGACAGTGGAACTGTTTTCACACAGTAGGACTGTGCTGACTGTGCGTGGAGCCGTGCCCACGATGCCCACGGGCCAGAGTCTGTGCTGCTGACTCTGACCCCTGTGCTTGGGAGGACTGTGTCCATTGCTGGGTCTACAACCAAATTCGATTGTGAAGAAAAAGGTCATTCATAGCTGTTGGACACTGAGTCACATACAGGGACAGATGGAGGCTGAGGACACCTTATCTCTCATATGCTTAAGGGGATTAGATCTGCTGGTGGGACAGGGAGATGAAGAAACCTGTGGCTCTAAACCTGGAATTTCCAGCCCTCAGTCTCTGCTGTCCATGTCCTCAACTGTATGTTTCTTGGAAATGTGGACCAGGTGGGTTAGAGGTGAAGGAGCTTGGGAAGCTTTGACGGTCCCTCTCATCTCCCTTGGTTGTATAACACACTCTTCTACACCTACTTTATTAGAGTTTCTGCTCTGCAAACATATCTGATCTCTAAATTAGGGACATTTGAAAGTGCAGACAGATGCAGGAGCTCGTTCATCTAGACTTTTCTACCACTTGAAGCAGTGAACACACCTCTGCAAGGCTCAGAATTTCAAGTGACAGGATTTGGGGGTTTAAATGAAAACCAAATCTTTGGATAAACCACGATACAAGAGGGAAGCTTCACAGGTTTCCCTGCTGCTTGGGTCTCAGTCAGGACTGACTCAGCCAGTCTCAGGCTCCTGGAGACCTCCTGGGAGGTCTGCCCTAGGAAACCCTTTCTGGAACAACCTGGGGCAGGTAAGGGCCCCTTGCTCTCATATTCTCCTCCCTGATGATTTTGCATTCAGAGAAGAATAAGAACCTGAGTCCAGGAAGATCAAACCCCACAGACAAGGTCTCCTCATTCTCCCATGACAGCCCTAGTTCTGCATTTCCAAGCAAGAGCATCTTCCCAGCATGAAGACCCAGGAGCAAAGGGGGAGCTTCAAACAGGGGTGAGCAGGACAGAAGCCGCCTTGGTCAGTGGGAAGGAAACTTCTCAGCTCACATCTGACCCAGAATCAGCCACACCTGTGCAGGATCACCTGCATGTGAGCATCATGTAGTTGCTCCGTGAGTAAATGCCTTGTGTGACTCGGGTGAAATCCTACCACAGGTGACATTTCTTTGTCTATTGCTTCAACTGATGTTTTTCATAATTCACTTTAGGACACTTGCAGAAGGTACGTGTGTCAGGTGTGGGATGTATCGCTTAGGAAAATCAGAGGCTTCCTGGATCGGTGCTGTTCCTTGTATTTGTGCCCATACCTCACAGAACTGGGAAAAACAGAAAAGAAAATGATGCTCTGCTCAAAAAAGCACCGGAAATATGATTGTATTAATATAGCTACACCTTACTAATTGAGCTAATGGTACATTAACTTAGACAGACAATATTTATGGTGGGATCCCTAACCCTAACACATTGTATTAACATTTTTACCAGGATAAAAGATCACTAAAAGGTCCATTTTTTTTTTTTTTTTTTTGAGATGGAGTTTTGCTCTTGTTACGCAGGCTAGAGTGCAATGGAATGATCTCGGCTCACCGCAACCTCTGCCTTCTGAGTTCAAGCAATTCTCCTGCCTCAGCCTCCCAAGTAGCTGGGACTACAGGCGGGCACCACCATGCCCAGCTAATTTTTGTATTTTTAGTAGAGATGGGGATTCACCATGTTGACCAGGATGGTCTCAATCTCTTGACCTCATGATCCACCCTCCTCGGCCTCCCAAAGTCTGGGATTATAGGCCTGAGCCACCACGCCCGGCCTAAGGTCGACGTTTGATTAAAATCTGGGGTCTTTTACTTTGTTCTGCAATCAGCCAATGATTGCAGGGAGCTGGCTGCCCTCCCAGGCCCTGACTGCCTCCATGTCCAAGTAAAGTAGCAATCCCCACAAGCAACTGGAAGAGCTGGCGAGGGGAAGGTGTTTGCATCGGGGACTCAAAATTAGCTCAGGTTTACTCATGTTCCCTCCCCAAGCCCAGGCTGGTTCCAGAACATTAAGTGGTGAGCTTCATTATGTGTCTAGGACTTCCCTGGTCCTGCTCTTCATCTTCCTTCCCCAGTGACCTTGAGATTGTCACTCCTTCTCACAGGCCCTTCCTTTCCCTGTCAAGTGCACTCCCTGAATTCTCTTCTCCTGGGTTAGCAAATCTCTAGAACTTGAGGGAAAGTAATGCTGGGTCACCACGTGGGGCCCAGAAAGCTGACCCAGGACCAGACACACAGGCAGCAGGGTGGGTCCCTAAAGGTCTGCACTGTGGGTATCAGGTAGAGAGGAGGACCAGGAAACACTCCCCTGGGTGTCTTCAGGGCCAGGTGAACCAGGGAGGGGCTGGTACCGGGGCTGGACCCATGTGAGCCACACCTGTCCCCATCACAGGAGCGTCTTCCTGGTCACAAGTGATTTTGTTTGCTATGCTGCCCCAGATCATCTAATTTATTACCTGTGAATTTCACACACTACACATCATTCTTGTCCCGAATTCTTCACTTGTGAGCAAATGTCACATCTCACCTGAACTGGCATACATCCCAGATCCCCTGCAGGCTTCCCACCGTCACTTGAGATCCTAACACATCCAAGAGCCTTCCCTGCAGGGCACAGACATAACTCCCTGCACACATTTCCATCATGTATTTCTTCACTCCTTCCTCAAAGGAGCTCCACAGACTCTTCTTCAGGGAGGCTTCTCCAACCACCACTGAATCTACAGCATCCGACCACTCAGCTTCTGTTGAAACCTGCCATGATTATCTGCACAGAGCCTATAATTCCATGTTGATTTTTTCTGTCATTATCTTTTGATTGCTTTATTTCTATGAATCATTGCATTATCCATCAGAAATGATTTTTCACTACAAGGACACATGTGGCAGGAACCAGGGAGCATCCAATCTTCTCCCACAAAATTAAGTCTGCACATACTTGGTGGTTGTTTTCCAGATGTGCACCAGTTTAATAGGAACCTCAAATATTTCTAAGTTTCCATTCCCTTCAATGCGATGCTGACTGTGCTTTCATTGTTGTTGATGTAAGACCTCAGCATGGCTGCTGCCGCTCCGGCTATCACACCATGTTCAAGAGGAAAAGCAAAGCACAAATCCAATACTGTCCTTCCTTCACAAGAGGGCAGGTTCCCTGAGAAGAACCTCAGCCACCTGACTCTTACATATCATGGACCAAAGCTGGGCTACATGGTCACTGCTGGCTGGGAGAAACTGGGAATTTGCCTGGCTTTCAAGTGATAGAGGGGATGACGCACAGGTAGAAGGTGGTAGGGAGTATCTCCTGGGTCTGTAAACCCAGTGTCCCTACTGCACTGACTCACAAACAGGAGACGAAGCTACTCAGAGCAAAGGTGGTGTCTTCCTCATGCTGAATTCCTAAAATGCATTCTTGCCAGGACAGAGTGGGTCAGGGTGACTATTTGTTGGGTGAATGAGCTTCTGTCTCTGATGTATTTCAGGAGTCACTAGCAACACACATTGGTCCTGTATTTGTATCCAGAACCAGTCAAAGCCACCCCTGAGTCCTGTACCTCTCAGCACCAAGTCCCAGTTCCCCTTCAGGACCACCCATCATCCAGAGATACATGCAGGGAGCCTCAGGAGGGTCCTGTCACCTCCTCCTGCATGTGGGAGTGTTTGTATTTCCATCAGGAATCTTGAGTGGCTTGTGCTGGGTCTTGAGGCAGGAAGGGGCCACACAGAGAAAAGAAATTTCTTCCCTGAGGTCAGCAATCCATGAATCAAGGAATCAGGAACCTGAGCAGCAGATTCTGAAGCTAACCTGGACCCAGGAGGCCCCTGAGCCTCCAGCTGCCACCAGATGGCAGGAGAGAGCAACCTGACAAAAACACGGGGATAGGGAGGGTGTGGGCATCAGGGAGATAGATGCTGACATGCAGGGAGGGTCAGAGACCACGACTGGAGACCTGGAAGGAAATAGATTCTTCTTTTCTTAGTGTGTTTGTCCTTGACACTGATGCTTACATTCTTCTGACTTCCTGGTTTTCAGATCTCACTTTTGGAGATAGTGCTTATTTTTCTGACACAGATTCAGACACTGCCTCTTCCCATCGCCCCGGCCCCCAACCCACAGTCACACGTGCCATCCCATTCTGCAGTCACACGTGTCCCACCTCCCTGCCATATGCTCTGGGAGCCCCTGTCCTGCAGACATAGAGGCTTCTCCTTCCCCGACACTCCTCCACGTTCCCGACTCTGTCCTGGGATCCTGCCAAGCCACAGCTCTTGATTTCCTCATGAGGCACAAAATACTTGCTCATTAATCTTTTGTTGACTTCAGCTTTTACCCATTGATACATTTTCCCAGTAACTGAAGACAACGTAGTTACAATAAACATTCACTTCCAGGGTCTTGGAGGTTGCAGTCCCCTCTCATTCTCTCATGCAGAAAACACTTCCTTCACCTCCTGATCTGTCTTTCGTCCTGACAGCACCCTGGGGATACTGAGGCACAGCACCTATGACCTGGCACTAGAACTCACTGCCAAGGTAGGAACGTACCGCATCCTATGGATCTTCCACAACTCTGTGTGCACGCAGCACCCAAGAATTGCATTTTCCTCTAGCATTGAGGAGCTGTGCCCTGTGGGGTGACTTGTACCTGTCCAAGCCTTGTGCTGTCCCCTGTAGAGTGGGAATGAAGAGGGCCCCTGCACTGGGCTCTGGAATGTGTCTTCAAAAGGGATTTAAGCCTGTACCAGACATCTCATGTCTGACATCAAGTATTTATGATCAGGACATTCCTGGAGAAGTAGCAGACAGTTAACCACCTGCCTCCCGAGCCGGGATGAAATGGAGGAGGGGCTGTGGGCCCAGCTAATTCTCCCACCACTGTGACTCTGGAAATCTCTTGAACAGACCAACCACTATTCTAATGGAAAAACGTTGTATCCCCTGGAGAATACAGAGAAACTCAGATTGAGCTTTTCATGACCAACCCAGCCAGGAGCAAGGCTGGGCACAATCTGGGTAAAGATGTGAGCCCAGAATGTGGGACCAGTGGGTGAAGAAGAATCCCATGGGCTGAGGGGTTGGGTAAGCAGGGGTCATCCCTTCTCCCTCTGTGTCCCATAGGGCTGAGCCCTTCTCTGGAAACCACAGAGATCCTCCAGCAGCTGCTCCTGACTCTGCTGATTTGCATTATGGGCTGCTCTCTCAGCAAGGGGATAAGAGAGGCCTGGGAGGAACCTGCCCAGCCTGGGCCTCAGGAAGCAGCATCGCCGGTGCCTCAGCCATGGCCTGGACCCCTCTCCTCCTCGGTCTCCTCGCTCACTGCACAGGTGCTGCCCCCAGGGTCTCACCAAGCTGCCCAGCCCCAGGGCTCTGGTCCAGCATGGCCTTGACTGAGCTCAGCAGGGCCCTGCCTGTGGTGGGCAGGGTGCTCGTGACCTGCTGCAGGGGGAGGGGCTGGCGGGGCTGAAATTCCCCACGCTCTGTTCAAAGGCTTGTGAGAGCCTGAGGGGTTGCCCCTGCCAGGAGAGAGGAGTGGGTTTTCAGGTCAAAGGCTCCATGCAACAGGAAAGTCCATGGGCCACTGGGACTGGGGCAGATTGCAGGGGATACCCTAAGGGTTCACAGACTCTCTAGAGCATGTCCAGGACAGGAAAGTAAGAGATTTCAGGAAATGTGTCTCACCTGCAACCCAACCTCTACTTCTTTTTTTCAATCTTTGCAGGCTCTGCGACCTCCTATGAGCTGACTCAGCCACACTCGGTGTCAGTGGCCCCAGGACAGACAGCCAGGATTACCTGTGGGGGAAACAACATTGGAAGGAAAAATGTGTACTGGTACCAGCAGAAGCCAAGCCAGTCCCCAGTGCTTGTCATCTATAGGGATAGTAATCGACCCTCAGGGATCCCCGAGCGATTCTCTGGCTCCAACTCTGGAAACACTGCCACCCTGACCATCAGCGGGGTCGAGGCCGGGGATGAGGCTGACTATTACTGTCAGGTGTGGGACAGTAGTAGTGATAATCCCACAGTGACACAGGCAGATGGGGAAGTGAGACAAAAACACCCTCTCAGCCTCTGTCACCCTCTTGCTCCAGCCCTGGAAGGCCTGTGAATGAAACCATGAGTGAATCTGGATCAGTTCACCTGGGTCTGAACCCCCTGGGCTGCCCTTCCCTGCAGGCCCCTCCAGGAGTCTGGATATGAGCCCCCAGGCTGCCCTTCCCTCCAGCCCCCTCCAGGAATCTGGATCTGAGCCCCCAGGCTGCCCTTCCCTGCAGCCCCTCCAGGAGTCTCCACCGAGCGTGCATCAGGCATAGACATGGCCTGGAAGGACCAGAGTCATCTGGTGACTTGGGACTGCTGTGTGAGTTAGAGCATGAGGGCCCGGTGGAAAGACAGACAGACACAACCTCTGTTCACTGTCCTGTCCCTGGATGGTCATATGGTGGGGATGGGGCCAGTCCTTAGACCACCTGTCTAGATCAGGCCCCAGAACTGCTGCCCAGCCCTGCAGAGGTCCTGGGCCCCAGGCTGTGGTGGCCTGTGACTCCCAACAGAGCAAATCAGAGGATGGGACACTGTGAAGTCAGCCCAGATCCCCTCTTCAATGTGACAACCTAGCCCTGCTGAGAACCCAGCAACTCAGATCTGTGCTCTCACTGGGAAGGGCTCTTGGTTGCAGAAAGCTTCCTCAAGGTGATGTCCCTTCTCAGAGGGGTTCAGTTTAATGAACTAAGATCTCAAGACACTGCCTCAATTAAGATGCCACTGAATGAAAAAGGGCCTCCAGCTCCATAGCTCACTGTGTGGATGCCTGAGGCCTCAGTGCCAAACCCATCATGAGTCAGGTCTCCTGCCCAGTGTTGTCTCCTCACTCCACTCTAAATCCTCTGTGCATGGAAATCTCCATCTCAGAGTCGGCTTCCAGTGAGCCCCATCTAAGATGGCCTGCTGTCCCCCACATGGACCAGAGGATGCCACAATACACTGAAAACTCTAGTTTCTATCCTAAATTTTCAGAGTAAACATTGAAATGCTCAATCTGATGGTTCCTTGAATTTTTATGCAATGAAAAGGGAGCCTGACATGCCAGATGCTCTGGGCTGAGGGATAGCTGGAGTCAGATCTCCAGGTAGGGAAGCCCGGGGCAGGTGGAGCAGCCCCACCCCATGCAGGGACCACAGATGCACCCACAGGGTGAGCTGCAGGATGGACACTGCCCACCTCCACCCTCCACATCTTCTGCAAATGTCGCTCCTTTCCACAACGCCAACCAGATTTGTAGATGTGATAAACCACGTAAAACACATGTCACTCGTCGTATCAAAAGCCACTGCAGGCCACCCTGGTCAACAGAAAACTCATTCACATCCTTATAAATTACACAGTCCCCAAATAATTAATCTCCTGGAAATAACAATAACAATAGACATGAAAATCTATGTAATGCATCTCGTAATTTCATGCTGATAACGTGAAAATGATAGTATTTTGCTTTATTGACAGAAATAAAATATACTATTATATAAATTTACTTGCCTTATCTTTTTATATTTAATGTGGTGACTAGACACTAGGGGTCACAGGAGGATCATGTCACACCGTTATTGGACAGAGCTGTCTATTGTTATTGTTATTTTCAGGAGATTAATTATTTGGGGACTGTGTAGTTTATAAGGATGTGAATGGGTTTTCTGTTGACCAGGGTGGCCTGCAGTGGCTTTTGATATGACAAGTGACGTGTGTTTTACGTGGTTTATCACATCTACAAATCTGGTTGGCGTTGTGGAAAGGAGCGACATTTGCAGAAGATGTGGAGGGTGGAGGTGGGCAGCGTCCATCCTGCAGCTCACCCTGTGGGTGCATCTGTGGTCCCTGCATGGGGTGGGGACTGCTTCAGGTGACAGGTGCTGTCGAGTACCCTCATGCAGGAAGCCCATCTCCACCAGACGACGTAAGTGTGAACCCAGGAAGAGGCACTGGGACAATAGAGAGGAGAACCTGCTTATGCAGAAGACAGTGCCCTTGGGCCCTGCCCTGCTCCATCCTACGTGAGCCACATCCGTCTCACCAGAAGACAGTGCTCTTGGGCCCTGCCCTGCTCCATCCTACATGAGCCACATCCATCTCACTGTGGATCATTTTGTGCTCTGCTGAGCTCATGACTGGGGGGATCTAGCAGGTCTGGCTGTGTGGTCACTGCTGTCTCACGTGGTTCCGGATGTAACAAAGACCACGAACATAGAAGAGTTTGTTTTCAAAAGGTAAATAATTCTCTACTGCACATGACATAGACTTGTTGCTAAATCCCATGGGTCTACAGTAGGATTCTCCTCTGAAGCTTTGCCTTAAGCACAAGGTTTCAGTTCCTGTGCCCAATCCCCTGTTATGATGGAGTCTGCTAGTTTCTCTGGCCCAACAGCAGGACACTCACACCCCTGCCTGCACCTGCTGCAGAGCCTTTCTGCTCTTGGCCCCAAAACAATGGGTGACACAGTTCTCAGACCCATGATTTATGGTGTCAGTATACAGGCCTCAGGGGTCCCTGATGGCTTCTCTGGCTCCAGGTCTGGAAATAGCCTCCATGACCATCTCTGGGCTCCAGGCTGAGGATGAGGCTGGTTGTTACTGCAGTTCATATAAAAGAGGTGGCACTTCCCACAGTGGTCCAAGTTCATGGGGAATTGAGACCCAAACTTGCCCTTGGCTCTCAGGCCCTCCCTTGCTCTGAAGATGCTTCCTCACCCTGTGCAAGGGGCTTCCTGCAGCACAGCCTTGAGAATTCCTCCCTCTCAGCTCCTCTCCTTTCTCGCCACGAAGTTGAAAAGGAAACCTGCTGTGTGGTTTCTCATCCGGCACAGGGACAGCTTCCTTTAGCTTGTGTGTTGTGGTCCTCGAATGTGCAACTATTTTTAGCTCTTCAAATGCAGGCACCTGGTAAGATGGAGTTGCCTGATTGGTGCAGTCGCTGCTGTTTTTAGGGATATCCTCACCCTAGATGCATCTCCATCTCCCACACCACGCAGACCAATCTGGACAGAAGTCATTACGAGGAGTTTCAAGAAATTGAATCTTACTCCACTCTGTGTCCACCACACTCTGGTGAAGATGGCGTTCCTGGCTGGGCTATTTCTCCACCCTTCTGTCCTAAAGCAGTGACCACTGTGAGGAGATCTGAACATGTTTTTGAGGATTAAGAACAAGAGGAAGCTGTTGTTTTTCTATTTTTTAATTTTTATGAGACAGAGCCTCGTTCTGTCACCAGGCTGGAGCACAGTGGCACAATGTCAGCTCACTGCAACCTCAGACTCCCAGGTTCAAGCAATTCTTCCTGCATCAGCCTCCTGAGTAGCTGGGATTACAGGTGCCCACCACCATGTCTGGCTAATTTTTGCATATTTAGTAGAGACAGGGTTTTCCATGTTGGCCAGGCTGGTCTTAAACTCCTGACTTCAGGTGATCTCGTCCCCCTGGCCTCTCAGAGTGGTGGAATTACATACATGACCCACTGCATCTGGCCGTATTTTTCTTATTTTTGCTCCTTCTCTTTTCCTCAATACCTCACGTTGCTGAGCTGGGGAGATTTTGAGTGACAGGCTCAGTGCTCCCTCAAAATCCCCCTCTATCACATTGCTGAGGCCCTGTCCTGGAAACTCTCCAAAAGCGGAGGGTCTCCCTATAGAACAGGAGTTTCCAAAATGGCTCCACTGGGAAGAGTTAACCTGAGTCCATTCCTTCTTCCTCACTGACATCCAGCATTTGTAATTTCCATGGGTGTCAATACTTTTGCAGCTGAAATCTTTATTAATCTACTAAAGCTAAGAATTAATTTAATAAATATTCAGACATAGTTGCATCCAGTATTTAAATTTTATGAGTCAATTGGTAAGACAGCCATTATTATATATAGTTTAGGCTTCATAAACTTGGATTAAGTGGATTTTATGAAAAACAAAGTAACCATTTTACTATATGTGTTTCCTATATCAACATGTTGTATACCTGAAATAGCCACAAGAATATTTATTTCCAAAACCAAATTGTGTTTATTGTCTATTGTTGCATAAATTTGCTGCCACAGTTAGCAAGTTAGGAGAACACAGGTTTGTGATCTTGTCACTTCAGTGCATCTGGAATTTGAGAGCAGTTTAGATTTGTGGTTCTGGCTGCGGGTTGATTATGAAGTTGCGGCCAAGCTGTCAGGCTAGGCTGCATTCAGAGGCCAGAGCAGGTGGCCAGGCGCAGCCCGAGGGGGCTTCCACTGTCCCTAACTTATTTGGTTGATGTGGAAAAGCTCAGAGGAAAAGGAGAGAGTGAAATGTGAGGCCTTCTTCCTGGTCCCCCTTGTCAAAGACCATCCCATATATATACCGTTTCCTATTATTTCCTGGGACATCCTAGGCATAGAGCACTGCCCCATTCATTCTAAGGCTGCAGAGTTTTCCAAAGTGGAATTTTAGCCACGCAGCCTCTAATGATTATCACCATGAGTTTGATCTTACAAATAACACTGCAGCGAGCCTCCCTATGCAGACTCCTTTGAGTTCATGTGTGCATACGACCACAGGATAACTTTCCAGAAGTGGAATTGCTGGGTCAAGAGGATATGCACTTGTAACTTTTACCCATTGTTTTCTCATTTCCCTCCGGAGGGGTTCTACAGTAATGTAGAAATGACAGCCCTAATCTTGATTAAAATTCACTGGTGGAAGTACACATTTTTGCCAACCTATCAGATATAAAAAGTTATCTTGTTACACTTTGATTTTTGATTTCTCCTGTTTGCTTGAGGTTGAGCCTTTGCTCAAATATTTCAGCACCCATTCCTTTTTCGGATTTGGTAAAGTTTTCCTTAAATGTCTAGATAAGTATTTTAGTCTTTGCCACACATAAGTCAACTTTGGGGATAACATGTGGGTACTGACAGCACCATGTGCAATATAATCATTAAGTAATATAAAAACCAGTGTCACTTCTGAGCCATTTTTAAAAAGGTGCCAGTCCAGGCCTGTCCCACAGGATGTGGTTTAATGGTCCCTGGTTTGTAGGGTCATTTGAAGTTTGAAAATTGCACCAGCGTGTGTTCTGGGTGGAGATCTCCTTGTGAGGGTCACTGTATTTCACCTCCTGTAGTGGCCTGAGATTTTTCTTTGGATAAGAACATACTTGTCCCATCTATTTGATAGGATCTTGTGTCTGCTCAAGACAGCCGTGTGTCACAGGCTTATGACTTTCATCTTCATCCCTTTGCTTTCAGTTTTGTGAGAGCTTTAGTAGATCAGGAATAGAGACTCCTCCCAGGTGGAAAGTTAGAGGGAGAGGGAGCAGCAAATGGGCAAGGAAGCTCGCATCAAGTTGGGAGTGAGGCCGGGCGCGGTGGTTCACGCCTGTAATCCCAGCACTTTGGGAGGCCGAGGCGGGTGGATCATGAGGTCAAGAGATCGAGACCATCCTGGTCAACATGGTGAAACCCCGTCTCTACTAAAAATACAAAAAATTAGCTGGGCATGGTGGCGCATGCCTGTAGTCCCAGCTGCTCGGGAGGCTGAGGCAGGAGAATTGCCTGAACCCAGGAGGCGGAGGTTGCGGTGAGCCAAGATCTCGCCATTGCACTCCAGCCTGGGTAACAGGAGTGAAACTCCATCTCAAAAAAAAAAAGTTGGGAGTGATCCAGTAAGGGCTGCGATAAAAGGTCTTAGCATCAGCCTTGTAGCTGAAACCAAAAATGCACAAGGTCACTGGTGTCTGAACAGCATAAGCAAATGAATAAATGAAGTTCAAGTTTTAAATGTATTACAAAATTTTATAAAGCACACAGATTGTAAAACTCAGGATGTAAAATGGGATAAAGAAGAGACTTTGAGCTTTTAAACTGTTAAGTCCCCCAACTAAGTTGCCATGAGAAGAACAGGCTGTGATAGTGGAAATATGTTATCCTGCAAATTATCATTTTGTGTAAAGGAATATTTTCCCTTTCTTAGATGAAAGAAACATCTTCTGGAACATCCTTCTCTCCCGCTGCCAAAGCACCATTAAGCCACAAGTAAACTGAAGCATGAAGTAGGAAACAATGACCCTTTTGTATAACCATTGAGAGGTTTCTTTATTTGTACCCCAAAATGTTGATGCTCAATGCAGAAACTGGATTTAGTAATGTAATATGCTTACAAGAGGTTAATTTTCTTTGGGCTACATTATTTCTGTGTATGATTTATCTTAGTCAATTCAGACATATTCTGCTCTAAAAACAATTTAACTTCTGTGTTTTTTGGTTATATTTTCTTATCAATTATGGTTCTTTTCCAAACGCTGTCAGAAATAGCCCATGGCTACTGATTATAAAATTCAATTTTATTGGCATTTAAATTATTATATTCTCTATTTAAGAATGTGAATTTTTCACATCTAACTCGAAATGTTGCTGATGTTGACTCACTGCTTTATTTCCATTTTAATAAAGTAGGAGTTTACTTTTCGGGACACCCAGATGAGAACAGGAGACTAGAGATGAACCACCACCCCCAAAGCTGTTTTCCTTTAAACCCTCAGGATGAATCACCCTGGAGAATCACTCACACTTAATTTGAATTATATATAAATAAGAGTTGGGTCTTAGAGTTGATGCTGAGTTAGTTTAGAATTTGGGCTGCTAGGATGAGGTAAATGTTTTTACAAGTGAGAGAGACATGAGTTTTTTGGAGTCCATAGGGTGAGGGGTTATTGGATGAATTATGTCCCCCAAAATCCATGCCTTGAATCTGTAATGCACAGTGTGTGACTGAAACTGCACATAGGATTTTTAAAGAGGTGACTAAGTGAAAATGAAGACATTAGGGTGGATTCTTATCCAACATGACTGGCCTCCTAAAAGAAAAATTTTGCACACACAGAAAAGAGACGCCAGCAGCGAGCGTGCAGAGGAAACATCATGTGAGGACACAGCAAGGGGCAGCGACCTGCAGGCCACCCACGGGCAGAGGCCTCAGGCGAAACCACACAACCAACACCGCGATCGTGGATTTTCCAGCCTCAGAAATGGGAGAAAATACGTTTCTGCCATTTAGGTCATAGTTCTTTTGTATAATTTTCAGGAGCTCTAGCAAAGAAAAACAAGAGAGATGCCGAAGACCTTAGATGAGGGAGAAGGAGGAGGCGGGGCAGGGCGCAGGAGGCGGGGCAGGGCGGGGCTGGAAGGCCAGGCTCTGAGGCGCATCTTCTGGATGGAATCTGGACTCCACCCACTACTGCCTGGAGGGCTTGGGAAAAACATTTACCCTCCTAATAATGATTCGCTAATAAAGATGGGCTTTGAGCATAGGGCTCCCATCATTCTATCTATATTATAAAAGTCTTCTTGAGGTAACTCTTGTAAAACTCTCCCCATTACATCTGGCATGTATTATAGGCTAATAAGCAGCCCTTCTGAGTGACCTAGGGATGTACAGAAAATGCCATTCACGCTGTGTGCACTAGGGGGCACTGTGAGGTTTAGTCTGAGGCCCCTAATGAGTCCAAGTCCTCTGGTAAAGCTCAAGTGCAAAGGGCATGACTGCTGCTTCCTTTGAGGCCTCTTCTATTGGGTAAATCTGAAAACACACTTGGCCCTTTATGACCTTAGGAAATTGCTCAGAGAAGCCCTCAGGCTTAGGGCTCAGACAAGAACCTGGACAAATATTTCAGGGAATGGAGAACAGATTTGCATCCACTGCTCACCAAAGCCACCTAACAAGACACAAGAATAAAGGAAGTAGATTTGCATGAAGAGCCTCCCCTTCCTATGATAAGAGAGGACTGGAGGTTCCTCCTTAGCTGTGGGCTCAGAGGCAGAGCTCTGGGGTGTCTCCACCATGGCCTGGACCCCTCCCCTGCTCACCCTCCTCACTCTCTGCACAGGTGCTGCCTCCCAGGGCTCAGCCCCTGCAGAACTAGGGATGAGCCTAGCCCTGACCTTTAGCTCAGCACAGGGAGTGATGCAGGGGGAAAGGCTCTGGGAATGAGACCCTCATCCTCAGACACCTCTCCTGTCTTCTCTTGCAGGCTCTGTGGTTTCTTCT
Organism: Callithrix jacchus; assembly: GCF_049354715.1. Lineage (NCBI taxonomy): Eukaryota > Metazoa > Chordata > Mammalia > Primates > Cebidae > Callithrix > Callithrix jacchus. Next base: position 194,322,192 of record NC_133502.1, read on the forward strand.
GAGCTGACTCAGGACCCTGCAGTGTCTGTGGCCTTGGGACAGACAGCCAGGATCACCTGCCAGGGAGAGAGCCTCAGAAGCTATTATTCAAGCTGGTACCAGCAGAAGCCGGGCCAGGCCCCTGTGCTGGTCATCTATGGTAACAACAACCGGCCCTCAGGAATCCCAGACCGATTCTCTGGCTCCAGCTCAGGAAACACAGCTTCCTTGACCATCACTGGGGCTCAGGTGGAAGATGAGGCTGACTATTACTGTAACTCCTGGGACAGCAGTGGTACTTATCCCACAGTGACACAGACAGATGGGGAAGTGAGACAGAAACCCCTTCCCTCTCTGTGTCACCCTATCTCTCCAGCCCCAGCAGGACTGTAAACAAAGCCATAAGCAGGGCTGGCCCAGTTCACCTGGATCTGAGACCTTCAGGCTTCCCTTCCCTCCAGCCCTCCAGGCAGGCTCTGCAGAAGGTGGGTCGGGATAGGATTTGAGGCTGGAAGGACCACGCTGTTCTGCTGTAGTTTGGACTGAGTGTGTCTTGGCTCAAGATGACCTGAGTGGAAGGACAGTAAGAGAGAGACAGACAGCCATGGAGTGTCCATGGTCTCTGGACTTCCTCTTATGTAATGACTGAATCTAACACAATGCCTGTCCTCTGTGGCCCAAATGCCCTGGACTATTTTTCAGAACTCCACATGTTCCACTGAGACCCTCAAGCCCCAGCTCCTGATGTTCTGAACAGGAAAGTCTTTCCTAGTGAGCGCTGTGACATCCCTTGGCATCCCTGGCTTCCTATGGCTCTTTCCCACTGAAAAATGCCATTGAGTGCAGAGAACGGCTTCATGCCAAGATGTGCCTCCTTCAGAATGTGGTTCAAGAGCAATGACTGCCTGAGGCCTTAATCTCAAAGCCATGCTTTAATTTAGGGTGAACTTGAAATGCCTCCTAGCTGAGAGGTCAGTGGTAACACATTCCCAGTCACGCCTCCCACACTTCTTTCCTGAGAGTATATCCTGAAACTCTACTGCATGGACTCCTCCCTCTCAGAGTAGGATTCCAGGGACTCAAAACATTAAAAAAAAAAAAAAACAGTCTAGTGGGAAGAGTATCAAAAAGAAGAGAATTGCACAGAGAGAACTCTGAAGTCTGCAAATATTCATGCACTGATGAACACTTCTGTGTGAAGAAACTCTCTGATAGAGAAAAGAACCACCCAAGACACTTGAGGGAACACTCTACAGAGCGCGTGTGTGCACACACTCACACTCATACACACACATTCACTCACACACACACTCTCTCTCACACACACACACACACTACAGTCACAGAGGAGAGGCTTGAGTTACAGGGCATGAGGTGGAGTCCTCAGAAGAGCTTTGCGTCAGTACTGGAAAAATGTCACCCTAGACAAATGGCCGCTAGGTCTCAACTATGAAAGCGTAAAAGCAGGCTGGGCACGGTGGCTCACGCCTGTAATCCTAGCAATTTGGGAGGCCGAGGTGGGTGGATCACCTGAGGTCAGGAGTTCAAGACCAACCTGGCCATCATGGTGAAACCCCATCTTTAAAAAAAGAAAAGAAAGTGTAAAGCAAACAGAAAATCCAAGCAGGTTTCAAGTAACTTTACTGAATTCAACAATAAAAGACAAAGGTAGAGAATGAAATGCAAAAGAATCCTAAACCCAGCAGGAAAAATGTGCAATGTCTTCATCCTGTCAATATTTCCTGCAAGGTAACAGAAAATCTATGCTAATCATGCAGAAAAATAAATCAACCCAAAGTGGCAATAAAATTGCACACATGATAGGCCACATAGGCGAGGATAAAAAGGAATTCCTAGAACTCTGTCTATTTCACTTGTTCATGAGGATACAGGATTGAACAAGTATGTAAAGAGGAGACAAAAAATACAGAAGAAAGAGTCACACACATCAGTCAGTTTCCACTAGAATTTCCACACACGGAAACAACCTCACTGAATTTAAGGAATTCCAGCCTGAAAACACTGTCCCCGGAAAGTCTCCGAGACTATAGACCACCTGACCGAGTGCCTGTGCCTCCAGGAACTCCAGAGGCTCCAGCTGGACAAGAACAATGCACAGATGTGGCTACGATGGGATCACTGGTGAGGCCCGGCCTGGCAGGCAGCCCTGGGCTGCCCTGTGGTACCTGGGGGCGCCTTTGGATTTGGCCAATGGCGCCTGAGCTGAGGGATGAGCCTGTGTCGCATCGTGGGAAAAGGCTCTCACTCTGGGCCCTCCTCAAGCAGGAGCCTGGAGATGTGGGGATGCAGCATGAGAACAACTTGCTCTCCTGAGCGTCTCCCACCATGGGAGCTGGCTATGGGGCTGTCTCTAGGATGTGGGTGCCTGGTGACAGTTCTAAGTTCTGTTAGGGTCTGTCACCAAGGAAGTGAAGTCACTTCTTTATGGTTCACTTAAGGTTAAGTGAAGTCACTTCTTTGAGGGAACCTTAAGGTTCCCTCAGCCCCTTTCTTCCATAAGATCTACTCTGAACACCCTGGGCTGCTGACTGCTCACCCTCCCCCCAGGTCAACTCTTTCCCTGCACATAGGTAAGTCCACCCAGGGCCTGCTTGTACACCTGCGCCTGATGTGCACCTGGGGCCTAGCAATCCACTTGGGGCCTGTGATTCCACAGGGGCCTAATGTTGATTGAAACCAATTTTGATTATTCCTGTAGAGGAGGGAAGGCCTCCTAGCAACAGAAGCACAGTTTCACATCAAATACGTAAAAATGATCAAAATCTTGTGGAGGAAAAGTATCTTAATTTTAATCACCAAATTGTTAACTTTTTGATAAATACTTAAGTTTATAATGAAAAATAAAACAATGGTAATAAAATGACAGTTGCAGGGAATGCTACTGAGTTTCTCCCTTGTGGTTTGAACACTGAAAGGCCCCACCTAGTTGTGGTCATAATTTTCCACCTTAATCTTCTTGTTTCTATGATTAATAGAAAAAAGTGCAATGACATTGGTGGTGATGACGGTTTAGGTGCAGAACTGAGCTTTGGTGGCAGAGGCATCAGGTGCTCGCAGTTACACTGCAGCTGTTCTTAGTGGGCTGAGAAAATCAATCTTGTTTTCTATCTGCATGGGGAGCAGGAGTACATGTGGGTATGACCACATTTCTCTGGACTTATGTATTTCACAGAAGAGCTACAGTTTATCCTCCACTCCTCATTCTATGGTCAAAAACCATGGAAGAAGGAAGAGCATTTCAACCTGAGACTCAGTTACCAGAACTGCACCTGCCCCACCTCCGCGCAACCACATATGCCTCCTGTCTGTGCTGAGCCAGAGGGTTCACATACGGCACAAACTGAGGTCAGACTCCGCGATCCCCACCATCGCAGGTGACAGGTATTCAGGGGTCACCTGGAGGAGGGAAGCTCCTGGGCTCCATCTTCCTCACCAGCAGGGGGCAGCAGAGCTGCAGACAGAAGAGGCTGGGTCTGCCCAGGAGGAGGCTAAGAGGGAGGCCAGCCCTGAAGGGAAAAGGTTTCCAAGGATCAGTCCCGAGTCTGGAAGTCCAGTAAGGTGTCTCGTATCCCCTCGGGCTGCAGTAACCCCGTCCTGAGGGTTAGACTCACACAGTCACCCAGGACACCGACAGAACACCAACAGGACACCGAGGACACAGTCACCCAGGACACAATGAGGGCCTTACCTGGGAAACACAGCTGGAGGCGCTGGGGCCCTGGGGTCAGCCTGGGAAGCTCCCGAAGGGCTGGGATTCCCTGGGAGATGACTTGAGGTTGAGGTGCTCTAGGAGGGGGGCACAGTGTGAGAGGCCAGGGCTCCCAGGGCCCGAGTCCTTTACCCAGGATGGCAGCCTGAGCCTCCTGCCACTCTCAGGAGCTTATCCCTGACTGCCCAGCAGCATCCTGGAGAGCTGAGCCCTCTGTCCTGGCAGAGATGCTCATTCCAGAGATGCCCAAGCCCTCCTCCCTCCACCTCTCCTTTTAGCTCCAGGCCGACTCTGACTTAGGGGCAGCTCTTGTGCTCAGGGGAGTCTCAGGTGGGTGTGGTTAGGCATTCAGGGCCCTGGTCTCCGGATGGGACATCACCAGCCTCCTTGAGGAGATGCTGTCAGAGGGAAGGGGACTCCCACCTGCCTCAGGCCACAGCTCTGACTATGGGGCTGTCCTTGGGTCAGTGACAGGATCTACCTGGCTGGAGGGTCAAAGGGCCAATCCCTCCAGAGGGTCAATCCCTCCAGAGCTCATGCTCTGTGCATGGACTGGTGTCCTGGGACCCTCACGGAGACCACAGGGCCTGAACTTAGTTTCTTAGTCGGGTCTGGGTTTTGGGGGCTTTTACAAGTTTACATGAAAGATTGATGGGGAAAATGTAAGGAATAGAAGAGGTGAAGATGTGAACTGCTAGGCTCTTTGGAGGGATGTGGAGATGCCATAGAAGGAGCAACACCATGTGTGAAACGGGACTGGACTGCGTGTGATGAATGCACAAATGCAGGTGGTTCCTCATTAAGCACACTGCCACATAGGACACGATCAGCAATGATCCTAACGACAGAAACCCATTCTAATGAAATGACTGCAACGTGGAAATCAGTGATTCTGAGGCCCCCAGAGGAGAGACGAAGGAGGAGGAAGAATAATGGATCCGTGGTCCACCTGCTGCTGAGTCAGCTGTCATCAATGATCAGTCATCAGCAGGGCCCAGCTCAGCCCCTGACTGGGCTCCTCAAAGGTCCACAGCCTGCTGAGCCTGTCCCTGGACAGACCACAGGATACCATAGTTTGAGAAAGTGACCATGTGGTCAGTTCCCGGGGAGGTTACTGTGATCACAGACCTTGGAGCCCAAGGCTGATCTTCCAACCAGAGAAGCAGAAGAAAGAAGCCAGGGACCCACCCCTTCCTCAGCCTCCTGCGCTGCCCCCACAGCTGGTTTTAGTGGCAGCCCTCACTGAGGAGTCCCAGAGGATGTATATTTGCATAAGCACCAAACCCTCACTGCCCCAAAGGGCTTGAGAGGGAATAAGAGAAACCTGGGCAGCCCAGCTGTGCTGTGGGCTCAGGAGGCAGAGCTCTGGGTACCTCACCATGGCCTGGACCCCTCTTCTGCTCCCCCTCCTCACTCTGCACAGGTGCTGCCCTTTAGGTCCTGCCCCAGGCTCAGCCCCTCAGACTTCAAGCTGTGCCTGCCCCAAACCCCAAGCTCCTCCCACCACAGCCTTGGTAGGTGGAGGGGGAGGACCCTTGGGAAGGGATTCATCATTTACAAGCCTCCTCACCTGTCCTCTCTTGCAAGCTCTGTGGCCTATGAGCTGACACAGCCACCCTCGGTGTCACGGCTCCTGGAATGATGGCCAGGGTCACCTGCTCTGGAGATGTGCCAACAAAAAAATAGGTTTACTGGTACCAGCAGAAGCCAGACCAAGCCTGTGCTGATCATCTAAGAGGATAGCAAGTGATCTTCAAGGATCTCTGAGAGATTATCTGGCTCCAGCTCATGGACTAGAGTCACCTTTATCATCAGTGGAGGCCAAGCTGAGGATGAGACTGGCTTTTACTGTCAATCATGGGACAGCCGTGGTACTTATCCCAAAGTGACACAGACAGATGGGGGAAGTGAAACACAAACCCCTTCCCCATCTGTGTCACCCTCTTCCTCCTTCCCCAGGAGAACTGTGCACAAAGCCTTGAGCAGGGTCTGGCCTACCGTTCACCCATATCTGAGTACCCCAGGCTGTCCTTCCCTCCAGTCCTCCATGCAGGATCTGCATTAGGTGGGTGAGGAGAGGATTCAGGGCTGGCAGGACCAGGCTGTCCTGTGTTTGCTTGCCCAGAGTGTGAGTTGTGGATGGAGGATCTGAGTGGAAGACTGGAAAGAGGGCAACATTCATGCAGCTATTAAAAACCTAAGGGGGCAAGGGGGACCCTCAACTGAAATAATAATTTCAGTCATTATTATTGTATCTCTGGAAAAGCAATTCTCTTCTGCAACTAAGACATCTAGTCCAGCAAAGCAGAAGAACACTGAGAGAGAATGTATCATTTTTGCTCATGGATCCCTAGGCATAATAGTGAGTGAAGCCAGTTCCACCTTCAAGCCTTGATTCAGGTCTCACGAATCCTGGCTGCTGTGGGAGAAGCAGCGCCACACATTGGGCCCTGATTTACAGCATATGCCCCATCCTGAAAGATGTGAGCTCATCCCTACAAGTCGGCCACCTCACTGGCACAATACATTAAACAACTATTAAACGTTTTCCTAGCATGAATCCATATGCTGAATATGTTATTGCAATTAACAGTACTACTTAAATTGGTTGTGCAAACTGCAAAGACTTCAAATGTTTTTGTTGATAAACTTAGAAATGCTTTTAATTTATTCAGTGTCTTTGAATTCAATGTTTATAATTAATGAGCTGACACAAGACTTAGTCAACTTAGGAAGTCATAGCACTTTTGGAAATGGAAATCTACTTATTTAGTCAAATCAGGTCTTGTAGAATAGATGAACTAGTCTTGTCAAAGTGCATGCAGAAGTTAAATGAAAATGATAGTGCATGATTATCTCATTGGAAAAAGTTAATGCGAGCTTGGAAACACTTAAGTATCTGAATCTACCTTATCAATGTAAATATTATGTAATATAAATGCAGATGAAGTATTTATGATGAAAATATAGTGTCCAAATTGAGATATGTTATAAGTATCTTATACAATTAGGATTTAAAAGATTTGGTATGAAATAAAAAAAACACTACAATATATGTGATAAATAACTTTAAATTGATTTACATGTGTAAATTATTTTTGATATACTGTAATAAATAAATATATTCCTGAAATAATTTGTTTCTTTTTCATTTTTAAAGTAGCAACTAGACAGTAAACATTCCTGTGAGGCTCACGTTGCATTGCCGTTGGACAGCGCTGGTCTGGACTCCCCTCAGGCAAGAGGTGACTTGTGACCAGCAGGCGGCAGCAGTGCTGCAGTGGGGAAGCTTCTGGGAAAGGCTGGGGCTGCACAGGTGCATCCCCAGCCCTGAAGGGAATCAACAAGGGCTCAAACTTCCTTCCCTGCTGAGTCAGGTGTCATCAATAATCTCTCAGCAGGTCCCAGCTAGGGCACTACTCCATTCTGTCCCGTCGGGCTGTGGCAACCACATTCTGAGGGTCAGGCTCAGAGCTGATTTTCCAGGAGATGGGCTGAGACCAAGCACCAATGAGCCCCCTTCCTGGAAATGTGTCTGAAAGATGCCTGTTCCCAGCTAGGTACTCAGGACTCAAAGAGCTCTGGGGCATCTTTACCATGGCCGGCCCCCTCTCCTGCTCCCATCCTCACTCACTGGACAGGTTTATCCACCCAGACAGGCCCCCAGGCTCAGACCCCATGGGGCCCTAAGCTAGGCCTGGCACTGACCCTGAGCTGGGGACATGCTGGGAGGAACCCTGTAGAAATGATCCCCTTGGTCTCTGACAACCTCTCTCTTCTCCTTCGCAGGCTGTGTCCTCCCGTGGGTGCTTGGCAGCCATAAGGCCCATAGCCCCTCTCCGCTGCTCAGGGCCAGGCAGGGACACCTTTGCTCTGTCTTGCACGTGAAGAATGCTCGCTGAAACCCATTCTGAGTCTTTAGTCTTTAATGTAATGACAGGCCTCCCCATCCATGTCTTACTTATCTTTGATAAGAGGTCTAGGAACACATCCCCCAAACCGTCCTTTGGGATCAAGATGAAGATGGCATCAAGTGGGGTTGACCACAAAGCTCTCAATGACACAGCCAAAGGGAGAACTGAGACATATATATACTCTGTTGTCCCTAGCCTGGTGCACATCCTCCCCTCCCTTTGGGAAAGATGTTTGGAATTTGGCTCAGGAGAACAGAATTCAAGTTTGCCATTGGTCTCTCTCCCTCTCTTTGTCTGTCATTTCTCCCCATACCCCTCCTTGTCTTTCTTTATCCTCCTCCTCCTTTTCCTCCTCCTCTCCCCCTCCTTTTCTTCTCCTCCTTTTTCTTCTTCCTCCTCTTCCTCTTTCTCTTCTTCCTCCTCCTTTTCCTTTTCCCCCTCTCCTCCTCCTTCCCCTCCTCCTCCCCCTCCTCCTCCTCCTCCTCCTTCTTCCTCTCTCTGACTCTATGCCTCTCTCTGATACTAAGCCCTTTATTCACGAGTATGGCCTGAGCTATGGAACTGACGCAGGGCACTGACATCAAGAGTTCCCTTACAGAAGCTGGAGTCAACACCTGAGTCCTGTCTCCAGGTGATCTCAGAGGACTGCACCATAGGCCCCTCCACCCTTCTCTTCCCTTATACAGGGTCTCCCTTCAGATCATGTCCATTGCCAAATCAGGTCCGCTTCTTTTGAGACTCATGGGCACTTCATCCCCAGGCTCCTGAGGTTTTCTTCCCTGCTGACAGAAGATCCCCCTGACAACACAGTCTGCTTGTGGATCCTCAATTCAGGACCACAGCTGCAAGTGTCAGCTGACCACCCACAGCCCCCACACAGCGGTGGGGCAGAAGCCCAGAGGGCAGCGGTGAAAGCAGAAGCCCAGAGTGACCAGGTGGAGCAACCCATTAAAGTTCCAGGGGCTCCTATTGCATCCTTGGGAGTCACCCTTTGGGACCTGAACTTCCAAACCACAGGATCCAGAATTAGAATTAAAAAAATAATACATTCTCCATGTGAGCCACCACCTCATCCGCTGGTCCTGGATTCAGATATGTCACCAATGAGGGACACAGTTCCTCATAGTGGTTGCTGATTGAGGAGGCTACAGACACACTGTGGCCGGCGTCTGTCTTGCTTCCTGCATTGCGCCACAGTCCTGCTTGTGCCTTTGTGAATGGCCTGTGGCCTTTTCACGCTACAGTTCAAGGCTCCCTCGTGGTGATAGAGATCCTATGGTCTGCAAAACCTAAAATATTTATTACACAAAAGGTCTTATGTTATATGATGCTATTTATGTGATTATCTAGAATAGGAAAATTCACACAGAAAGAAGATCAATGGCTACCTGGAGCTGGAACGGGTGAGAAATAAAGAGGAAGTTTTTTATGGCACATAACTTTTTGGGGAGTGGCGAGAACGTAGAACTAGATGAAGAGCTAGTGGTTGCACCACGAAGTGAAGATACTAAATGCCACTTAAATGTATACTTTAAAATGGTCAATTTTATCTCATATGGATTTCACACAATTTAGAAAATGCGTGATTCTTAAAAGTTGGCCCTTGTAATCGAGTTGTTATATAACATCTACAACTTCGTGATGGCACTGAAGGACCATGAACAGTCCAGAGACTATTTTTTATACGGAGGACCCAGGCAGTATTTCAAGGGCTCTTACAGAGTAAAAAGATATTTTAAAAAGTCTTCTCTGGTTGTTTCTACGGTGGAGTATTTTATCCTTGGGTTTCTATGAGCACCAAAGGGTGCGGGAAGTTTGCAGCCGCCTCCCAGCTGCCTGGCTCACCCATGTCTTGGTGCAGCAGCGCCCCCCACAGTCAGCTTGCTGAGTTGAGAAGGAAGAGCTGTGTCCTTCTGAGCCCCAAAATGTGGTGCAGGGTTTCCCCGCCACTCCCCACCCAGCCTGCTTGTTCCTGTGCACTCAGAAGGGGTCCTTATGTCTGTGCTAGGCACCCCCTCATGCTGCTCTGCTGTCCTCCTTACCCGGTGGCTTTGGGAATGTCACTCACCCTCTCTGCCCCTTCCCTTCTCTGTCCAGTGCTCTCTCCATCTCTGGGTTCCAACCAGATCAGGTAGTCCGTGAGACATTGTGGAAATCAGATATTGGTCATCAAGCGAAATCTTCAACAAGGGTCCTGATTTCAGCTCTGGGTGTCCTCACTTGCCTGCTGGTGGAATAAGAGGGAGGGGAACAAAGGGATTAGTGACCCCATCCTGAGTGACTTGAGCCACATTTGCAGCCAGTAGCTGTTCTTTGCTGCGTCTCTCCTGTCCTTGCTCCAGCAGCTGCATCCTGGAGGCCACAAGCTGTGCTAAGCAGCTGCAAGATCACCTCATTCATCACCTGGGAACCCCCCTCACCACACCTTAGTACACTGCATTCCTACCCCCAAATTCTCCACTCTGCTGAAGGTATTACAGGGGACTGGAACTGCTTCAGCTCCTAGATCCCCTGGTATCTGTCACTGCTCATTCAGACCTTCCAAACCTTCCCCTCTCCCTGCAGGTCAGTGACAGAACTCTGCTTCCTCACACTTCTCATCACTGTTCATTCTTCCCTGAGAGCAGCTCCAGAAACACCTCTTCAGGGAGGTGCCCCCCTCTGATTACACAGCAGCCTCCCTGATGCTTTCTGTCTACATTTGCCATTAATTATCTGCAGAGCACCTAAAACTTCATGCTTCTTTCTCTAAGACGATAATTTTTAGCCAATTTCCTTGTGATAAATATTTCCAGGACCAATTAGAAATGTTTTTTCTCGCCAACGACACACATGGCAGAAAGAGACATGAACAGCAGGTTGCTATTCTCTGTCTCCAAAAACAAGTCTAGGCCAGTGAGGACCTATGTGGATTCAACATGCATATCAAGAGGCATTATTTCTGTTCAGTATCTACCCTGGCCACGGCACGATGTTCATCTGCAACAATTACAAAGTGTTCAGATTTGATAAATCTAAATGCCATTAAAACTTAAAACAAAAAAAAAGCGCAATCCTCGCAAGTTCAGGTGGACCAAAGTATTCCAGAAAGCAGCTGGCAAAGAACTTCCAGTGGATAATTCATTTGAATTTGAAAAACTTAGAAACGAACCCACCAAATGCCAGTGAAAGCTATGAAATAAAACTACTGATGCCATTGAAGAGAGGTGAGGAGCTTGAACAGAAACACCAAGCTAAATTTATAATGAACAGATTGAAGAAAAATAAAGAGCTACGGAAAGTTCAGGATATCATAGAAGTTAAGAAAACATCCTTCTTATCTGAGCCCCTCTTGCAGGCAAAGGAAAGCAGCTGGAAGAAAAAATGGTACAGCAATTACAACAGGGTGTGGATGTGGAAGATGCCTCTTAAAAAGTCTCTGTAACCATTTCCATGTCTACATTTGAAAATGTCCTTTAGGGAGGACTCAAGATGGCGCTGTGAGAACAACCCAGGATTGGAGCTCCCGTTGAATCCGCAAACGGTGAGTCAGACCTGCATTTACAGACTGATCTTTGTTGCCCACAGAATGGGGAAACTCCCAAGTATAAAAAGACACGGGACGCCAGGCAGTAGGTCTGCCTGGCGAAGCCAGCAGCCGGGGCGGCGGCGGCCGGCCCTATTCAGAATCCCCACAGGGCGCGCTTGTCCGGGTGCCCTGTTGAACCGGCAACCTGAGACTTGAGAGGGCTGGACTTGAGACTGAACGAGACTTGAACAGTAGCCCAGCCCAGGGGATTGCAGGGACAGATCGTTTGGGATACCCAGTGGGACGAACAAAACCGCGATTTCAAACTATCCCGAGCAGACGGTCCAAGAAGCTCTGTGGGGGAGGGACGTCCACCACTACCGAGGCAACCCGCCCCAACTGAGATACACGCCCACTGCTGACGCAGCCTGCCGTTGCTGAGGCAACACGCTACAATGAAGAGACTCCGCCGCAGGGCGTGGCGGAGACCACAGCAGAGCCTGCAGGAACAGGGTGAATCACACAACAGCAGGGCGGAGCCTCGGCAGCCAAACAGTGGCTAGTCTGCCTTCTAGCTGGGCAGGACACCTCATCGAACATCCAAAAATAAAGCCCAAACCCCTCAACACAGAGCATTTGAGAAAAAAAAAAAAAGGGTTTTTTAATGAGCTCTGTTGCAGCAGAATCAAACATAGCAGCCTAACAGCCCTGAATGAACAACAGAGCGCACAGCTCAGCAATTAAGCCCATATAAAGTACAAACTGTCTCCTCAAGCAGCTCCCTGACCCCTCTATATCCAAAAGACTGACATTAGGCAGGCATCATCCTGGGACAAAGATCACAGAAAAAGAAACTGGTAGCATCCCTCGCTGTGCCACAGCTGCTAGAGGTGCACCCCAGACAAGCAGTGTCTGGAGCGGACCTCAGCAGTCGTACAGCAAAGGGGCTAGACTGGTAGAAGGAAAACCAAGCAACAGAAATACTTCATCATCAACATTCCGGGTGTCCACTCAGAGACCCAATCGAAAAGTCAGCAACTATGCAAACGATCAGCGGACAAATCCACAAAGATGGGAAGAAACCAGCGCAAAAAGGAGGAAAACACCCGAAACCAGAACGCCTCGCCTCCTAGAAAGGACCAAAACTCCTCACCATCAAGGGAACAAAGCTGGACGGAGAATGACTGTGACGAAATGACGGAATTAGACTTCAGAAGATGGATAATGAGAAACTTTTGTGAGCTAAAAGATCATGTATTAAATCAATGCAAAGAAACTAAGAACCTTGAAAAAAGATTTGAAAAAAGATTCGAGGAAATGATAACAAGAATGGATAACTTAGAGAGGAATATGAATGAATTAAAGGAGCTGAAAAACACAATACGATAACTTCGCGAAGCAAACACAAGTTTCAATAGCCGAACTGACCAAGCAGAAGAAAGAATATCTGAAGTCGAAGACCAACTCAATGAAATAAAACGAGAAACCAAGATCAGAGAAAAAAGCGCAAAAAGAAATGAACAAAGTCTCCAAGAAATGTGGGACTATGTGAAAAGACCTAACCTACATTTGATAGGTGTACCAGAAGGGGACGAAGAGAATGAATCCAAGCTGGAAAATACTCTTCAGGACATCATCCAGGAAAATTTCCCCCACCTAGCAAGACAGGCCAACACTCAATTGCAGGAAATACAGAGAACACCACAAAGATATTCCGCAAGAAGAGCAACCCCAAGGCACATAATCGTCAGATTCAACAGGGTTGAAATAAAGGAGAGAATACTAAGGGCAGCCAGAGAGAAAGGTCGGGTCACCCACAAAGGGAAGCCCATCAGACTCACAGCAGATCTCTCGGCAGAAACACTACAAGCCAGAAGAGAGTGGGGGCCAATATTCAACATTCTTAAAGAAAAGAACTTTCAACCCAGAATTTCATATCCAGCCAAACTGAGCTTCAGAAGTGAAGGAAAAATAAAATCCTTTGCGAACAAGCAAGTACTCAGAGATTTTGTCACCACCAGGCCTGCTTTACAAGAGCTCCTAAAAGAGGCACTACACATAGAAAGGATCAACCAGTACCAGCCATTCCAAAATCACACTGAATGCTAAAGAGCTTCAACATAATGAAGAATCTACAACAACTAACAGGCAAAACAGCCACTTAGCATCAAAATGGCAGTATCAAATTCACACATAACAATATTAACCCTAAATGTAAATGGACTAAATGCACCAATCAAAAGACACATACTGGCAAATTGGATAAAAATCCAAAACCCATCAGTGTGCTGTATCCAGGAAACCCATCTCACATGCAAGGATACACAAAGGCTCAAAATAAAGGGATGGAGGAAGATTTACCAAGCTAATGGAAAGCAAAAAAAAGCAGGAGTTGCAATTCTCATCTCTGATAAAATAGACTTTAAAGCAACAAAGATCAAAAGAGACAAAGAAGGCCATTACATAATGGTAAAAGGATCAATACAACAAGAAGAGCTAACGATCCTAAACATATATGGACCCAATGCAGGAGCACCCAGATACATAAGGCAAAGTCTTAATGACTTACAAAAGGACTTAGACTCCCACACAATAATAGTGGGAGACTTTAACACTCCACTGTCAATACCAGACAGATCAACCAGACAGAAAATCAACAAGGATATCCAGGGCTTGAACTCAGACCTGGAGCAAGCAAACCTGATAGACATTTACAGAACTCTCCACCCCAAATCCACAGAATACACATTCTTCTCAGCACCACATCACACCTACTCTAAAATTGACCACATAATTGGAAGTAAAGCACTGCTCAACAAATGCAAAACAACTGAAATCATAACAAACAGCCTCTCAGACCATAGTGCAATCAAGTTAGAACTCAGAATTCAGAAACCGACCCAGAACCGCACAGCTTCATGGAAACTGAACAACTGGCTCTTGAATGTTGACTGGGTAAACAACGAAATGAAGGCAGAAATAAAGAAGTTCTTCGAAACCAATGAGAATGAAGACACAACGTGCCAGAACCTCTGGGACACATTTAAAGCAGTCTCTAGAGGAAAGTATATAGCAATAAGTGCCCATATGAGGAGAATGGAGAGATCCAAAATTGACACCCTATCGTCTAAATTGAAAGAGCTAGAGGAGCAAGATCAAAAAAACTCAAAACCCAGCAGAAGACAAGAAATAACTAAGATCAGAGCTGAGCTGAAGGAGATTGAGACACGAAAAACCCTTCAAAAAATCAATAAATCCAAGAGCTGGTTTTTTGAAAAGATCAACAAAATAGACAGACCACTAGCCAGATTGATTAAAAATAAAAGAGAGAACAACCAAATAGATGCAATAAAAAATGATAAAGGGGAAATCACCACAGATTCCACAGAAATTCAAACCATCATCAGAGAATATTACAAACAACTCTATGCGCATAAACTAGTAAACCTGGAAGAAATGGATAAATTCCTGGACTCCTGTGTCCTCCCAAGCCTAAACCAGGAGGAAGCTGAAACTATGAATAGACCAATAACAAGGTCTGAAGTTGAGGCAGCAATTAAGAGCCTACCACACAAAAAAAAGCCCAGGTCCAGACGGGTTCACAGCCGAATTCTACCAGACACACAAGGAGGAGCTGGTACCATTCCTTCTAAAACTGTTTCAAACAATCCAAAAAGAGGGAATCCTTCCCAAATCATTTTATGAGACCAACATCGTCCTGATACCAAAACCCGGCAGAGACCCAACAAGAAAAGAAAACTTCAGGCCAATATCCATGATGAACATAGATGCAAAAATCTTCAATAAAATATTGGCAAGCTGATTGCAACAGCAAATCAAAAAACTTATTCATCATGATCAAGTAGAATTCATCCCAGGGATGCAAGGCTGGTTCAACATACGCAAGTCTATCAACATAATTCACCACATAAACAGAACCAAAAACAAAAACCACATGATTATCTCAATTGACGCAGAGAAGGCATTTGACAAAATTCAACAGCCCTTTATGCTAAAAACCCTCAATAAACTCGGTATCGATGGAACGTATCTCAAAGTAATAAAAGCTATTTATGACAAACCAACAGCCAATATCATACTGAATGGGCAAAAACTGGAAGCATTCCCTTTAAAATCTGGCACTAGACAAGGATGCCCTCTCTCACCACTCCTATTCAATATAGTACTGGAAGTTCTAGCCAGAGCAATCAGGCAAGAAAAAGAAATAAAGGGTATTCAAATAAAAAAGGTGGAAGCCAAATTGTCTCTATTTGCAGACGACATGATAGTATACCTAGAAGACCCCATTGCCTCAGCCCAAAAACTCCTGAAACTGATAAGCAACTTCAGCAAAGTCTCAGGATATAAAATCAATGTGCAAAAATCACAAGCATTCGTCTACACCAATAACAGACTTAAAGAAAGCCAAATCAAGAGCGAACTGCCATTCGCAATTGCTACAAAAAGAATAAAATACCTTGGAATACAACTCACAAGGAACGTAAGGGACCTCTTCAAGGAGAACTACAAACCACTGCTCAACGAAATCAGAGAGGACACAAACAGATGGAGAAACATTCCATGTTCATGGTTAGGAAGAATTAACATTGTGAAAATGGCTATACTGCCCAAAGTAATTTACAGAATCAACGCTATCCCCATCAAGCTACCATTGACTTTCTTCACAGAACTGGAAAAAACCACCATGAACTTCATATGGAACCAAAAGAGAGCCCGCATAGCCAAGTCAATTCTAAGCAAAAAGAACACAGCGGGGGGCATCACACTACCGGATTTCAAACTATACTACAAGGCTACAGTAATCAAAACAGCATGGTACTGGTACCAAAACAGAGATATAGACCAATGGAACAAAACAGAGGCACCGGAGGCAACACAACATACATACAACTATACAATCTTTGATAAACCCGACAAAAACAAGCAATGGGGAAAGAATTCCATGTTTAACAAATGGTGTTGGGAAAACTGGCTAGCCATGTGCAGAAAGCAGAAACTGGACCCCTTCCTGACACCTTACACTAAAATTAACTCCAGATGGATTAAAGACTTAAACTTAAGACCTGGCACCATAAAAACCCTAGAAGGAAATCTAGGCAAAACCATCCAGGACATAGGAGTAGGCAAGGACTTCATGAACAAAACACCAAAAGCATTGGCAACAAAAGCCAAAATAGACAAATGGGACCTAATCAAACTCCACAGCTTCTGCACGGCAAAAGAAACAGTCACTAGAGTGAATCGGCAACCAACAGAATGGGAAAAAATTTTTGCAGTCTACCCATCTGACAAAGGGCTGATATCCAGAATTTACAAAGAACTCAAACAGATTTACAGGAAAAAAACAAACAAGCCCATTCAAAAGTGGGCAAAGGATATGAACAGACACTTTACGAAAGAAGACATATATGAGGCCAACAATCATATGAAAAAATGCTCATCGTCACTGGTCATCAGAGAGATGCAAATCAAAACCACATTGAGATACCATCTCACACCAGTTAGAATGGCGACCATTAAAAAATCTGGAGACAACAGATGCTGGAGAGGATGTGGAGAAAAAGGAACACTTTTACACTGTTGGTGGGAGTGTAAATTAGTTCAACCATTGTGGAAGATAGTGTGGCAATTCCTCAAGGCCTTAGAAATAGAAATTCCATTTGACCCAGCAATCCCATTACTGGGTATATATCCAAAAGACTATAAATCGTTCTACTATAAGGACACATGTACACGAATGTTCATTGCAGCACTGTTTACAATAGCAAAGACCTGGAATCGACCCAAATGCCCATTGATAATAGACTGGATTGGAAAAATGTGGCACATATACACCATGGAATATTATGCAGCAATCAGAAATGATGAGTTTGTGTCGTTTGTAGGGACATGGATGAATCTGGAAAACGTCATCCTCAGCAAACTGACACAAGAACAGAAAATGAAACACCGCATATTCTCACTCATAGGTGGGTGATGAAAAATGAGAACACATGGACACAGAAAGGGGAGTACTAAACAGTGGGGTCTATTGGGGGGAAAAGGGGAGGGCCAGTGGGAGGGGGAGGTGGGGAGGGATAGCCTGGGGAGAAATGCCAAATGTGGGTGAAGGGGAGAAGAAAAGCAAAGCACACTGCCATGTGTGTACCTACACAACTGTCTTGCATGCTCTGCTCATGTACCCCAAAACCTATAATCCAATAAAAAATTAAAAAAAAAAAAAAGAAAAAAAAGAAAATGTCCTTTAAAGACCTGGAACTGATAAATTATTGATTGATTGATTTTTTATCTGTATAAGTGCATTTTATTTTTATTTTAAAAATATATATATTTTATTGCATTTTAGGTTTTGGGGTACATATGAAGAACATGCAGGATTGTTGCATAGGTGCATACATGGCAATGTGGTTTGCTGCCTCACTCTCCATCACCTATATCTGGCATTTCTCCCCATGTTATCCCTCCCCAACTCCCCACCCTCCGCTGTCCCTCCCTAGTTCCTCCCCACAGACCTCAGTGTGTGATGCTCCCCTCCCTGTGTCCATGTGTTCTCATTGTTCAACACCCGCCTATGAGTGAGAACATGCGGTGTTTGATTTTCTGTTCTTGTGTCAGTTTGCTGAGAATGGTGGTTTCCAGGTTCATCTATGTCCCTACAAAGGATACAAACTCATCATTTTTTATGGCTGCATAGTATTCCATGGTGTATATGTGCCACATTTTCCCTTTATTCACCAGAAACATCTTTCAAAACTGGAGGCCAAATAAGCCTTTTTCAGACATGTGAAAACCTGCAGAATTTATCAGCATTAGACTCTTGATATTAGAAATGATAAATGACACTCCTAGACAGAAAGAAAATGATCCCATATTGAGATGTGGTTTGACACAAAGAAATGAAAAATCAGACACGGTAACTACCTGTATCAGTTCGAAACCTCTGTATTATGTAATGTCTATCAAGAGAACTAATTGTTCAGGGAAAAATTAATAAGAATACATTGTGATTTGTAGTAAAAATAAAAGCAAATTCCATGGCAAAGAAGAAAAGCAAAGGTGGGTTAAGAACATGTAATAATGGTCTTATATGTGAATATCGTATAGCAACTGAAGGTAAATTTTGGTAAGTTACATATTTACTATACACCCTAAAGCAACCATTAAAATAAAATCCTCTTAACAAAAAGAATTATGGCTAGTAAGCTATATTAGAATTGTCCACCAAAAAATTAATAGGATATGTATGGATATGAACATATATATGTGTACTGTATAGTTATGGTGAGAGAGACAGAAAGACAGAAACTTCTCTTAAGAAACTGGTTCATACAATAGAGGTGACTGACAGGGACAAAATCTGTTGAGGAGGCTGAAGCCTGGAAATTTAGGTGAGAGTTGATATTGACTTCCTAAGTTCAAATTCTGTAAGTAGCTAATGTTTCCCCAAAACAGTGTTATTAGGCACACTGGCTCCAGCTCGAGGAAAATATCCACCCTGACTATTAGCAGAGCTCATGCCAAGAACAAGGCTGATCATTAAATGTCAATCACTGGGAAACTTCAGTATTTATTCCAAAAACCTCAAACTCATTAAGGAGACCCACACACATTGTAGAAAGTAACATTGATACAGGAGGTAGAAAGAAATTATTTAGGTAGATTTTGAGGGTGACAGAGTCCTTGGTAGAGCTTCCCATCTAATGAAAAGCAGCCCTAAAAATTATTTCTTTTCTAAAAAAGAGCAGCCTGAAAAGTCAAGCTGCAAACATAGACAAGCAAGCTGGAAGCTTGCAAGGGGCAATTCCAGCAGCAACGCCACTAGAAAAGGGCTATTTGGGGTTCGGGCATGTCCAACATGGAGGCTCTATTTTCCCTTTGTTCTCATGTGTATAGCAATAGAGAAAGGGGCAACATGGCACAGCTCAGAGAACACACCTGCATTATAAAAGATTAGGCCGGGGGGGCCAGAAATGTGTACCCTATGCAAATGGCACACCTAGTCCTAATCAGTTTTTCATGCCCTGTGCAAGTAGCACACCTGGTCTAACCAGTCTTTCACACCCGCCCTATGTAGATCAGACACTGTCTCCTCACCAGCTCGTCTATAAAATTCCCTACGTTACACCGCAGATCTGCAAACCCATTTTTCTGGGTTCCCTCTCTGCAGCAGACAGCTATTCTCTTTCTTTCACCTATTAAATGTCTGCTGTCAATCTCATTTGTTGTATGTCCACGTCCTAGTTTTCCATGGCCCCGAAACAATGAACTTTGTGTATTCACCTCAATGAGGTCATTTCAACACGCTTACAAAGTCTACTGGTTTGAATATACTTTATCACATCTGAAAAGTATCTTCATGACAACATCTATACTGGTGCTTGACAAAGTCAACATGGTACCATATCTTACTCAATCTGACACTTAAAATGAACCAGGGGATGAAGACAGGCGATAAAAAAAAAACAATGTTTAAAAATAAATTTCAAAAAAGAGAAAAAGGAAAGAGGGACAAGGAACACATAAGACAAATAGAAAATAAAGAGCAAGATGGTATATTTTAGCAAATTATATTTCTAATTACATTAACTATAAATGGTCTAAATACCACAGTTAAAAGGCAAATATTATCATTTATATTTTAAGGCGTTCATGTAGGATTCATATGTTTTCTTCCATAAAAATGTGATACCAGTGAAGCTATTTGGGACTAGGTGGGCTCTTCTTGGCAGGGAGATTTTAAATTGCTACTTTAATATCTTTAAGTGTCATCGACCTATTCAGATTTTCTGGGTATTCATGAGTCAATTTTCATACTTTATGTATTTCAAGAAACTAGTTTAATTCATTTATCTATAATATTGGCATTTATTGTGTGCAATATTCCCTGTAACCATTCTCACCTTTTTAGGGTCAGTAGTGATGTCATTATTTTAGCCATGCTTTTGGCAACTTCTGTCTTCTTTTTCTTTTTTTATCATGGTCACTTTACCTAAACATAATAATCCATTGATTTTATTAATCTTTTTGAAGAGCCAAGTTGTTTTTTTTTTTTGAGGTTTTCTATTGTTTGCCTGCTTTCTAGTTCATGGACGTTTGGCTGTGATCCCTATTATTACCCTCTATTTGCTTAGAATTTGAATGCTCTCCTTTTTTTATTTTTTATTTATATAAAGATGGGGTTTCACCATGATGGCCAGGCTGGTCTTGAACTCCTGACCTCAGGTGATCCACCCACCTTGGCCTCCCAGAGTGCTAGGATTACAGGCGTGAGCCACCATGCCTGGCTGAATGCTCTCCTTTTTTAGAGTTATGAGGTAGAAGCTTAGATTATTTCCTTTAGATCTTTCTTATTTCCAGTGCTAAGCATCTAATGTCATAGTTTTTCTTCAAAGTACTGACTTAGCTGCATTTCTTAAGTTTTAATATGCTGTGTTTTTATGTTTACAAAAGTTCAGTATGTTCTAATTTATGTTTTTTCTTTTTTTTATTATTATACTTTAAGTTCTGTGGTACATGTGCAGATCATGCAGGTTTGTTACATAGGTACACACGTGCCATGGTTGTTTGCTGCATCCATCACCCCAACATTAGGTATTAGGTATTTCTCCTAATGCTATCCCTCCCCAATCCCCACATCCCCTGCTATCCCTCCCCCAGCTCTCCCACCCTCTGACACTCCTTGCTCAGCTTATCAAAGTCTCCTGGGTGTCCAAATGGTCAAAGCCCCCATGACTATATTGACAGGGAAAGGAGAGTTAATGAGGCTGGGGGATACAATGTGAACTATAATGTTGGCCATTTCACCTTAATGAACACTATTTCTGATCCTACTCATTGAAGGAAAGAGAGATCCAGTCAGGTCATAGCTTCATTTGTAATCCCTGTACCAGATGAAATCTACTAGAACAGAACATGATGGCTCAATTTCTGCATCAAAGGTGCATTCTGTGCACCTGCAGCCATGCTGTTCTGTTCTAGTAGATTTCACCTGGTACAGAGATTACAAATAAAGCTATGACATGACTGGATCTATAGAAATCCAGTTCTACCTTCCAGGATCATTCGACAATTGTAGGGGCTAGTCCAATAAATTAAACACATGGGCTCCAGCTGTAAACACAAGTCCTTCAAGAGAAGTGAGAGCTGTCTCAGAAGGCATGTCCTGCTGGAATTCCTATTCTCTTTGGGGACACTCCAGAGGCTGTGTCTCTGTGGATCATGTGTTCCCACCTTCACTGTCCTGAGATGTCATAGAAACATGGCAGGACGTGCAGACACCAATTTGGGGACTTTCTCCTGACTACACACCCCTAATATTTTCCCCAAGGTTCCAGGGTCCAAAGTCCCTAAAGTCACTGTCTAATTGAAGCAGTCATTCTTTTGGGGCTGGTGAAAAAGCTCTGGAGATGGATAGGGGTGATTGCAGACATATGTGCTGCTGCTTAACTGCACAGTTAAAAGTGACCATAACAAAATGTTTTGTTTATTTTTCCATAATAAACATTTTATATTCTGCAATAAAGGTAAACCTAGTTTAATTTTGAAATATGCCACTAGTAAATTTGAAGGAATATTGTATGAAGGATGATTTCCCCTCCCCATGTGTAGCAATAAAACCTTGTGTGGTATGTATTTCTCTGTCTCTTTCTCTCTCTGTCTCTGCCTCTGTCTTTCCTCTCTCTCTCTCTCTTTCTCTCTCTCCCTCTCTCTGTGTGCGTGTGTGTGTGTGTGTGTGTGCAATTAACAATGATCTTTTGTCTGGTCCAAGGTATCACTTCCCCAACTGTCCAGAAACATCTACTACAGCTGTTGAATTTGTTGCTAGGCAGTTTGCTCAATATTCCCATCCTCTCATTTGGTTGTCACATGCTGAGCCAGAATTCCTCAGCCAGGGTTACTCATCCCCAAGCCTGTGGAAAATGATGCAAAAAGCTCTTCCAGAAAAGATAGTGCTCAGTGTCGGAGAAGGACGGTTTCCACACAGTAGGGCTGTTCTGGGTGTGCAGTGGAGCTGTCCACACGGTGCTCTCAGGCCAGGCTCTCTGTGCTGCTGACTCTGATCCCTGTGCTTGGGAGGACCGTGTCCACTACTGAGTCTACTGAAGACTCGATCCTCAAGGGGAAGGTCAGCCATAGCCATGAAGGAGGCCTGTCCCTGACATACATGAGGGGCCGAAGTCTGCTGTGAAGCAGGAACCCGTGGCTCTGAAGGTGGGACTTCCAGAGCTGAGTGTCAGCAGCCCACAGCTCTGTCTTCCGTGGATACCTGGTCAACAGAAAACATGTGGGTCCGGCATGAAGGGGATTGCACCATGTTTTCATTTTCTCCCATCTTCTTTGGTTACATAATATGCCCTTCCACATGTACTTTCATACGAGAGTTCGTGCTCTACAAACATGACTGATGTTTTTGAGAGTGCAGGTGGCGGAAGAGGCCAGTCCCTCTGGAGATATCTTCCAGCACGTGAACCAATGAACACATCTCGGCAAAACCCTGGATTTTCAGAGACAAAATTTTTATATTTCTTTTCTTTTCTTTTTTGAGACAGTGTTTCACTCTGTCACCCCAGCTGGAGTACACTGGCAGGAGCTCGGCTCACTGCAACCTCCACCTTCTGGTTTCAAGCAATTCTTCTGCCTCAGCCTCCCGAGTAGCTGGCATTACAGGCACCACCAATACTGTGGGCTAATTTTTGTATTTTTAATAGAGAATGACTTTCAGCATGTTGGCCAGGCTGCTCTCAAACTCCTGACATCATGATCCACCCGCCTCAGCCTCTTAAAGTGCTGGGATTACAGGCATGAGACACTATGCCCAGCCAAGATTTTTATGTTTCAAAGAAAACTAAATATTTGGGGAAACTGCCATTCAAAGGGCAGCTTAACATGTTTCCCTGCTGCTTGGGCTGCAGTGAAGACAGATGCAGCAAGTGCCTCTGATTTCTGTGTCTTGTCTCTGTGTGGGGTGCACATCCATGCAGTTTAAATGAGATTGGAGACTCCTGCAGCATTGGTGGCCTTGCTTTACTCCTGGTGCTAAGACAACGTGGAAGAGAGGACAAGGTGTCTCCCCTTAAAAATCAAAGATTGCTTCCTGCTGGAAGTGTCTGGACTCCTGCACTAATTCCCAGGGGGGCCTCTTCCACAGAATTCCGAGGAAAAAAGGATCCAGGCTACCGGTTCCACAATCAACTTCATAAATCTGAGGTCATTGCCCTATTGTAATTTTAGTGTTATCTCAAATTATACACAATATTATCTCAACTAATGTCTAAAACAAAAGAACACAGATACACATAAAGGACGGCTGAAAGAAAAGTCTCAAATAAAAAACCGTGACCTCCCCACACCACAGGCTTTCTCTGGAGCCCTGGTGTGGGAGACACACTCCACTTTGGAGGCGGGAGCGTGGAAGGGATGAGAAGGGGCCAGGGGCCTGGGATTGAGCTGGGAAGGGAACCAGAGGCAGGAGGGGCAGGGCAGGAGCTGTCAGCTGTGACTCGGGCTCCACCCTCTGCGGCCACCAGGGGGCGACGCGGACCTGCACCTGGGAGGTCCCTGCTGGGCTTCACCCTGGGTATGGGGTCCCAGGAGTTCTTTCTTCCTGAGTCCTCCTAAAGACACAGAGGTAGTCTGGGGTCTTAAATCTGTCGTGCCCACATAAATGTATTTATAGAAGGGCCAATAAATGAACCCCATGTTTATTCAAGAAGCAGCTTCAGGCCACTGCAGACACAGAGGGCAGAGCAAGGTGTGAGGGCCCAGCTGAAACAGAAGCCCTAGAAGGGCTGAGGGGGAGTGAGGGGGAGTGAGGGGCCTGTGGGGCCTGTGGTCCCTGGGAAGGGGAGCGCTGCGATCTCTCCCAGACACTGGGCCCCCGTCCTCACACGGAACCACACAGAAGGGAGGGAAAGTTCTGAGACTCTGCAGCTGGGATCACCATGAAACCCAGGACAAGAAGGATAGGGACCCTCAAGCCTGGCTCCATTTCCCGGGCACTGTCACAGGTTCAGTCTCAGGAAATCCATGTCTGGGAGTTGTAATCCCCTCGGTGGAGTCTTGATGTTCAAGGAAGAAGAAGCCTCTGAGCCAGGCCCAGGCAAGGTGCGGTGCGGTGAGGAGGGGAGTTCAGGACGCAGATTTGCATGGAGGCCCCGCCCCCCTCTGAGGCAAAAGAGATGAGACAGGCTGGGGTCAGGCCCAGTTCTGGGGTCTCAGGAGGCAGCGCTCTCGGGAAGTCTTCACCATGGCCTGGACTCTGCTCCTCCTCATCCTCCTGACTCAGGGCACAGGTGACACCTCCAGGGAAGGGGACTCAGGGACCTCTGGGCTAATCATTGGTCTCTTGCTCCTCAGGCTCACGTGGGCCCATCACTGACTCACTAGAGTGTGTTTCTCCCTCTTTCCAGGGTCCTGGGCTCAGTCTGCCCTGACTCAGCCTCACTCAGTGTCCGGGACTCCTGGACAGTCGGTCACCATCTCCTGCACTGGAACCAGCAGTGATGTTGGAGGTTATAACTATGTCTCCTGGTACCAGCAGCACCCAGGCTCAGCCCCCAAACTCATGATTTACAGTGTGAGCAATCGGCCCTCAGGGGTCTCTAATCGCTTCTCTGGCTCCAAGTCTGGCAACACGGCCTCCCTGACCATCTCTGGGCTCCAGGCTGAGGACGAGGCTGATTATTACTGCAGCTCATATACAAGCAGCAGCACTTTCCACAGTGGTCCAGGTTCATGGGGAACTGAGACCAAAACCTGCCCTGGGCTCTCGGGCTCCCTTTTAGCTATGAAGATGCTTCCTCACCCTGTGCAAGGGGCTTCCTGCAGCACAGCCTTGAGAATTCCCCTCTCTCAGCCTCTCTCCTTTCCCCTCTCTCAGCCTCTCTCCTTTCCCCTCATGAACTCCAAAAGGAAACCTGCTCTGTGGCTTCTAAACCAGGACAGAGACAGCTTCCTTTTGCTTGTGTGCTGTGCTCCCTGGAAGTGTTGCTCTTCCTAGCTCTTTAATTGCAGGGACAGTGACAATGAGCTGCCTGATTGGCAGTCCCTGCTGTTTTCAGGAACATCCTCATCCTAAATGCATCCGAATCTCCCACTCTGTGCAGACCAATCTGTACAGACGTTATTAGGGGAGTTTCCAAAAACCACATCTTACTCAACTCTGTGTCCACCACACTGTAGTGAAGATGGCCCTCCTGGCTTTGTTATTCCTCTGCAACTCTGTCCTGAAGCAGTGAGCACTGTCAGAAAATCTGAAGATGTGTCTGCGGGATTAAGAAGCAAGAGGAATCTGAGGTTTTTCTTGTTTGTTTGTTTTTACTGCCCTTTCACTTTGTCCCAGTACCTCAGGCTGGGGAGATTTTGAGTGACAGGCTCAGTGTTCTCTCTGAATAAACCCTCCCCTCAGATCACTGAGCCCCTGTTCTGGCAGCCCCCCACAAGCCCCTTTAGGTAACAGGGACTGTGGAGTGACATGTTGCAGGAAGCCCCACCTCCCCCCATAGAATGGGAGTTTCCAAAATGGTTACACAGGAAAGGGTTAACTTGAGTCCACCCTCTTTCCTCATTTACATCAAGAATTTCTAGTTTCCATAGGTGTCAATACTTTTGTAACTCAAACCCCTATTAATCTAATAATAGTGATAATTAATGTAGGAAATAGACAAGAGCTGGGGTCAACATTTATTTTTATATCGGCCCCCTGAGGGCTGATTGCTGACACTGTAAATCATGAGTTTGGGGGCTGTGCCTGGGTGCTGCTGGTACCAGGAGACATTGTTATAACGGCCAACATCACTGCTGGTTCCAGTGCAGGAGATGGTGACCGACTGTCCAGGAGACCCATCTATAGCTTATGCTTCTTAAACTTCAATTAAATAGATTATATTAAAAACAAAGTAATCGTTTTACTATATGTGTATCCTATAACATCATGTTGGATACCTGAGATATACACACTAAAATTTATTTCACAAACCAAATTGTATTCACGGGCCAAGAAGACCTAATAGACATCAACAGAACTGTCTACCCCAAATCAACAGAATATGCATTGTTCTCAGCACCTCATCACACTTATTCTAAAATTGACCACATAATTGGAAATAAAACACTCCTCAGCAAATGTAAAAGAATGGAAATCATAACACCCAGTCTCACAAACCACAGTGCAATCAAATTAGAACTCAGGATTAGGAAACTCATTCAAAAGCGCACAACTACATGGAAACTGAACAACCTGCTTCTGAATGAGTACTAGGTAATAATGAAATGAAGGCAGAAATAAAGATGTTCTTTGAAACCAATGAGAACAAAGACCCAACATGCCAGAATCTCTGGGACACATTTTAAAGCAGAATGTAGAGGGAAATTCATAGCACTAAATGTCCAAAAGAGAAAGCAGGAAAGATCTAAAACTGACACTAACTTTGCAATTAAAAGACCCAGAGAAGCAGGAGCAAACAAATTCAAAGGCTAGAAGAAGACAAGAAATAACTAAGATCAGAGCAGAACTAAAGGAGACAGACGCGTAAAACCCTTCAAAAAATACATGAATCCCGGAGCTGGTTTTTTTGAAAAGATCAACAAAATACATAGACCACTAGCCAGACTAATAAAGAAGAAAAGAGAATAATCACATAGACACAATAAAAAGTGACAAAGGGGATATCACCACTGATCCCCAAAAAAATACAAACTACCAGGCTGGGCGCGGTGGCTCATGCCTGTAATCCCAGCACTTTGGGAGGCCGAGGCGAGTGGATCACGAGGTCAAGCGATGGAGACCATCCTGGTCAACATGGTGAAACCCCGTCCCTACTAAAAATACAAAAAAAAAAAAAAATAGCTGGGCATGGTGGCACGTGCCTGTAATCCCAGCTACTCGGGAGGCTGAGGCAGGAGAATTGCCTGTTCCCAGGAGGCGGAGGTTGCGGTGAGCCGAGATTGCGCCATTGCACTCCAGCCTAGATTGCGCCATTGCACTCCAGCCTGGGTAACAAGAGCAAAACTCCATCTCAAAAAAAAAAAAAAAATACAAACTACCATCAGAGAATACTATAAACACCTCTACGCAAATAAACTAGAAAATCTAGAAGACATTGATAAATTTCTGGACACACACACACTCCCAAGTCTAAACCAGGAAGATGTTGAATCCCTGAATATACCAATAAAAAGTTCTAAACTTGAGGCAGTAACTAAAAGCCTAGCAACCAAAAAAAGTCCAAGGCCAGATGGATTCACAGCTGAATTCTACAAGAGGCACAAAGAGGAGCTGGTACCATTTCCTCTGAAACTATTCTAAACAACAGAAAAAGAGGGAATCCTCCCTAACTCGTTTTATGAGTCCAGCAGCATTCTGATACCAAAACCTGACAGAGATACAACAAAATAAGAAAATTTCAGGGCAATATCACTGATGAACATCGATGCAAAAACCCTCAATAAAATAATTACAACCCGAATCCAGCAGCACATCAAAAAGCTTATCAACCACAATCAAGTTGGTTTCATCCCTGGGAAGCAAGGCTAGTTCAACATAAGCAAATCAATAAACATAATCCATCACATAAACAGAACCAGTAATAAAAAACACGTAATTATCTCAAGAGATGCAGGGAAGGCCTTTGAAAAAATTCAACACCACTTAATGCTAAAAACTCTCAATAAACTAGGTGTTGATGGAACGTATCTCAAAATAATGAGAGCTATTTATGACAAACCCAAAGCCAATATCACACTGAATGGGCAAAAACTGGAAGCACTCCCTTTGAAAACCGACACAAGACAAGAATGCCCTCTCTCACCACTCCTATTCAACATAGTATTGGAAGTTCTGGCCAGGGCAATCAGGCAAGAGAAAAAATAAAGACTATTCAAATAGGAAAAGAGGAAGTCAAACTGTCTCTGTTTGCAGATGACATCATTATATATTTAGAAAACCCCACCGATTCAGCCCAAAATTTCCTTAGGCTGATAAGCAACTTTGGAGAAGTCTCAGGATACAAAATCAATGTGCAAAAATCACAAGAATTCCTATACACCAATAACAGACAAACAGAGCCAAATCATGAGTGAACTCCCATGCATAATTGCTACAAAGAGAATTCAATATCTAAGAGTACAACTTATAAGGGATGTGAAGGACCTCTTCAAGAACTACAAACCAGTGCTGAAAGAAATAAAAGAGGACACAAATAATGGAAAAACATTCCATTCTCATGGATAGGAAGAATCAATATTGTCAAAATGGCTATACTGCCCAAGTAATTTATAGATTCAATGCTTTCCCCATCAAGATACCATTGACTTTCTTCACATATTTGGAAAAAACTACTTTAAACTTCTTATGGAACCAAAATGAGCCCACATAGCCAAGGCAATCCGAAGCAAAAGGAACAAAGTTGAAGGCATCACACTGAGTTCAAACAACGCTATAAGGCTACAGTAACCAAAACAGCATGGTACTGGTATCAAAACAGATATATAGACCAATGGAACAGAACAGAGGCAACAGAAATAACACCACACATCTACAACCATCTGATTTTTGACAAAACTGACAAAAACAAGCAATGGGGAAAGAATTCCCTATTTAAAAAATGGTGTAGGGAAAACTGGCTAGCCATATGCAGAAAACTGAAACTGGACCCCTTTCTTACACCTTATACAAAAATGAACTCAAGATGGATTAAAGACTTAAACATAAAACCATAAAAATCCTAGAATAAAACATAGGCAATACCATTCAGGACATAGGCATGGGCAAAGACTTCATGACTAAAACACTAAAAGCAATGGCAACAAAAACAAAAATTGACAAATGGGATCTAATTAAACTAAAGAGCTTCTGCACAGCAAGAGAAACTATTATCAGAGTGAACAGGCAAACTACAAAATGGAAAAATATTTTTGCAATCTATCCATCTGACTAAGGGCTAATATCCAGAATCTAAAAAGAGCTTAAACAAATTTACAAGAAAAAAACAACCCCATCAAAAAGTTGGCAAAGGATATGAACAGACACTTCTCAAAAGAAGACATTGATGCAGCCAACAAACATATTTTAAAAAGCTCATCATCACTGGTCATTAGAGAAATGCAAATCAAAATGACAATGAGATACCATCTCATGTCAGTTAGAATGGAGATTATTAAAAAGTCAGGAAACAACAGACGCTGGAGAGGATGTGGAGAAAAACAGACGTTGGTAGGAGTGTAAATTAGTTCAACCATTGTGGAAGACCGTGAGGCAATTTCTCAAATATCTAGAACTAGAAATACCATTTGACCCAGCAATCCCTTTACTGGGTATATACCCAAAGGCTTATACATCATTCTACTATATGAGCACATGCACATGTATGTTTATTGTAGCACTATTCACAATAGCAAAGACTTGGAACCAACCCAAATGTCTGGTAGACTGCATAAAAAATATAGACTGGATAAAGAAAATGTGGCACATATATACCATGGAATACTATGCAGCCAAAAAAGGATAAGTTCATGTCTTTTGCAGGGACATGGATGAAGCTGGACACCATCATTCTCAGAAAACTAACAGAAGAAAAAAAAAAAAAACTAGCACTGCATATTCTTACTCATAAGTGGGAGCTGAACAATGAGAACACATGGACACAGGGAGGGAAACATCACACATCAGGGCCAGTCGGGGGGTGGGGGACTAGGGGAGGGCAAAACTAGGAGAAATAAATACCTAATGTAGGTGATGGGTTGATGGGTGCAGCAAACCACCATGTTTACACATGCTACTCAAATAGCATGTGTAAACCCATGTAACGAAACTGCACATTCTGTACATGTACCCCAGAACTTAAGGCATAGTTTTAAAAAATTACTCATGAAACTTAGCATGTTAAGAGAACACATGTGTGTGATCTTGTGACTTCAATGCATCAGGAATTGGGAGCGACTTGGTTTGGTGGTTTTGGCTCCCAGTTGATCATGAAGTTGCAGCCAAGCTGTGAGGCTGAGCTGCATTTAGAGGGCAGAGCAGACGGCCAGACCCAGCCTGAGGAAGGCTGCTACTGTGCTCTTTGGCAGATGTAGGTCAGCTCGGGGTAAAAGAAAAGAGTGAAGTGAAAGCCCCTGTCCTGGTCCTCTATGTCAAAGACCATGTTATGCGTGCACCATTTCCCATTCTTTCCTGTGACATCCTAGCGATTGCGCACTGCCCCATTCATTTGAAGGCTGCAGAGTATTCCAGGGTAGAATTTGAGCCTGGGAGCCTTTACTGGTTATCAACGTGAATTTGATCTCACAAATAACACTGCAGTGAATAACCCTGTGCAGGCTCATTTGGGTCTCACAAATAACACTGCAGTGAATACCCTGTGCAGACTCATTTGGGTCCATGTATGAACATGACCATAGGATAAATTTGTGGAAATGGAATTTCTCGTTCAAAAGGATTTGTGTTTGAAATTTTCACCTTGTTCTCAGATTTCCCTCCAGAGAATCTCTACCAGTTTACAATGAAGTCACAAATATTAATCAGAGTACCTTGATGAAAGTTTAAATTGTTGCCAACCTAACAGGTTTTAAAATGTCATGTTGTTTCAGTTTGATGTTTGATTTCTCCTATTCTGCTTGAGGTTCTGCATTT
Source organism: Callithrix jacchus (assembly GCF_049354715.1). Classification (NCBI taxonomy): domain Eukaryota; kingdom Metazoa; phylum Chordata; class Mammalia; order Primates; family Cebidae; genus Callithrix; species Callithrix jacchus. The sequence continues at coordinate 194,352,974 of NC_133502.1, forward strand.
ACTCAAATATTTCAGTGCTCATTGATTTTTAGGATTTGGTCAACTTTTTCTTAAATGTCCAGATATGACCTCTTTTAGTCTTTGCTACCCAAAAGTCAACTTTGAGAATATTATGTGGTACTTACAGCACCATTTAATGTGTAAGCATTTAAAACTATAAAAACCACGCTCAGCTCTGGGGCCACACAAAAACAGGGGCCAGACTAGGGATAGCCCACAGGATGTGGTTTAATGCTCCCTGGTTTTTAGTGTTCTTGCGAGTTTGAAAATTCCACCAGCACACGTTCTAGGTGCAGATCTTTCTGTGAGTGTCACTGTATTTCACCTCCTATGGAGGCTTCAGCTCTTCTTTGGCTAAGAAAATACTTATACCATTCATCTGATGAATCTTCGGTCTTCCCAGAATAGTCCTTTGTCACAGTCTCATAATTTTTATCTTGATCCATTTGTTCTAAGTCATGGGGAAGAGCATTAGCATATCAGGAATAGACTCCCCCAAAGTTGAAAATTAGCAGGATGAGGAGTTGCAAAAGGGCAATGAAGCTTGCAGCAAGTCAGGAATAGTACAGAGCAGGCACACAGAAAAGAGTCTTAAAATCAGCATTGTAGCTGAAACCATAAACATACAAGATTGTTGGAGTTCTTGGGATTATAAATAAATGAAGAATGAAGTCTATGCTTTAAATGTATTGGACATTTATATAAAGCATGAAGACTGTAAATCCCAGAATGGAACAGTAAAATAAAGAAGAGAGCTTGAGACTTTAAGCTCTAAAGACCCAACAAAAGTTGCTAAGAAAAGAACAGGCCTTTGATATTGGAAATATGTTAATGCTGCAAACTATCATCTTCTGTAAAAGCTGAAATTTTATTATATTAGGTGAAAGAAAATATGGAGCATCCTTTTTTTCCCACTATCAAGAATATGTTCACCCCACAAAAAACTAGGGAACAATCATACTTTGTATTAATAAGTAACATTGACAGGTGTCTGTATTAGCACATGAAAATGTTGATGTGCAGTACTAAAGTTGGACTTAATAGTTTAATATGCATACCACACAGTGATTTTCTTTGAACTATACCATTTTTGTCTACGATTTATCTTATTAAGTCAGACATATTCCATTCTGAAAAAAAAATTCAACATTTGATACTTTTTGTTTATTTTCTGTGTTAATGATGACTCCCCCAAACACTACCAGAGATACCCCATGGCTACTGATTATTAAACATAATTTTGTGGACATCTGAATTATTACAAGACTGCACAGTTGAGATTTCCCCCACATCTAACTCACAAACATTGCTGATGCTGACTCACTCACCTCTTTCAATCTTAGCAAATAAAGTGGAAGTTTACTCTTTTTTTTTAATTGAACTCCGGGTTCTGGGTTACATGTGCAGATCATGCGTGACTGTTGCATAGGTACATACATGGCAAGGTGGTTTGCTGCCTCCATCCTCCCATTGCCTATACCTGGCATTTCTCCCCATGTTATCCCTCCCCACTCTCCTCACCCCTGCTGTCCCTCCCCTAACCCCCCAACAGACCCCAGTGTGTGATGCTCCCCTCCCTCTATCCATGTGTTCTCATTGTTCAACACCTGCCTATGAGTTAGAACATGCGATGTTTGATTTTCTGTTCTTGTGTCAGTTTTCTGAGAATGATGGTTTCCAGATTCATCCATGTCCCTACAAAGGACAGGAACTCATCATTTTTTATGGCAACGTAGTATTCCATGGTGTCTATGTGCCACATTTTGTTTGTCTAGTCTAGCATTGATGGGCATTTGGGTTGGCCCTAGGTCTTTGCTATTGTAAACAGTGCTGTGATGAACATACATGTGCATGTGTCTTTATAACGGAACAATTTATAATCCTTTGGGTATATACCCAGTAATGGGATTTCTGGGTGAAATGAAATTTTTATTTCTAGAAATTTCCTACAGTGAAGGTCACATTTCAGCATGAGATATGGAAGGAATAAACAAACAAATGATATCCTCTGAACACTGATACTGAAAAATAAAATGTTATGTGAGAACACTGTAAAAACCACATGCCAAAAATTAGATGAAAAAGAAAAATTTCTAAAAACATGAAAACAACTAAGCTGGTTCAAGGAGGTATAGAAAGCCTGATTAGTACTATAACAAGAGTTTAAATTAGTGTTGAAACCTCTCACAAAGAAAGGCCCAAGCATGGAGGGTTTCATTGATGAATTTTACGAACTGTTTAAGGAATTAATAATAATTATTCATAAACTCTTCCAAAAATATAAGGGGAACATGAGCAGCTATTCTAAAAGAGAAACATGAAAAGTCAACTGTAGCCCACTAGCCTCTATGAAACTAGGTGCAAACAATCACACCACAACAAAATACTTGCAAAATATTAAAGGGATTAAACTCCATGGGTAACTAGTATTCATCCCCAAAATTCAAGGGATTCTTCACCTATGTAAATTCATTATTGTAATGCACCATATTAATAAAAGAAATGATTATTTCACTAGTCACATCAAATGTTTTCATGTAAGCAGACATTACTTCCCGTTGTTTTCCCATTCTTGCTAAAGCCTCATAAAAAGTACGATTCATGGTACCATTGAATGGTGTGTTACTTCACACAAACTGAATGTCTCATATCCAGTCGTGATGATACTTAGCAATAAATGCTAAAAGACTGTAATTTTGTGTCAAAGACTGCTTCCTTGGCAAGTAATAAGCACAGGCACCTGAAAGATAAGTAGAATTTAGGCAGGTATTGGACGAGGAGGTGAGTCACACACAGAAAAAGCTTCACTTAAAAAGAAAATCTCAAAGATGCCTGAACATGGAAGATGGCATAATATGTCTGAGAAATAAACAAAGTCCAGGCTAACTGGAGCTGAATGGAAACAAGGCAAATGACACGAGCCATCTGTTTCTCCCTGGAAAACACACTGAGACACTGCCTCCTCCCGACATATCACACATGTGGACTGTAAAAACGTCTGTTCCTAAAACATTTCATGTGGATCATAACAGGGTGTAGCGCCTGAATCAAGCTCAGTTAAATGAGGACAGGGCTGTTAACCAGCAAGCCCAGGTGGCCTAGGGAGCACATCAGGGAGACAAGACCATGTTGTCAAAAGCAGAGGAAGTGAGATTTTCCATTGTGGCTGAGACCAGAGCATCGGAAATGTCGATGGGTACACAAAAACCACATAGGGTCGGGTTAAACCGCAGATGCAGCCTCTGCAGGTTTTAGTGTGGCCCCAGATTCTCCATGGCTAATAGCCTCCCAGTAAGTTGATTGATGCTGGTCCTTCAAGGAACACACTTCGGGTGGTTTAGTTCCTGTGCACCCTCCTCACTCAGTACAGCTGAAACTCACCTGTAAAACGCACCTTCTGAGAAGTGTAAGTGACCTAGTTCTCCTCCACTAACATGCTTCAGTCCCTTTTGCTAAAATTGAATATCTGATTCTGGGTAATTTGTGAAGAAGAAAAGGTTTATTTCGGCCATGCTTCTGACATCTGTAAAGTTTGACAGCGAGCATCTGCATCCAGGGAAGACCTTGAGCCGCTTCCACTCCTGACAGAAGGTGAAGAGGAGCCGGTGTGTGCAGAAATCAATGGGAAACAGAAGGCAGGTTCTTGCCTAAAAGTGCTGCAGGAATTTAATATCACATTTATAGAGTGTTTTACATAAACCTGAAACACCTTAGCTGCTCATGAGCTGGCAGCAATGATTGCTGATGTCATTCATGGAAATCGGACCTCAGATGGAGAAACTGCAGTGCAGAGAGTGTGAAAAGGTTAGGGACAAGAAAGACTTCAGTGACTTAAAACCCAGTTCTAGGAGCTGAGGAGAGCAACCCTGCTTTTCCCACATCTCAGACACTGCTTCAGTGTGAAGTCTGCCCCCGGGGTCTCTTCTCCTCAGTGGCACCAGCACTGGCCTATTGATCAGCAGTCCCCACCTGCCCATTCAGGCCTCTATGCTACCTACTGTGAATGGTCACAGATCACAAGCTGATTGCCAACATGGTGCAGATCATCGTGACAGTTTCGGCAGAACTGGGTGCCTCCCCACAGAACCAGGAAGTCACAAGCAAGGCCAGCTCTAGAGTAAAGCAACTGGGGGAGTAACATGCATCAGAGCACCCGGACACACAAAGGGATTTTGCTGTAGTCCTACTGGGACACATCCTGATGATGTCTCTGAGAACCAGTCCTGGTCCCTGGAACAGAAAGCCCACTAAGCAGGACAGTAGGCTGGGAGGTTGCACAGTTTGAGCCAGGTGTGAGCTGTGTTATTGTGCATGCCTGTGTATGTGTGTATATACGTGTATCTGTGCATTTGATGGTGCAAGAATGGCTTGTCAGTGTCAAGTGTCCCAAACTCAAAACTTTCCTGTTTTCCTAAATTATCTCCTTCTATCTTTACTACCTTCGTACTATCATAAGAATAAGGACAATGATTGGGGTAGAAATAGTAGGAGGAGGAATAATGTGTTTAATTACTCATTCGTGTGTGTTTCACACATATCAAGCACTCTTTAAAACAATTCATATTTACTAAATTGTTCAATATCAACCACTCCATGGCCAAATATTGTCATTATCTCTCCACTTCCAGTTGGAGAAGCTATGATATAGATTTTGAGACGTGGAAAAGCCGAGGCAAAAAAAGGAAGAGCAACTTGCCTGACGTCAGAACTACAAAGTGGCTGACCCGGGAGCAGACCCTGAGATCTTCCAGTCCCGGAGATCCTGTTCCTTAACATCACGCTGTGGCCTGTTGCTGTGCTTTAAGGGAAAGCATTGACATCTCCTTAAGACTCCAGAAAGTTCTCTATACTTTTCAAAATCAAGTAGCTCATATTTGCAGTGATCTGCAGTGCAGTAGGAATACTCCGGTCTTGAGGGTTCTACTAGAACTCTAATTTCAATAATTTTAAACTTTTTCAGTAGCTGCATTTAAAAAGTAAAAAAGAACAGGTGGAATAAACTTTCATATTATATTTTGTTTAAATGACATTATCCAAATATTATTTCAATATGTAATCAACATAAAAATATTGAGATATTTTATGTTATTTTCATACAACCTTTTTGAAATCTGGTGCGTTTTACACCCACATCACATCTTAACTTGAACTACCCACATTTCAAAAACTCAGCAGCTCCCTGGGACTCATGGCCGCTATAGTGGACAGAGCAGATCCAGATGAATGATGGTCCATTTGGATCACAGCCTCTGCGGTACATACTTAGAACCATCTTGGGGCAATGGAGAGTCCCATGACCCAGAGGGCCTCCCTAAAGAAGAATGGATGTCCCGTTTTCCAACCACAGTAGAAACACAAGCGCTCTCAGAAACGAGGGGATTTTTACAATGTGTTCCGCACTTCTTCTCTTCTCAAAGATATTGACTATAACTTCTGGTTTGAAGATAAATCTGAGCCATTAGATTTTCTACTGGTCAGTGGAATGAATGGCAATGGTCCCTGTGAATTGTGCTCCTAGGATTCCTTTCAGTGGAAAGATCCTTACCATAAAATCAACTAAAGGTAGGAAGTTATTATTTATACAGAGATCTGGATGAAAGGGGGCTGATCATGAGGAATATAGTATTGAAGCTCAGTGTGCTGCTATCTTCACAAAGGGCTATTTTTGCCTGACTCACAAGCATCGATCATTTTTATGATGGTGCATTTTCCCAGGGTGGTCTTAGCAAATTACATCCAATGCTGTATCAGGATCCACAAGCAAGTGTGTCAGAACTGACCTGCCTGAGTGGTCATCAGGGACCAATGTGGAGACTTTGAGGTGTCCAGTGACAGGAGGAATGGAAGCACTAGTTAGGAAGTGCATGGGGGAGCTGCAGTGATGTGCCCAGCCAAGTACAGGAGCAGGTATATTGGTGTCATGTGGCTTCTTCTTACCTCAGTTATCTCTTTACACCAAACTCCAAGGTGCAATGTGTGGATGCTTCTGTCTGTACCCATGGGCAACTTGGGGCTTCACACATTATTTCCACTTCTAATGGGCCAGTGTTTTGTTCACAAATTCATTTCATCATATTCTCAGCAGTTCTAGGTTGGAAAAGCAATACATGTATCTAAGATCTCAGGAAGGAAATATTCTGCCACTTGTATTCATTAAGGTTAAAATGTTTCAGTATCTAATGTGACAGTTGTCCAAATTCAATGGCCTCCACCTTGTTAGAAATGGAATTCCGATCCTAACTTGTCTGGAGAGGAGCCTGGATTGAGGAGCATGACCAGACATCTGGATGTCCCTGATGTCACTGCTAACACATGCTCCTTTGTCACTTGCCATAAAGGGAGCAGACAGAGCATCTACACCTTTGTCCAAAGAACTCGAAGGACATTGCATCTGATTAAAAAATGTAGGGCCGTGATAGGTGGGTCCAGGGTCCTGGAGGATGGAGGAGAAGAAGATGGGGCATAGGGTAGGAGGCGGGGCAGGGAGGAGCTGGAAGGTCAGGCTCTGAGGATGGATGAAATCCTGACTCCAATCGCTACTCTCTGGGAAAATTTGATAAATCTTGTAACCTCCTGATGTTGATTCTCCCATGAATAAACTGAAGGAGAGGCTGTGTCTTAAATGTATGCTTGCTGTGGGACTACTGTGAATGTGTGGTTGAGGTGGTGCCTGTAGTACACTCTCCAAAGGGCCTGTCACATATTCAAAGGAGTCATCCTGCTTTATCTAGTGATACATGAGGACGACATTCCTCTTGTGTGCACTAGAGGGCACTGTGTGCCTTGTTTTGAGGACCCTAATGACTTCCCTGGTAGGGCTCAAGTGCAAAGGGCATGACTGATGGCGTCCTTTGAGGCCCCTTCTATCCGGTAAAATTCATGCTTCACTCATGACACCCACCTGGCCCTTCTCCTGACCTTGAGAAATTGCCAACGTGAAGTCCTCATACTCAGGGCTCAGACAGTATCTCAGACAGACATGCTGGGAAGTGGAAAGCAGATTTGCATTCATAGCTCCTCCCTTCTTGAGCTTTGAGAAGAGGATAAGGCAGGAGGCCCTTGTGTCCAGGTTCCACTGGGCAGCCTCACACAGAACTGTTGGAAGTCTCTCCAACCATGGCCTGGGTCTCTTTCTGCCTCCTGCCTTTCATTTTCTCCACAGGTCAGAACACCCCAGGGAAACCAGGGAAACCCTTTCACAGCTATTTTCCCATGAGCACCACTCCTCATGAGCACTTTTTCCAGTTCTCCTGTGCATTCAGCATTGTTCATGAAATTCTATGTTTCCAGGTCTCTGTGCTCTGCCTGTGCTGACTCAGCCCCCGTCTGCATCTGCCGCACTGGGAGCCTCAGTCAAGCTCACCTGCACCCTGAGCAGTGAGCACAGCAACTACTATATTCACTGGTATCAATAGAGACCAGGGAGGTGCCCCCAGTATATAATGAGGGTTAACAGTGATGGCAGCCACAGCAAGGGGGACGGGATCCCCAATCGCTTCTCGGGTTCCAGCTCTGGGGCTGACCGCTACCTCACCATCTCCAACCTCCAGTCTGAGGACGAGGCTGAGTATCACTGTGGAGAGAGCCACACCATTGATGGCCAGGACGGGTAAGCCACAGTGACACAGACAAAGGAGAAGTGAGGCCAAAACCTCCCATCTCCTGCTTCTCCTCGTGGACTCAGAGTGAGAAGCCCCATGCCCCTCTCCAGAACCCTGAGAATGATGACTCTGCCCCTTGCAAATCTCATCATCCCACATATCCTCCCTCAAGACAACTCTAGGCAGAAGCAGATGCAAGCCATGATCGAGGAAAACTCATCATTCTGTTTCTTCCACACCAGAGTGTGGGGAGAGGCCAGAACAGCCCAGGCAGGAAAAGGACCCTGAGAGAGGGGCCAGGCTGGAATGACCACGTTCACTGAGTGCCATTTACCCTGTGTCCCATTGTGGGACTCTGACTGTGGAGGAACGTGAATCTTGACGTCTCCATAACGTATGAGAACTGTAGTGCGAATCCTCATTAGCACTTGATGTTATTGTCAGTTTCTATTTAAAGTCATTCTAATAGATCTGTAGTGATTCTCATCATGTTTTTAACTTGTATTTTCTTAGCGGCATCATGCTGAGCAACTTTCCAGGGGCTTATGATCTTTGTATCTTCCTTAGTGAAATGTTTAATCAAATTTTGCCCACTTTAAAATTCAGTTTTCCTCAGGGTCCCCTTTGTGTAATAGCTTTCAAAATTGCTGGGCAAATAAAAGTTTTTCTGACATTTAAAAACTTACAGAACTGGTCACCATCAGACTGTTGCTATTAGAATGGTAAAGGATATCTCCAGACAGAAGAAAGTGATCATGTTGAAATGTGAATTTACACAAATCAGTAAAAAGATCAGCTCAGGCCCAGTGGCTCACACCTGTAATTTCAGCACTTTGGGAGACTGAGCTAGGAGGCTCACTTGAGGTCAGAAGTTTGAGCTGTGATTGCACTGCTGCACCCCAGCCTGGGTGATGTATTAAGACTCTGACTCTATAAAAAAAATAAAAATTAAAAAAACACATCAGATATGGTAACTACATGGATACTTATGGAAAACAGCTCTTCAAAAATAAATTAATAAAATACATTGTGATTTATAATGAAAATAAGAGTAAATTATATGACGAAGGGATCACAAAAGCAGAGGTGGGTGAAGAATATGTCATCAAGGTCATATACTATATAGGAATGTATAACACTTGCAGGTAGATTTTCATAAGTTGTATATATAATACAAAACACTAAAAAAGCCATTAAAACAAAACTCTTTGAACAAAAAAGAATTTTAACTAATAAGCTATATTAGAACTCTCCATAGAAACAAAATCAAAAGGATATGTGTGTGTATAATGTTCATATGTATTTATGCTTATGCATGTATGTCTATATGGAGAGAGAAACTTATATTAAGAAATTGGCTCAGCTGGGCGCGGTGGCTCACGCCTATAATCCCAGCAGTTTGGGAGGCCGAGGCGGGTGGATCACAAGGTCAAGAGATCGAGACCATCCTGGTCAACATGGTGAAACCCCGTCTCTACTAAAAATACAAAAATTAGCTGGGCATGGTGGCGTGTGCCTGTAATCCCAGCTACTCGGGAGGCTGAGGCAGCAGAATTGCTTGAACCCAGGAGGCGGAGGTTGCGGTGAGCCAAGATCGCACCATTGCACTCCAGCCTGGGTAACAAGAGTGAAACTCCACCTCAAAAAGAAAAAGAAAAAGAAAAAAAAGAATGAGAGAATGGAAGCCACATGGCCTCACATGCATAGTGACAGTTCCTGCCGGAGGATGTCCATGTTCATGGTGGACATAGGTGTGTAGTTTTTCTGTCATGTGCTTGTCTGGCTTTGGTGTCAGAGTAAAGCAGGCCTCAAAGAGAAAACAGGAAAATGTTCCCTTCTCATGTATCTTCTGAAGGAGTTCACATGGGATTGATATCTTTACTTCCATAAAAATTTGATAGTGTTTGCCAGTGAAGCCACTTGGAACTGGGTGAGCTTTTTTAGCGGGAGGATTTAACTGTTACTCAGAATCTTTATGTGTCATAGATCTATTCAGATTTCCTACTAAGGAGTGAGTTTTGAGAACTTCTGTCTGTCCAGGCATCTGTCCACTTCATTTGAGTCATCTATGCTTTCGGCATGGATTGCTTATACTATTGCCTGTAACCATACTTTGATAAGGTTGGTAGTGATGCCACTCTGTCTGTCATATTTTTGGTAATTTTGGTCTGTCCAGGACAGACCACAGGCCAGAGAAGTTTGGGGCAGTGGCCACATGGCCAAACCCTGGGATGGTGACTGTGACCAGAGGCCTTGGAAGTTGATGATTATTTTCTGACCGGAGAAGCAGATGGAGTAAGCTGGGGACCCACCCCTTCCTCCTTCGTTCCTGTGCTGCCCCACAGCTGCTTTGAGTGACATCCCTCAATAAGGAGTCCCAGAGGATGTACATTTGCATAAGCACCAAACACTCACTGCCCCAAAGGCCCTGAGAGAGGATATAGCAGACCTGGGGAGCGCAGCTGTGCTGTGGGCTCAGGAGCCAGAGCTCCAGGTATCTCACCAGGGCCTAGAGCCCTCTTCTGCCCGCCTCCTCACTCTGTACATAGGTGCTGCCACCAGGCCCTGCTCTAGACTCAGCTCCAACTGAGCTGAGACTGCCCAGAACCCTGAGCTCCACCCAGGCACAGCTTCAGGGAGAGATACTCTGGGAATAGGTTCCTCATCTTCAAGCCCTCTTTCCTCCCCTCTTTTGCAGGTTCCATGGCCTCCTATGAGCTGACACAGTGGTCATCGCTGTCAGTGTCCTTGAGTCAGATGGCCAGGATCGCCAGTTGTGGAAATATAGTGGGGAAAATTATGCTCATTGGTACCAGCTAAAGCCAGGCTAGATCATTGTGCTGGTGATACATACAGATCACTCGCAGCCCTCGGGGTCTCTTAGTGATTACTGGGGTCTAGTTCAGATCCAAAAACACAGCCACCCTGACCATCAATGGGGCCCAGGCTGAAGATGAGGCTATTACTGTCAACTGAGTGACAGCAGCAGTACTCAATCCACATTGACCCAGGCAGATGGGGAAGTGAGACAGACACAAACCCCTTCCCAAACTCTGTCTTCCTTTTCTTCCAGCCCCAGGAAGACTGAACAAAGCCATGAACAGGCCTAGCCCATGTCACCTGGATCTGGCCCCAGGCTGTCCTTCCCTCCAGCCCTCCATTCAGGAAGTCAGGAGTGAACTGGGGTCTGGCAGAACACCTAAGACCTCTAGTCCAGCCGAGCAGAAGGTCAAGGGAGATGTAAATTTTTGTTAGCGGGTCACTAAGAACATTAATGGATGGAGGAGCCACTGCAACTCACTCCCTGATTCCTGGACCATGAGTTGTGGCTGTGGGAGGAACAGCACCACATATTAGCCACTGAATGGCAAAATATACCCCTCCTGCAAGATATAGCCCCAATGCTACATGTCCTTGCCACCTCACTGGTGTAGTAAATGAGTCTTCTAATAGCCATTAAACCATTCATTTAAGCTGCATGCCTCAGAATGTTGGGGATGGTGGCAAAGCACTTGAATTCTGTGAGACAGGCCCATGGCTGCCTTTAATTTGCTATGAAATCGGTTCCTTTGTCAGAGCCCCCTGTGGGATACCATCACAGTGGCTGAGGCATTGTGTAGTTCAGGGATAATAGTTTTGGCAGAAGCATTGCAGCCAAAGAAAGCAAATCCCTCTTTAGAGTAAATGTCAATTCTGCTACCAAAAAAAGAGCTACTCCTGCCATAATGGAAGAACTCTAATGAAATTAATCCCAGCCAGATGCCTGGCTGCCTCCCGCAGAGCAGTGTAACCTACAGGGATCTCCGTGCTGGTCTCTGCTGTTGGCAGATGGTCACTCAGCAGTGGCTACAGCCAGGTCAGCTCTAGTGAGTGGAAATCCACATTGATGAGCCAATGGACAGCCTCCACCCCTGCCACAATGGGTGCTTTGTCATTGAGCCCACTGGGCAATGGCAGCAGTGGCTGGGGGAGGCTGCCTGGTGTCCACAGAACAAGACGTCCTACCCACCTGATTAGCAAAATCACTTCCTTCTCAGGTCAGACTTTGGTGAATGCTTACATAGAAGAGAAATATCTGTACCCCTCTGCCCACTGGGGGAGGTCTATGCTCCTTTCTTTTCCATATGTATTTGTGATGAATATTCTGATTGTTTCTCTCAAGTCCCTGACCATCCAGCCAAACTATGAGCCACAGGACGTGAATCAGGAACCTCTGCCCATCTCTCTTTCCAGGTGGGATGAGTTAGGTACACTGCTAACAATTCTGTCTCAAATAGAATGTTCCTCCACCGCTGATGTCCAGGAACACCCAGAGGCCAGGTGGAGTACGAGCACTGTCCACGCCAGTGGTGGCTGTATGTCCTGCAGAAACCTCTGTGACCCCAGCCTGAGTGCCTCCTCCTAGGAAGCTGGTCCCAGGGTGCCCCTCAGGAGGCCAAGCCTGTGGGTGGGAGGATGGCCATGGGGTAGGGGATGGGTCGTGACTATTTGGCCACCTCTTCATAAAACTTACTTTTGCCTTGTGACCTGGTCCATCAGGTCTCAGGTTCAGTCCTGTCATGTGATGGCCCCAGTGTGAGGTTACTACTAATGGCCACCTGGAGCTGTGGGTCAGACCACACCCAGCTCATAGGCAGCTTAAGTCTCATGGTGAGCCTGGGGATGGTAAGCCCTGGGGCCATAGTCAAGCAGAGCCCCTGCCGAGGCCCAGGAGCCCTCACAGTCTTTCTCAAATGGAGCTTTCTGCTCATACAAGAAACTAAGAATGGGGAGGCTGCTTACCTGCCTCAGGTTTGGGACACCAGGATCACCTAGACCACCCCCATGATCTTGTCTGACTATTCTGATTCCTTCCTTGGCTCAGCTAGGCATTATAATAATGAAGCCACAGTGTCTTTGGCACAAAAATGCCACTACTTGGCCCCTGACAACCCTGGGATCTTCTCAACCACAGTCTTGGTACCCAATTCAGGTTTCAGAACCACTGTGAGAAATCTATTTTTATGAGAAGTGTAAGATTTTATTATTTCCATTCTGAAAATTTTATAAGACAACTATGTGAAAATATTTTTAAAGATAGTTTACCAAGAGTGGAAAATCTTTTATTAAAACATTCAGTAAATTGCTCACTGAATGGGCATGAAATTAAATCAGCAAATAAATACATTGCCCATTGTGACTGCTCACAATGTCAGCTAATAATTCATTCAAAGTTTGAAAATACATATGCCCTGTTCTTAAGCTATGGATAAGTTGTACCATATAAGAGACACAGCACTATCAGTATTTGGGGACATTATATCTCAGGGACATTGACATCTACAAAGAAATACATCCTGAAAAATTGAATGTGTGGCATAGGTATGTTTGAATCTCTTATACCTGTCAAAGAAGAATTTAAGGTAGACATGAAGAAATAGTTTATAATATGAGAGATAGTCTCCATTTGTATGATGTCGAAAATCTGGATTTAGACACAAGAACAGAAAATCAAACATCGCATGTTCTCACCCATAGGTGGGTGTTGAACGATGAGAACACATGGACACAGGGAGGGGAGCATCACACACTGGGGTCTGTCGGGAGGAAATAGGGGAGGGACAGCGGGGGGTGGGGAGTTGGGGAGAGATAGCATGGGGAGAAATGCCAGATATAGGTGATGGGGAGGAAGGCAGCAAATTACACTGCCATGTGTGTACCTATGCAACTATCTTGCATGTTATTCACATGTACCCCAAAACATAAAATGCAATTAAAAAAAGAAAAAAAAATTAAGTTATATAACAGTATTTTCTCTGTATTTCAGGTTAAGTGATGCTTGCTTTGTCTTTGTATTTTTCTATATTGTTTTACTTTTTTGTAATGGGAATTTATTATTTTAACAAACCCCATTGTCTCAATTCTGCTCATATTATTATGTAAATATACAAAACATTTGCAGGGAAAAAAATCTGGATTTATTGGAATTAAAAAACCAGAGGCCAATGCTTTTCTTATTGATTCCTTCCAATGTGTAATGCATATTGAAAACATTGGTGCTCAGGTTTCTCCAGCAGACACAATTAAAGTTATCCTGGATGTGGTAGACGCCATTTGGTGTAGACCTGTAAATGCTTACTCATCACCAGGGTAAGAAGCTGCTGGAAGGAATATATGACAATGAACATAACCATCCTGTGCTCCACGCCACACTCGCTGGTGACTCATGCAGGAGACTCACAAAGGTTTACAGTGTGCTGTGATTCAAGATCTTCATGTAATGAAGAGAACACTTGGCAAAATCAATAATTAAGCCCCCCAAAATGACATGTGAACTAATGTTTTCTCTCCAGTATCCCACTGCAAGGAATAAACTAAATTTGAAGATACAAAGAAAGAGAAAGTCTGTGACATTTTGAGAGGAGTATGAGAGTTTATATAAAAATAGAAACTTTTCATAATACAAATGAATAGTTTTATACATTTCCCTAACATGAATCAAAATGCAGACTATTTTTATTCTAATCAACAGTATTGGATAAATTCGGTACCAACACTAATAATTTTGGGAGGACACTTTGCTGTTATTGATAACTTTAGAGTTGTTTCCCAACGAATGCAATTCCTGTTGATTTCAATGCTAATACACTGAGTTGACGCAAGGGTTAGTGAATGCACCTCACTCAGGCAAATCTACTACCTTCGAGAGAAAGAAAGCAAAACACACTGCTATGTGTGTACCTATGCAACTGTCTTGCATGTTCTGCACATGTACCCCCAAACCTAAAATGCAATAAAAAAAAAAAAAGAAACCCACATACATTCGCGTCCAAGTCAATCAGTCCTTACAGAAAACATGAGCCAGTTTTGTCATCACAGATGCACATATGAAAGGGAAATGATATTTTGTTTATTATTGATCGAAAAACTACTATTATTGCAACAACTTGGGTATGTAAATCTACTTGGCAATGGCAAATGCAGATGAAGTATTTTCAGATGAGTACTTAGTATCCAATGTGAGATGTAGTATAAACATCTAGCACAGTTAGAATTTTAAGATTTAGTGTGGAAAAAATAATGGAATATAGCTCATAAAAGATTGTATATTGATTTATATGTTGAAATGATATTTTCAAAATATTTGATTAAATAAATGTGTTATTAAATTAATTTACTTTTCGTGGCCAGGTATAGTGGCTCATGCCTGTAATCCCAGCACTTTGGGAGACTGAGGTGGGCACATCACTTGCGCTCAAGAGTTCAAGACTAGCCTGGCCAACATGGTGAAACCCTTGTGTGTTTTAGTCTCTACTAAATAGACAAAAATTAGCCAGGCATGGTGGCGCACATCTGTAATCCCAGCTACTAGGGAGGCTAAGGCACGAGAATCTCTTGTACCCGGGAAGTGGAGGTCACAGTAAGCCAAGGTCACGCCACTGCACTCCAGCCTGGGTGACAGAGTGAAACTCCGTCTCAAATAAAATAAAATAAAATTAATTTACTTTAAACAAATTTTAAACTGACAACTAGAAACGGAATATTCCTATGAGGTTCACATTGTATTGCTACTGGATAGCATCGTCTGGATTCCCTTCAGGTGAGGGGTAATTCTTTTTTACCAGCAGGGGGCAGCATTGCTACAGTGGGGAACATCCTTGGAGGGGCTGGGGCTGCACAGGTGAATGCTAAGGAGACCAGCCCTGAAGGGAGTCAATGGGTGCTCAAAGTCAATTCTTGAGACTGGCAGGACAGTCCACTCTATCAGATGCAGCAACCATGTTCTGAGTGTCAGCCTCAGGCCATGACCAAGGAAACTGAGATAACAGGCACCCCTGAACCCTTAACTGGAAAATGCACCTGCGAGGTTCCTGCTTACATCTGTGGACTGCAGGAAGCAGGGCTCTGGGCATGGCGGGTGTGTCTCCACCCCTCTCATTTTCACTCTCTGCACAGGACCCTAAGCCTGGCGGTGATCCTGAAATCAGCCCAGAAGTTGCTGAGAGTGAGTCCCACAAATTCCTGTACCTGCAGGCCCTGGGGTCTTCTAAAGTCTCAGCAGCCCCCAACAGAAGTGACTACAAGATACCTGTGCCCTACCTGCTCCGGAAGGAGTGGAGCAGGCTGCAGAGCACAGAGAAGGAGCAGGAACCAAACCAAGCCCTGTAGAGCTCCAAAGCAGCCCCCTACCCAATTCCCACAGATTATCCAGCTCTAACCCGGGGCGCAGCCCCACTGATCCCACCACCTGCAGGCTGCGGTGAGCTCCTCACAATGGCCAGGCCATGATGGGGGACTGCAGTGTACCCGGTGAACACAGCCCTGCTGCCAGCCTTAGCCTTATGCCCCCTCCTCATCCACCCTGGTCAAGCCCTGACCCTCGAAGTACACAATGCAAATTCAGGACACCTGGATTAACTCCTGGATTTGCCATTGCCTTTCTCTATTGTCTTGAGCAACTCAGTCTTTCTGTCCTCAACTTTACTTTCTGATAAATGGGAAGGCATACACTGACTTTAAGGTTTTTTTCTTCCTAATTAAATAATACAGATGAGAAAAAGAGCCTTATAAATTAAAAATAAACTTGAGAGGCATCTAAATGAGTGGCAGAGTTCTTGGAATCCTGTTCTTGCTCCGAAAGAATCCAAGAAAGAGGCTCAGCCAAGAGCATGTTTTCTGCATGATAGAAATGGGCTTCCCTGGTCAGAATAAACAGGAGATTCCCCCTTTCATCAAAACTCCAGACCAGGCTATTGTAGAAGTCCTCCCACCAGAAACTCCAAACCTTCATAATGAAATAAAATAACTGAAATAGAGATAATAAGAATAATGATGATGATGGTGATGATGGTAATGGTGATGGTGGTGGTGATGATAGTGATGATGGAGGTGGTGATGATGTAATGGTGATGGCAGTAGTGATGGCAGTGATTGATGATGGTGATGGTGATGGAGGTGGTGATAGAGGTGGTGGTAGTGATGGTGGTGATTATGGTGGTGGTGCTGGTGATGGTGGTGGTAGTGATGGTGGTGGTGATGGTGGTGGTGGTGATGGTGGTGGTGATGGAGGTCATGAGGGTGGTGATGGAGGTGGTGGTGGTGACAGAGGTGATTGTCATGGTGTGGTGGTGGTGATGGTGGTGATGGTGGTAATGGAGGTGGTGGTGGTGGTGGTGGTAGTGGTGATGGAGGTGGTGGTGGTGGCGGTGGTGGTGGAGGTGGTGGTGGTCATGGTGGTGGTGGTGATGGAGGTGGTGGTGGTGGTGATAGAGGTGATTGTCATGGTGATGGAGGTGGTGGTGGTGGTGGTGATGGTGGTGATGGTGGTAATGGAGGTGGTGGTGGTGGAGGTGGTGGTGGTCATGGTGGTGGTGGTGATGGAGGTGGTGCTGGTGGTGATAGAGGTGATTGTCATGTTGATGGAGGTGGTGGTAGTGGTGATGGTGATGGTGGTGGTGGTGGTAATGCAGGTGGTGATGGAGGTGGTGGTGGTGGAGGTGGTGGTGGAGGTGGTGGTGGTCATGGTGGTGGTGGTGATGGAGGTGGTGGTGGTGGTGATAGAGGTGATTGTCATGGTGATGGAGGTGGTGGTGGTGGTGATGGTGGTGGTGGTGGTGGTAGTGGTGATGGAGGTGGTGGTGGTGGTGGCAGTGGTGGTGGAGGTGGTGGTGGTGGTGATGGAGGTGGTGGTGGAGGTGGTGGTGGTGGTCGTGGTGGTGGTGGTAGTGATGGTGATGGTGGTGGTGGTGGTGGTGGTAATGGAGGTAGTGGTGATGGAGGTGGTGGTGGTGGTGGTGGTGGTGGTGATGGAGGTGGTGGTGATGGTGGTGGTAATGGAGGTGGTGGTGGAGGTGGTGGTGGTGGTCATGGTGGTGGTGGTGGTGATGGTAATGGTGGTAGTGATGATGGTGGTGGTGACAGAGGTGGTGTTGATGGTGGTGGTAATGGTGGTGATGCTGGTGTTTATGATGGTGGTGATGATAATGGTGATGATGCAAGTGAACAACTAAGCTTTAGTGCCAAAAACATCAGGTATTCTCAGTTAATTGTTGTTTCTCCTATTGGATGGAAAGAGCATCAGTCTTGGTTCTTAAATACATGGGAACTCTGGGTTCCTATTGCATGTCACAAATGTTTCTCTGCACCTTGACACTTTGCAGAGGACCTACAACTTTGTTGGGACAGGCTGAAGGCGGCTGGTCGATTACGTTAAGGAAGAGATAGGGATGATAAAAGGCTTTCCCAGTTTATATCTGTTTACCCCATATCCCTCTGTCTCTACTCTAAGTGCTTATGCATGTAAGCTTTGTGCTGGATGGCCCTCTCAGGGGGAGATCAAAGGGGAATTACCCATTAAGAGTGTTTACTCTGGGCCTAGAACCTCAAGTTTTTAATCATTCATAAAACCACTCTTTTAACCATGTTAATTGTCCATAAGCATGTTGACTTAGAACCTCTGTTATGAAATCTTTACAGAATAAATGTGTGGATGTAAAGGGGGTCTTGGTCGATTGGCTGCATTTTGCTCCCTGAAAGCAACCAATGACCATCCCTAGCCCACTTGAATCACTGAACTAGGTGTGAGCGTGCATCCATTCATTTGTGGTTGAGTGGTGATAGTCAACATGTCACCACTCCCATGCCAAGCCCTGATATCGCCCCCATGACCACCTACCACCCAGAGACATGTGCAGGCAGCCTCAGGTGGACCTGCCTTCCCCTCCAAATTCTCATGGGTAACCTGTGCCCCTCGAACCTGGTGTTGAGGCAGGCATGGGAATGCCTTCTCTGGGCCCAGTAGTCCACAGACCAAGTAGTCAGGGACCTGATCAGCAGGTTCTGGTTCTACACTTGGACCCAGGAAGTCCCCTGAGTCTACGGCGGCCAGTGTAGGATGGCCACCAGGGGGATGCAGAAAGTCACCTGGCAAAGCCATTTGGAGATGGGGTGAACCTGGGCAATAGGGAGAAGATGACGTGCAGAGAGGGTCAGCGACCGCTACCTGAGACTTGGAAAGAAAGGCAGCTTTCTTCTACAGCATCGTCCTTAACACGGAGGTACAAATTCTTCAGGCTTTGTGTCTCTCAGTTTCGTCTCTGGCTGATGATGCATATTTGACACAGAACCAGACACCACTTCCCCCCACACACTGGCCCACTCTTCTCTGATAAAACACTGTCACTGCCACAAATGCCATCCTCCCTGTAGGCACATGTGTTTCATCTCTCTCCTGTTTGTTCTGAGAGCTCCCTTATTCTTCTGGACAGCAAAGATTTCTTTCAGCATCTAAGCTGTACCTGACCCTGACCACACACTGGGGATACTGAGGCACAGCACCTGTGCCCTACCCAAGGAGCTCACAGCCAAGGTCAGTAACTTACAGCATCTCCTGGATCTTTCAACACTCCATGTGAACACAAGAAGGGTGACTCTGATTCTTGGAACCACCACTCAGAAGCAACAGTGGGTCCCTACACATGTGCAAGACTCATGGTGTCACCTGTAGAGTGGGATCATGAGGGTCACTGCACTGGGTTGAAAAGTGCCCTTCAGAGGGGGAGCTAGAACTATACTTAAGTCTGGACTCTGCCACAAAATATTTAAGAACAGGACACCCCATCCCTACATTCCTAAATTACCCACATCACGCCTGAGCCAGGATCCAACAGAGGAAGGACCTGAGGTCCCAAAATAATCCCACAGTTGCCATTGTGACTCCCTGACCATCTCCAGACAGGCTACGAAATGACCACATGTGCAGGACATAGATTCCCTGGAAGAGACACACAGAATTCCCCTCAGAGCTCTGCATGGCCAGATCAGCTCAAGAATGAGGCCAGGACCCCACAATCTACAGTGGAGATGTCAGCCCAGACAATGGGACTGGCAGAAGAAGGAGAATTCTGTGTGCTGGGGCCTGTGTCCTCGCTCTGTGTGTCCTCTCTGTGTCCCTTGAGGCTGAGCCCTTCTCTGGAAACCACAAAGCTCCTCCAGCAGCTGCCCCTGACTGCTGATTTGCATCATGGGCCACTCACTCCAGTAAGGGGAAAAGAAAGGTTTGGGAGGAACCTGCCAGCCTGAGCCTCAGGAAACAGCACCGGGGGTGCCTCAGCCATGGCCTGTACCCCTCTCCTCCTCGGCCTCCTCGCTCACTGCATAGGTGCTGCCCCCAGGGTCCCAGCCACCAGCCCAGCTCCAGGACTCTGAGTCTAGCCTGGCCTGACTCTGAGCTCAGCAGGGCCCTGCCTGTGGTGGGCAGGATGCTGCAGGTAGATGGGCTGCAGGGGGCTGAAATCTCCCCATGCTGTGCTCCTCGGCTCACACTCTCCTAAGGGCTCTTTTATGCCTGGAGCCGTGTCCAAGCCAGACACATGGGAGATTTTCTTGGAGCTCAGCTCCTCAGTTTCAAGCCTTTTCTCTCCCCCTTTCTCTTTCTGCAGCTTCTGTGGCCTCCTATGAGCTGACTCAGCCACCCTCAGTGTCAGTGTCCCTGGGACAGACAGCCTGGATCACCTGCTCTGGAGATAAACTGGGGAATAAATACACTTCCTGGTATTAGCAGAAACCAGGCCAGGCCCCCATGCTGGTCATCTACACTGAGAGCCACTGGCCTTCAGGGATCACTGAGCGATTCTCTGGCTCCAACTCTAAGAGCATGGCCACCTTGACTAACAGCGGGGTTGAGGCTATTACTGTGCTACAGATCATGGCTGTGGGAGCAGCTGGCAGTGACATAGACAGATGGAGACATGGGACAGAAACCTCTCTCCCAACCTGGCTGTCACTCTCAGGCTGCCCCCTGAGCAATGACGATGACTTCCATTTCAACTGACGCTGCCTGTTTCTCCTGCAGCCCAAACAACAGGAGAATCCTGTTAGATTTTCATTTGTATCATGGCTTTCACAAAGAATTCATTTCAAACCCAAACATCTCGCCACTTGAAGTCTAAGCCTCTGCAGAGACCAGCACGCCAGTTCGGGGTATGGAAAATGTGTCTAGAGAGCTTGGTTTCTCTACGGGGGACCAAGTCTTTCCTCTTCCTTTCAACTCAGAGTGTGGCAGGCGCGCCCCCTACAGACAGCTGCAAGAACCCACAGGGGGACCCTGAGTATTCAAATACTCAGCTCAAGCTGAGGATTTTCCCACTCCCTCTTGGGGCATGCAGGTCCCAGGACATCCAGATGTTATTGTTCCAGGTCCAGGGCCCCCGAGGTCCTCTTTTTCTCTCTCCTTCCCAAGTGACCTTGGGTTTGTCACACCCCCTTCAGCCCCTTCCCTTCCCTCTCAAGTGCATTTTGCAGATTGTGTGCTCCCTGTTTCTAGATAATTTCAGGGAAAGCAGTGCTGGTTACCCACATGGAATCCCACACAGCTGGCCTAGGGCCAGAGGCACAGGCAGCAGTGTGAGTCCCCACAGAGCTACATGGAGAGCACTGAGTCAAGGGGAGGAACCAGGAACCACTCTCCTGAGTGTCTTGAGCCCCAGGTGAACTAGGAAGGGGCCACTGGGCTCGGTTAAACCCACCTGAGTCTCCCCTGTTTCTCACCCAGTAGCATCATCCTGGAGGCCCCTATATGTGCTAGGCATTCGCCAAAAACCTGATTAATTACCTGGAAATTTCCTGTCACCACACCTGACTACGCATGACTCACCCCAAATTACCCATTTGTTAGAACAGCACAATGAGCCTACACTGGCTTCAGTCCAGAACCTCTTGGGTTTGCCACTGTCCTTTCAGATCCTCACATGCACCAGACACCTCCCACAGGGGCCTGACTCCCTGTTTCCCACGCAGCTCCAGGAACTCGCTCCTACTTTAATCCTGACCGCAGTTCCAGAGACACCTCCCAATGAAGGCGTCCACAGGCTCGTATTATAACACGATCTGCTTGTCATTTTCTGCCTAAATCTTTTTAATCATCTGCATAACATTTACAACTGTGGAGTTCTTTGCCCATTGTTATTTTACTAATGGAATGATTTGTGTCAATTATTTTCCTAATTGTCAGAAATGCTTTATTACCAAAAGAACACACACAGGAAAAACAGGCACAAACAGTGAAGGGCATATTTCTTTCTGCAGTAATACCCACCACTGCCATGAACACACTGGGGCCTCTTACTTTCTACTCCCCGATTCCTATAACGTTGGTTTTGTTTTCATCCCTGCTGTTGTAAGATGTCAGGGTGGCTGCTGCAGCTCCAGCTATCACACCCGCATTCAAGAGGGAAAGGGCCACACAAATCTGCTGTGTTCCTTCCCTTTACGACAACAAAAACTCCCTAAGAACCTCTCCCACTGAATCTCACACCCCATTGACCAGTCCTGGACCACACAGTCAATTCCAGCTGAAAAGGACCTGGGAATCACAGGCAGCAGTCTTCTCAGTGAATATACAAGACAATGCTCAGGTAAACGGTGGCAGGGACTATCTGCTGGGTCTGCAAACCCGGTGATTACTGAATGGCCAAACCAACATGATGAGCCTCACTTCAAGAAGGCTGTGTCTTGTTCCTGCTGAATTCCCAGCATGGAACATGTCCCAGACTAGAGTGCGTCTGGATAAACATTCACTGTGGTTCATACTCTTTTGCCTCGGATATTAGTGCAGCAGCCACCACAGCACATTGTCCCTGCATCCACAGCAGGCACCAGTAAGAGCCAGTCCCTAAGTCCTGTGACCTGCATCTTCCATCCCAAGCCCTTTTATCTCCCCCATAATACCCACCACTCAGAGACATGTGCAGGCAACCACAGGTGGACCTGCCTTCTCCTCTGTCAAATAGTCATGTTCATATTTTCAGGCGTTAGCTGAGACCCTTGTACAGTCAAGGACAACATAGATAAGAGAAATTCCTCCCCTGAGGTCAGCAGTCCACAGATCAGGGAACCAGAGACCTGAGCAGCAGGTTCTGAATTCACACCTGGGCCAAGAAGGCCCCTGAGTCTCCAGCTGCCACAGGGGGAAGCAGAGAGTCACCTGGCAAAGCCACCTGGGGATGGGGTGGGCCTGGGTGACAAGGAGAAGCTGACATGCGGGGAGTGTCAGTGACCATCACCTGACACCCAGAGGGAAAGATGGCATTTTTCTACAGCATCATCCTTAACACGAAGGTATCCATTCTCCAGGCTTCGTGTTTCGCAGCTCCATCTCTTGCCGATGTTGCATATTTGACACAAGTGCAGATACTTTGCTTCCCCCCCACACCCATTGGGCCATTCTTCTGTGCTAAAATGCTGTCACTGCCACAAAGTTCACCTTTGGTTTGGTGTCATTCATCTCCCTCCTGTTTCTTCTGAGAGCCCATTCATTCTGCTAGGCAGCAAAGACTTCTTTCAGCACCTAAGCTGTATGCGACCCTGACCACACACTGAGGATACTGAGGCACAGCCCATGTGCCCTGCCCCAGGAACTCACAGCCAAGACCAGAAACTTACAGCATCTGCTGGACCTTGCAACACTCCACGTGCACATGACAAGGGTGACGTTGGATTTTGGGAACCACCACTCAGTAGCAACAGCATGTCCCTATACATGTGCAAGCTTCATGGTGTCACCAGTAGAGTGGGGTCACAGGGTCACTGCATTGCATTGAAAAGTACCCTCCAGAGGGGAAGCTAGAACTACACCTAACATCTAGACTCCGCCACAAAACATTTAAGGACAGGACACTCCTGGAGTCCTTAAATACATTACTCCTGAGCCAGAAGCCAACAGAGGGAGGACCTGAGGTCCCAGGATAATCCCTCAGTTGCTATTTGACTCTCTGGCCACCTCCAGGCAAGATAAGAAATGACCACATGGGCATGACATCAGATTCCCTGGAAAATGCACCCAGAATTCCCCTCAGGGCTCTGCAGGTCCAGCTTAAAAGTGAGGCCAGGCCACAGCCTACAGCAGAGATGTGAGCCTAGACTATGGGACCAGCCAGAGAAAGAAAATCCTGTGGGCTGAGGGCGGGTCTTACTGAGCCACCCCAACCTCTCTGTGTTCCTTGGGGCACACAAGGCCTTCTCTGGAAACCACAAAGCTCCTCCAGCAGCAGCCCCTGACTCTGCTGATTTGCATTATAGGCTGCTCTCTCCAGCAAGGGGATAAGAGAGGCCTGCAAGGTACCTGCCCAGCCTGGCTTCAGAAGCAGCATCTGGGACATGTCAGCTATGGCCTGGACCCCTCTCCTCCTTGGCCTCCTCGCTCACTGCACAGGTGCTGCCCCCAGGGTCCCAGCCAGCTGCCCAACCCCAGGCTTCTGGGTCCAGCCTGGCCCCGACTCTGAGCTCAGCAGGGCCCTGCCTGTGGTGGGCAGGATGCTTATGACGCTGCTGCAGGGGGAGAGGCTGGTGGGTCTGAAATCCCCCCCACACACACTATCCTCATTGGCTTGTGTGAGCCTGACAGGCTGCACCTGCCATGAGAAAGGGGGGATGCAGACAGAATTTCCCTGTAGACTGTGGCATCCTGGCCTTACTCCTGAGCTGGCCTGGCCATGCAGCGCTCTGAGGGGAATTTCGCCTTCCATTCTCCCATTTGTTCAAAGTCCCCAACCTCGTACCATGCACATGAACCACTGGGGCTGAGATCAATGGAATGGAGTGAACTGAGGGTTCACTGAGTATCAGGAGCTGATTCCAGGTACAAAAGGTGAGGAAATACCTTAGAACTCGGTTTTTCATTCTCAAGCCCACTTGTCTTTTCTCTCCTTGCAGGTTCTGTGGCTTCCTATGAGCTGACTCAGCCACCCATGTCAGGGACACCCATGTCTGTCCCTGACATGGGACAGAAACCTCTGCCTTAACATGATGTCACTCTTAGCTGCCCTCTGAGCAATGACCGTGACCTTCACTTCAACTGACTCTGCCTGTTTCTCCTGCAGCCCAAGCAAGAGGAAATCTGCATCAGATTTTTATTTTTATCATGGTTTTCACACACAAAAAAATCAGTTCAAGCCCTAACATCTTACCACTTGAAATCTAAGCCTCTGAAGAGACCAGTGCACAGGTTCAGAGGAGGGAAAACGTCTCTAGACATTTCCTGCATTGGTGACCAACAGTTTCTCCCCTCCCTTTCAACCCAGAGTGTGGCAGGTGCGCCCCCTACAGGCAACTGAAAGAGCCCACAGGGAGAAGTGCTCTCCTTAGGGACCCTGAGAATTTGGGCTGAGGATTTTCCCTCCCCTAGCATGCAGGACTCAAAAGATGCTTTTGTCCACGGTTTAGGTCCAGGGTTTCTGTGGTCCTCCTTTCTCTCTCCTCCCCAAGTGACCTTAGGATGACCACTTTCCCTCTCAGCCCCTTTCTGTCTCTGTCTAGTGCACTTTGCAGATTCTGTGCTCCCAGGTCCTAGCTCAGTAGAATTTCAAGGAAAGCAGTGCTGGTCATCCACATGGAATCCTGGACAGCTGGCCCAGGACCAGAGGCACAGGCAGCAGTGTGGGTCCCTACAGAGCTGCATGGTGGGCGCCAGGTAGATTGGAGGAACGAGGAACCACTCCCCTGAGTGTCTTCAGCCCCAGGTGAACCAGGGAGGAGTCAGCAGGCTGGGCCCAACCCACCAGGGCCTCCCTTATCCCTGTCATAGCATCATCATCCTAGAATTTTCTGTATGTGCTAAGCAACCACCAAAGAACCTGACTAATTACCTGGAAATTTCCCCTCATCACACCTAACTACACATGACTCCTGCCCCCAAATTACTTGTGTATTAAAATAGCTAAATGAGCCTCCACTGGCTTGAATCTGGGACCCCTTTCAGGTTTGCCAAGTCCTCTGGGATCCTCACACATGCCAGACTCTTTCCACGGGGGCCTGACTCTGCCGTTCCCCACACAGCTTCTGAGATTCATTCCTTTTTTCAGTCCTGACAGCAGTTCCAGAGACACCCTGCAATTTAGGTGTCTCCAGGCTGTTATTATAACACAGACTGCCTGTCATTTTCTGCCTACATCTTTTTCATTGTGTGCATAGCGTTTACAACTGTTGGATTCTTTGCCTATCATTATTTTATTAATTGATTGATTGGTGTTCATTATTTTTCTACTTGATCAGGAATACGTTTATACCACAAGAGCACACATATGAAAAACAGAGGCACAAAGAGCTAAGGGCGTATTTCTCCCTGCATTAATACCTGCCACTTCCATGAAGACACCGTGTCTTTCTCATTCTCTATTCCACCAGTCCTATGATGTTGGTGATGTTTTCATCCTTGCTGATACAAGACCTCAGGGTGGCTGCTCCAGGTACAGCTATCACACCTGTATTCAAGAGGAAAACAGCCTCATGAATTCAATGGTTTTCTTTTCTTTACAAGAGCAAAACTTTTCTAAGAAGCACCTCACCCATTGACTCTCACATTCCACTGACCAAGCCTGAGCCACATGGTCAACTCTGCTGAGAAGAAACCGGGAAACACAGGTGCCTGTTATCCAGTGAATATAGAACCCAAAGTGCAGATAGAAGGTGGCAGGGGTCTTCTGGGTCTGTAAACCCAGTGCTTACTGAATGGCTGAACCAACATGATGAGCAATTCACTTCAAGAAGGCTGTGTCTTGTTCCTGCTGAATTCCCAGCATGGAATGTGTCCCTGAGTCCAGACTGACCTTGACTCTGAGCTCAGCAGGGCCCTGCCTGTGGTGGGAAGGATGCTCATGACCTTGCTGTGTGTGAGGGGCTGGCAGGGCTGAACCCCCCCACACTGAACTGTGCTCTGCTCACTGGCTTGTGTGAGTCTGAAAGACTGCACTTGCCAGGAGAAAGGGGGTGTTTTCTTCATTTATTCAAAGTCTCCATCCTGCCATGCTCATGGACCACTGGGGCTGAGATTGATGGGAGGGGGCGAAATGAGGGCCCCTGGAGTCTCTGAAGCAGACTACAGGTACAAAACATAAGGGTGTCTCCTGGAACTGAGTTTTTTATCCTCAAGCCGACTTTCCTTTTCCTCTCTTTGCAGGCTTCATGGCCTCCTATGAGCTGACTCAGACACCCTCAGCATCAGTGTCCCCGGGACAGACAGACAGAATCACCTGCTCTGGAGATAAACTGGGGGATACATATGCTTCCTGGTACTAGCAGAAGCCAGGCCAGGCCCCCCTGCTGGTCATCTATTGGGATAGCAAGCGACCCTCAGGGATCCCTGAGCAATTCTCTAGCTCCAACTCAGGGAACACGGCCACTCTGACTATCAGCAGGGCCCAGGCTGCGGAGGAAGCTATTACTGTGCCACAGCCCATGGCAGTGGGAGCAGCTGGCAGTGACTCAGAGTGACACAGACAGACAGGGACACGGGACAGTAACCTCTGCCCCAGCCTGGCTGTTACTCTCAGGCTGCCCTCTGTGCAATGACCATGACCTTTATTTCAACCGGCTCTCACTGTGTCTCTTGTAGCCCAAGCAACAGTAGAATCGTGTCAGATTTTCATTTATATTGTGGTTTTCACAAATAATTCATTTGAAGTCCAACTACCTTGCCACTTGAAATCCACGCCTCTGCAGACGGTGCACAGGTTCAGCATATGGAAAATATCTCTAGAGAGCTTAGTTCCTGCACTGGGAACCAACAATCTTTCCCTTCCCTTTGAACCCAGAGTGTGGCAGGCACTCCCCCTACAGACAGCTGGAAGAGCCGACAGTGAGACACCCTTTCCAAAGGGACCCTCAGAATTTGGGCTGAGGATTTTCCCGTGCCCTCCCCTGGCAGGCTGGTCCCAGGACACTAAGAAGACTTATTGTTACAGGTCCAGGGCTTTTCTTGTCTGCCTTTTCTCTCTCCTTCCCAAGGGACCTTGGAATTGTTCCTCCCCCTCTCAGACCCTTCCCTTCTGTGTCAAATGCACTTTGCAGATTCTGTGCTCCCAGGTCCTAGATCTGGAGAATTTCAGGGAAAGCAGTGCTGGTCACCCACACGGAATCCCAGATAGTGGGGCCAGGACCAGAGGCACAGGCAGAAGTGTGGGTCTGCATGGTGAGCTGCATGGTGAGCACAGGGATGAGGTAAGAAACCAGGAACCACTCACCTGAGTATCTTCAGCTCCAGGTGAACTAGGAAGGGGTCAGCAAGCTGGGCTCAACCCACAAGGGCCTCCCCCATCGCTGCCCAGCAGCAGCATCCAGGAGGCCCCTATATGTGCTAATCAGCTGCCAAGAACCTGATTAATTACCTGGAAATTTCCCCCCACCACACCTGACTACACATGACTCCTGCTCCCAAATTACTCATTTATTAAAATGTCACAATAAGCCTAAATGGCTTGAATTCAAGACTCCTTTCAGGTTTACTGCTGTCCTCTCAGATGCTCACACACACCAGACTCTTTCCACAGGGGCCTGACTCCACTGTTCCTTGCACAGCTCCCAGGACTCATTTTCTCTTTCAGTCCTGACACCAGTTGCAGAGACACCTCCCCATGAAGGTGTCCCCAGGCTCTTATAATACAACCTGCCTGTTATTTTCTGCCTGCATTTTTTTCATTATCCCCATAGCACTTACAATGGTAGGAATCTTTGCCTATTATTCTATTTATTCATTGATTGATTTGTGTTAATGATTTACTTAATTGGTCACGAATGCTTTTTATCACAAAAGCACACATAAAAAACAGAGGCACAAACAGTGAAGGGCGTATTTCTCCCTGCAATAATACCCACCGCTTCCACGAAGACACCAGGATCTTTTTCACTTTCTGTCCCACCATCCCTGTGATGTCAGCCTTGTTTTCATCCTTACCGATGTAAGACCTCAGAGTGGCTGCTACAGCTACAGCTGTCATTCCCATATCCAAGGGGAAAAGGGCCTCATGAATCCAGTGGGTTTCTTTCCTTCACAAGAGCAAAGTTTTCCTAAGAACCTCACACACTGACCTCACATCTCACTAATCAGGCCTGAGCTACACCATCAATCCTAGATGAGCAGAACCTGGGAATCACAGGCACCAGTCTTTTCAGTGAATATAGAAGATGATGGTCAGGTGGAAGATGGCAGAGACTGCTGCGTTTGCAAACCCAGTTTTACTGCTTGGCCAAACCAGCACGATGACTAACTCACTTCAAGAAGGCTGTGTCTTGTTCCTGCTGAATTCCCAGCATGGAATGTGTCCCAGACCAGATGGGACTGGATAAACATTTGTTGGGCTGATGTTCTTCTGCCTGACTTTGGTACAGGAGTCACCACTGTGCATTGGCCCTGCATCCATAGCAGGCACCAATAAGAGCCAGTCTCTGAGTCCTGTGATCCCCACCCTCCATGCCAAGCCCTGGCATTACCCCCATAACCACCCACCACCCAGAGACCTATGCAGGCAGCCTCAGGTGGACCTGCCTCCTCTTATTCCAAATATTCATGTTCACGTTGTCATGGGTAACCTGCGCCCCTTGCACCTGGTATTGAGGCAGGCATGGGTCACAAAGAGAAGAGAAAAACTTCCACCACTGGAGCCAGCAGTTCACAGATCAGAGAATCAGGGACCTGAACAGCAGATTCTGAGGATACACCTGGACCCAGGAGGCCCTGAGCCTCCAGCAGCCAGTGTGGAGCAGCCACCAGAGGAAGGAACAGAGTCACCTGGCAAAGCCACCTGGAGATGGGGTGGACCTGGGTGACAAGGAGATGCTGACATGCAGGGAGGGTCAGTGACCGCCACCTGAGATTTAGAAAGGTGTCATTTTCTATAGCATCGCCCTTAACATCCAGGTACGGATTCTCCAGGCTTTGTCTTCTCAGCTCTGTCTCTTGCCGATGCTGCATGTCTGACCCAGGTGCAGACCCTTTGCTCTCCTACACACTGGCCCACTCTTCTGTACTAAAATGCTGTCATTACCACAAAGGCCGTCCTCCCCTGTGGGCACATGTATTTCATCTCCCTCCTGTTTGCTCCGAAAGCCCCTCATTCTGCTACACAGCAAAGATTTCTTTCAGCATCTAAGCTGTACCACGACCACACACTGGGGATACTGGGGCACAGTACCTTTGCTCTACCCCAGGAGCTCAAAGCCAAGGCCAGGAACTTACAGCATCTGCTGGGTCTTCCAGCACTCCATGTGCACATGATACAGGTGACGTTTGATTCTGGGAACCACCACTGAGAAGCAACAGCAGATCCCTGCACATGTGCCGGCCTCATGGTGTCACCTGTAGAGTAGGGTCACAGGGTCACTGCATTGGGTTGACCAGAGGGGGAGCTAGAACCACACCTAACATCTGGACTTTGCCACAAAATATTTAAGGACAGGACACCCCCAGAATCCTAAATTACCCAAGTCACTCTGAGCCAGTATCCAACAGAGGAAGGACCTTAGGTTCCAGAATAATCTCTCAGTCGCCATTGTAAGTAAGTCCCTGGTCACCTCCATGCAGGACAAGGAATGACCACATGGGCAGGACATCAGATTCCCTGGAAAATGCACATAGAATTCCTCACAAAGCTCTGCATGGCCAGATCAGCTCAGGATGAGGCTGGAACACAACCTACAGTGGTGATGTCAGCCCAGACGATGGGACCAGCAGGAGAAGGAGAATTCTGTGTGCTGGGGTGGGTCTGCAGGGGCCACCCCTCCTCCCTCTGTGTCTCTTGGGGCTGAGCCCTTCTCTGGAAACCACGGAGCTCCTCCAGCAGCTGCCCCTGACTCTGCTGATTTGCATCACAGGCCACTGTCTCCAGCCAGGGGATAAGAGAAGCCTGGGAGGAACCTGCCCAGCCTGGGCCTCAGGAAGCAGCATCGGGGGAGCCTCAGCCATGGCCTGGACCCCTCTCCTCCTCGGCCTCCTCACTCACTTTACAGGTGCTGCCCCCTGGGTCCCAGCTACCTGCCCAACCCCAGGGCTCTGGGTCCAGCTTGGCCCAAATCTGAGCTCAGGAGGGCCCTGCCTGTGTGGGCAGGATGCTTGTGACACTGCTGCAGGGGGAAGGGCTGGAGGGCTGAAATCTCCCCACGCCTGGAGGTGAAAGAGCCTTCCCACAAGGCACGTGGGAATATTTTCTTGGAGCTCCTCAGTTTCAAGCCTTTTCTCTCCCCTTTCTTCTCCTGTAGGCTCCATGGCCTCCTATGAGCTGACTCAGCCACGCTCAGTGTCAGTGTCCCCAGGACAGACAGCCAGCATCCCCTGCTCTGGAGATAAACTGGGGGATAAATATGCTTACTGATACCAGCAGAAGCCAGGCCAGGCCCCTGTGCTAGTCATCTATCAAGACAGCAAGCAGCCCTCAGGGATCCCTGAGCGATTCTCTGGCTCCAACTTGGGGAACACGGCCACCCTGACCATCAGCGGGACCCAGGCTGTGAATGAGGCTGACTAGTACTGTCAGGTACCACACAGCAGCACTGCACACAGTGACACAGGAAGATGTGGAAGTGAGACAGAAACCTGCCATCTCGGCCTGGCTCACAAGGCCCTGTCACACTGAACAGGAGGGAGCCTTCCAGATGGAATGGAAGTTTCCAGCCCTGTCCCTGACCTTATGTTCCTGAGAGATGGGAGCAAGTTCCAGCCCACCTCTAGGCTCAGTTCATCCCAGTATAAACTGAGCTGGTCATTTTGATGATCAAATGCCAGCTCCCAAAAGATCCCAGCAACCCTGATATCTAAGCAGCAGCAAGTCTGTCAGTATCCAAGGAGAACAGCCCTTGGGTAGAGTCGTTTTAGTGTCTCAGAAGGCACAGGGCGATGGAAAGTGTTCATAAGGTTGGGGATATGCACATAAGCCATTAAAGGCAGGTCTTACAAGGAAGGAACTTACTAGAAATGGGCCCATCTGTGACATCATAGCACACACAGGCTGGTAGACACAGGAAAGGGAAGGCCTTGAATCAAGTCTTGATTAGTAAATATTTATTGGATAAGTGAGCAGTTTACCTAGGTGAGGACTGTGTGCTCTGTTGAGCAGACCACTTACTTGGATAACTGGCTTTCAGGAATTTCCTGAAGCAATGAGTGACATTCTTTATCATTTACACCCTCATCCTCCGGGGAAAGAGTGTCCTGGAACTGGCAGTTACATTGACACAATTGGTCTCAGTCCTCAGCACAAACATTCATTGTGGGGGGGGGGGGTGATAATGGAGGAGAAAGGAGTTTGTTCAATCCCTAGACAAACAAATCCATGAGCAGGGATGAGGGATGGGAGGTATGGGCTCAGCTGGCCCAGTCCCACAGGGGTCATTCCTCTTGTGATGGAAATGACCACATGAGGGTCCCCCAAGCGGTGCTGTGGGTCAGTCCAGATGGAGGGAACTGGCCAACCAGGGCTCCCTACAGCTTGGGCAGGGCCAAGGTCAGAGGGATGGAAGTCTGGACCCACCCTGGTCCAGTCCTTCCCAGCAGCATCTCCAGGTTCCTCCTCCCTCTATTGGGGCTTCCCCTCCACTCCCCATCACCCTCATTGCTTTCTCATCTTCTGCCTCCTCCCTGCCCCAAGGCCCTCCCGGTGCCCACCCTGGCTTCTCCCCCGATCCACACCCAGGCTCTGCAGAGCAGCCCTGGCCCAGAGACTCAATCAGAAGCTTCCATCCCACCAGCTGCAGAACCTTCCCTAAAGAACCAGACCAGTCCCTGTGTCTCCTATTTGTCGAGATCCCAACCACTCTCAGAGATGCTTGGAGGGCTCTTTGACCCTAGCTGGGAAACCAGCCCACATGAGCCAGACTGTTGGGCATGTGGCCTTCCAGCTGGCCAGGCCCCACGTGGCTGCATCTCCCTGGCCAACTCCAACATCCGGGCTGAGAGTCTGGAATCCCAGGTTCCAGTTCCCATGGGCCATTCACTCACACTAGGTTTGCTTCAAAACCCCCTGGGCCTCAGCTTCCTAGTCTTCCCACCGGAAGCGGCAACAGGCATTTTCCAGGGCCACAGTGAGAGCCCTAGAACTCTCTCTCTCTGAGCCTCTGTCTCCTTGTCAGTAGCAGGAGCTAGAAGACCCCCTGCTGTCGGCCAGTCCATGGTATCTACAGAAGGAGCAGGAACCTCTCCTATTCCCTGGAGGAGAGCTGGGGTAGAGGCTGCAACCCAGAATCATCAGAAGAGCTAAGGTCTTCAAGGCTCCTAGGGACTCCTTAAGCGGGGATCGGAGTGGCTTCGGGGGTCTTATTGCTCAGTCCGGACAGAAGATGTTTCCAGTTGGGGAAAATGACTTCAGGGACAACAAAGACAGAGATTCACCTCTCTGGACACTGGTGGTTGATGTGCCTGGAGTGCTCCCCATACCAGCGGGAAGAGAGTCCCAGAGAGAGGAAGTTGTAGGTGTCACCTCGATTTGGGGCCTCAGGGCCTATATCAGGGGCAGGTGATGTCACAGTGAGTTGATGCTCCACAACCCCTTCCCTACGAGGTGTCAGAGGGAAGAGCAGGTGGTCATCTGAGGTGTGAGTGAGTCCAACCCTGAGGGTCTTCCCAAGCTGGAGGTCCCTGGGTGTAGAGGAAAGAGATTCTGGTCAGAAAGGCCTGGTGTTGAATCCTGGTCCGTTTATTCATTTGGTCAAGAAATATTCATGGAGGACCCACTATGTGCCAGGTGCCAAGCCAGGTGACTGGGACACAGTGTTGAATGGGACATGTGGCCCTTTCACATTTGGCTAGAGGTTTGATAGTTTCAAGCCAGGACTCAGGGCTCTACAATTGTGTGTCAGGTATATAGCCCCTGTGTGCATGTCTCCACAGACTGGTTTCCTGGAGTTCCAAGTGACAGTCATCATTCACCTTGAACACAAAAGTTAAAGGAGCATCCAAAAATGTGGTGACCAGATAAATAATGCAATATTTTCAAAAACAGAAATTAATGCCCCAAAAGCCCACAATGAACAAAATTTCAGGATCTGACCCACTCACCTCAGTGGTTTCCCTCTTAGTCCTACCCACAGTCCCATAGGAGAGTGAGTGCCCACGGAGATACAAAACCAGAGTCAGGCCCCTGCACCCTCTTCTGCCGGGCCACCAGAGCCCACCCCTGGGTCTCCTCCCTCTTCTGAAGAGCTCCGGCAGGGTCCTGCTCCTCTACTGCTGGTCTCTGCTGCCCCCTACTGGACTCTCCCTTTACAGCTGCATTCCAGGCAGCTGGTAGAGGTTAAAGAACAAAAACCTCCCAAAATTCCACCCTCCAGTTCCAGGCTGGCTCCACCCCATGTCCAAAAAGGCTGGTTCTCCCAGGTTTCTGGCAGCTATTAGTAAAATCCCAGGACACAGTCTTCACACCAAGTTGCTGTGTGCCTCAGGCAAGAAACTCTCCCTCTCTGAGCCTCTGTTTCCACATCAGTAGAAGGAGCTAGAAGACTACCCTGCCAGGTTGGCGAGTCCAGTCTGTGACATCTACAAAGGGAGCAGGAATCTCTCCCATTTCCTGGAGGAGAGCTGGGGTGGAGGCTGCAACCCAGGATCACCAGAGGAGCTGGGGTCTTTGGGGTTCTTGGGGACTCCTCAGAGGAGGATCACAAGCTGCAGAGCCAGCTTCTAACTCTGAAGACTCAGAGGTCCAGAACCTCCCTCACATCCCCAGCCAATATTTTGTCATCCTGTGCCTCAGCCTCCCCCAGATCCCAGCAGTGAGAAGCTCAAGATGAGACAAGAAAAACCAGCCAGCTGGAATTTAGGGATGATGGCGAGTGGGGAGCTGGGTACCCCTGGGTCTGAGTGAGAGGAGTCTGCAGTGCCTGCAGGTAGAGGTTCTGAGATCTAGGGGCTGGAGACTGGGCAGGGGACTAACCAGCAGAAAACCAGAACTGGGGACACCCACCCATGGAGCAGGGCAGAAGCTACTGGATGGGGTACACCCCTCTGCTTTGGGAGAGAAGGGCCAGGGCAGGACCCAGAGAGCTCTGCAGAGGCATTAGAGACCCTGAGCAGGGGGTCTACCAAGCAGGACAGCTGGACTTGACCTCCCCTGCCAGACCTGGGTCCAGCCTTTGCACCTCTCCGTCCAGGAGGACATGGGGCAGGCCTGGGTAGTCAGAGCTGCAGCTGCACCCACTGGGAAGGCCCAGTCCAGGCCTCCAGGGACCCAGCCAGACTCGGATTTCCGACTGCAGCCACCATGGGAGGATGTGGTCTGCAGTGGTGAGGTCTGCCCAGCAACCATGGCAGGTGCAGGGTGGGGGTGGGGGCAGCAGCTGGGGATACTACATTTAGGGACAGCCCCTTTTTATCCCCGAGACCTGGGACTGTCCCTGGAAGGAGCCAAATCTTCTGGGTCCTGAGCAATGGGTGAGTGTCATATCCACAGAGGGGCTGGGAAGGCACAGCTTCAGCCTAGACCCCCAGGGCAGACCCTGCCCCAGCCCCCAAAATGCAAGAAGCCCAAGATCAGAGGCAGGAATAGACCAAGCTCCCCAGTGAAAGAGAAACTGTGCTGGACCAAGGGTTTCCCAGGGCCCCTCACCTTATGCCCTGAATGATGTCTCTTAGGGCAGCCACAACTCATTGCTGCTCAGTGCCTTACCCATCTCCAAGGACAGGGATGTGTGGTCATTGTTTATATAATCCAGCCCCTGGCACCTGGCCCTCAGAGGTTGCCCAAGCAATGTGTATAAAGATCCAGTCTGGAGAGCTTTGAAAACTGATTTGATGAGTCGAACCATTAAGTCATGGTCACCATCTTCAACTTCATTTCTTTCTTCCTCCCCCTTCTCCTCATTATCATCACCATCAAGAACTGTGAAGAGTCTGAGACTTCACCCTATTTGCAGACAAAAAAGTAAGCCTACCACAGTGTTAATGGATGCTGGCAGAAGATGTCAGACTCCTGGGTCAGAGACAATGGATCGTCTGTCTTTCACAGCAGTAGCGGTTGCCAAGGTATTAGCACTGTCTAGCACCAGTTCCACAAGGTGATGCAAAGTGGGCCAGGCGACATCTGCATGCTAGAGCTCAGGGATCCCAAACATTTTATACTTGACAGCAAGCATATCTGCCTTCTGCTCCAAAGAGTGGCAGTCTCTGTACCTTCCGAGGTTGTTCACTCTACAAACATCCTTGAAAAGATCATCCACAACAAAGGCAATCAGTGCCTTTGCCCGAGAGATATGCAGAAATGCAGAGATCCATAGTAGACACTGCCTCCCAACAACCATCATCTTTATCAATGAAATGAAGTCCGAGGCTATTTGAATGTTACCATCACCCACAAGAATGGCTGCTCTGATTGTCACCAAATTTATCAGGGAAGTTAAGGAGTATCTGACTCAAAATGTGAACCGAGAAATTCTCCAGGGGGCCTCCCAGGAAATTCACTTTAGGAAGCTCCTTTGAGAGTTGCTAAAACAAAACATTGAGAGCCCTAGAGGGCAGCAGATCTGAACATGAGCAGATGTTTTTAGAGATTTTGTGGCAGAAAAAGTAACTGGAAAGCAAGAGGGCAGACCCTCACTGCATTTTCGTAGGTGGCAGGGGAGGGGCCTTTCTCACCAGGGTATGGGGTCTTGAAGATCTCCTCAAACATTTTTATTCTAGGCTCTCAGGGGCAACAGAAAAGATGAATGGCAGGTAAAGGAGTGCAAATGACGAAAGGGGCCACACAAAGCAAAAGAGTTTTGCTCAACTGGATCCAATCCATGTTTAATTGAGCCACTCCTTTGTGCTTCTCTGGGTTTTGAGTTTTCCTATGCACGAAGCAGCGTGTTACCACCTAGACCCAAAGAGCCATGTCATCATCAGCAAAGCATGCCCTGGTGTCATGCAAGGACCAGGCCTCAGATTCTGACTCCAGCCCTACTGCCTCTTGGCCCTGAACATTAAAAAGGTAGGGAATCAGGCTGGGAGCAGTGGCTCATGCCTGTAATCCCAGAACTTTGGTAGGCCAAGGCAGGCAGATCACAAGGTCAGGAATTCAAGACCAGTCTGACCAACATGGTGAAACCCAGTCTCTACTAAAAATACAAAAAAAAATTAGCCAGGCGTGGTGGCATGTGCCTGTAATCCCAACTACTCAGGATGCGGAGGTTGCAGTGAGCCGAGATTGTGCCACTGCCCCTCAGCCTGGGCGACAGAGCGAGAGTCCATCTCAAAAAAAAAAAAAAAAAAGTAGGGAATCAGCCTGAAGAGGCTGATCTTCATCTTCAGTTGTGGGGGACAGTAGATGATCTTAGCTCCCAGGATTAAGGCTTGTAAAGCACCAGCACTAAAGAGCATTGCTATTATTATTGTATTATGCATCATATTCCCTTATCACAGTCAAAAAGGACCCCAACTCAAAGCACCTGCCAGCCCTCTCCACCTCCACTACTGCCGAACAGAGCCAGGCATGAGTATTCCAGGTGGACAGATGAATAGGAATGCAGGGGGCGGGCTCCCTCCTAGATCCTAGCACAGCTTGCTCCCTGCTCAAGGAATGGCCTTGGGCCCTGCGTTCATCTTCTCTGGATGGTAGTTTTCTCACCTGTAAAACAGGGACACTTGCCCCATGGAAACCTCACATGTTCTGAATCCCAAACTAAAAGAACAGAAAGAGGACCCGAATCTGTTCAACGCCCGCTGAATGCTCAGCAAACACATGGTGTCTTTAACCCTCATAACCTCCCTGCTGCAGAAGAACTCTCTCCCCATTTTACAAATAAGGAAACTGAGGCCCAGAGGCACCCTGGGTCTGGATAGACTCCACATTTTTTATTTCACCACTCTTCCTTGCCTGAAGGATATAGAATCACTCCCTGCAGGGCTCTTGCCTGACTCAGAAGAGGATCATAGGGTAGCTGGCCAGGCTTGACCAACCCAGCCAAGGAAGGGCTGGTCCCATCTGGCTGGAGTGCAGTGTGCAGGCACCCCGCCTGGGGGACTGATCAGAAACGAAGCCACAGCTCCATCCCCAGCCCCAACCCCCTGAGCTCAAGCCCTTGGGGACTCCTGCTGGGCAGCTCTCTAGGCCCTAGGGAGATGCTCCACGGGCCGGGGTGCCCTTGGGGAACTGGGGAAGGAAAGTGGGTCAGGTGTTACCATCCAGGGCCCCAGGGGCGGGGCCAGGCAGGCGGCTGTGGTGGGAGGCCGTTGAGCCCTGGATCTTGAACACAGCAGAGCAGTTGGTAGCTGCCCCTCTGGGAGAGATCCCCAGGGGTAACAGCCATGGACCCTGGAAGGGCCTGAACTAGGGACAGGGACTAGAGCCAATCCAGGGAGAGGACATGGCCAATGGACTGGGGTACACTTTAACAGCCCCGCTGGAGAGAGGAACCAGGGTGCCACCCTCCAGGGAGTCCACGCTGCAAGTCAGGCCAGAGGTGCCTCTTACCCTGAAGGCCAATGACACCCAAGACAAGCAAGTGGGTCATGAGACCCCCAAGGAGCTGGGACCTGGTCCCAGGCAGCGCTGGCCCCTGATGCGGCTGGGTCTGGCCACGGTCGCCCATGGCCTACTGAGCCCAATGGCTACACCGCAGAGCAGGGTCCCAGACCCTGCAGCCTCAGTTGGAAGCAGCCGGTCCAGCCTGTGGAGCCTGTGGAGCAGGTAAGGGGCGAGAGATTCCAGGGGACGTGGGGGTCCTGTGGCAAAGCTGGGAAAGGATGACCAAGGGGAGACAAGCCAGAGAGGTGACGAGGAAGCTAACCCCTAACAGGGTCCTGGGAGACACTGGCTTTAACTAATAGGTTGATATTTTGTCCATCACAGATTTGTTTGATTAATTATTGTTTGTAATATCATATTAAACTATTATTTTTCTTGATTTCTGGGTTTTCTGGCCCCACTTAAATTTTACACCAGGGTCAGTGCCTCAATCACCTAGTCCTAGTCCCCTGGGTAGGGCAGGAACAGAGGCAGCGGCAGGACATCCACAGGGGATGGTGGCCACTGTCCCCACAGGGTGTCCAGGTGTTCCTGCTCCTCCTCTTCCTCCTCCTCCTCTCTGCTCATGTGCCTCCTGCCCAGTGAGGGCAGGGGCCACTCCCTGGAGAAGGCAGCTAGGGCTTGGCTTGGTCTCCCCGAAGGCCCTCTGTTCACCAACTTGCTCATAAATGCTGACTGGGGCCAGGCTCAGGGGCACAGGAGGGTGGGCTGAACCGAGGGGCACTGTCCAGTCATTGGAACAGGTGCATGACCCATGTTTGGAGCAATAAAGGGAGAGGAGAGCTCCCTCTGTTGGGGGATGCCCAGGCTGGTCTCATAGATCAAGGGGCACTGGCTGGTGATGGGCAGCACCAGAGGAGAAGAGAGCAAGGGGTGAGGCTGGGAGTTCCTGGGTGACTGGGAAGGGGATGCATGAAGACCATAGGGTCCATGACCCATCCCTGGGTCCAGGATGAGTCCTTGGAGAGATTTAGGTAGGAGTTGGATTTGTGTTTTTGGAAAAAATTGGCACCAGATTAAAGGCTGATGCAAGGCCAGATTAGAGGAGGGAGAAGAGCGAGTGACGGCCAGGTCCAGGGTAGATGGGGAGCCTGGAAGGAGCCATGCCCTGGGGCTGGGGAGGAGGCACAGGTCCAGAGCAGCCAGGGTCCCAGATTCTTATGAAACAGGAGAGTGAAGCTGAAGTGAGGGCTGAGCAGAGGGGAACAGGCACTCTCTGGGACTGTCTATGGGCGTTTAAAATATATAACTATTTTAGCAATAGGTGGCGCATTAAAAAAACAAAATGTATTTATCTAAATTGGGCAATTCCACTTCTAGGAATTTATCTTAAGGAAGAAATAATCAAAGCTGTAACCAAATGTTTATAACAAGGGTGGTTAGCTCAGCATTATGAATGATGGGAGAAAACTGGAAGTAACCCAAATATCATATTTACCAAAAAGGGTATGAAGAAAACATAATTGTATTTGGGGATGTTTTGTTGTTGTTGTTGTTGTTTCAAAAGAGAGTCTTGCTCTGTTGCCCAGGCTGGAGTGCAGTGAGATAGCCACAGCTCACTGCAGCCTTAACCTCCAGGGCTCAAACGATCCTCCAGCCTCAGCCTCCTGAAAGCTAGGACTACAGTTACAGGCTACTACGCCTGGCTAATTTTTAGTAGGATTATTATTTTTTAGAGACAGAACCTCGCTATGTTGCTCAGGCTTGTCTCAAATTTCTAGGCTCAAGCAATCCTTCTGCCTGGGCTTCCCCTGTGCTGGAATTACAGGCATGAGCCACTGCACCTGGCCCAATTGTGTTTTTAAAGTATATATGTATTTTCAAAAATCTGTCAGAAAATATAGAAAAATGTCAATGGTGTGTCTGTCTGGCTGGTGGGATTTCACCTAATTTTCATTGTGGCTTTATAATTTTCTGGTTTTGTGAAATTGTTCACAAAAAGGAACATTTCATTTTTATCTTCTAATATAATTTTTAATACAAGAGTAATGTACTCTTGTACATTATTCTTTTTGTAATGAGCACTTTACAAAATGTAATGACTTCTGTACATTACTCTTTTCTCTTGCAAAGGAAAAAAAAGATTAAACAGAGAAGTATATAAAGTAAAAGCAAGAGCTTCTGCTTACCATCTCCCACCTCTTCCCAGAGGTGGCCACTGTCAAGTTGTTCTGTGTACTTCCAGACTTTTTCCTGTGTGTATGTCCCTGAAAACACACACATACAGAATTGGTGTTGGGATTTTATTTTGGAAAAATAGAGTCATATTCCGCATATTACCAACTTTAAAAATAATCTATTATTGACATTTTCTATATCAGTCCATATGGATTAACCACATTCACGTGGCTTTATAAGCAAAGTTTGGATGAGCCAGAATTTATTTAATCATTCCCCTATTAATGGGCATCTAAGTTATTTCCACTAAAAAATCTAAATGACAAATGATCCTGCAGTGGAAATCCATGTGTGTATGCCTACAAAGTGCATTCATATATCTCCCCAGGATAGATGCCTAAAAGTGGAATTGCTGGATCAGAGAGATTGCACTTTTGAAATTTTATAGGTAATGCTTCCAAGTCTGTGTCCACTCATTCCAGTGAATGGTTGTGCCTTCTCTCCTACATTCTTGTCAGTAACACAATATTGTCAATCTTTTTATATTCTGCCTATCTAATGAGCAAAAAAAAAATGAATGTTTATTGTTTTATTGTGTATTTTATTACTGGTGAATTTTTTTATAAAATTTTTATTGATTGATTGTATTTCTTCTGTGAATTAAATGGTTATCATGTCGCCTGCTTTTCCATTCAGTTGCTTGCATCTATATATTGGGATATATTTGGGATTTTAGCCACTTAAGTAGTATGCATATTGTAAATATTTTTCCCTAGTCTGTTTTATGGGTCTTTTGTTTATGGGGTCTTCCACCATAAAGATGTTGTAAATTTTTATGTGTTGAACTGGTTTAACCTTTTCTTTATGGTTTCTGTGACCCCTCCATGTGTAGGAAGTCATATTTATTTCAATATTATAAAGTCATTTTTCTATTTTATTCTGGTACATTCAGTGTATTGGTGTTTTGTTGTGCGTTTTTTTTCTTTATTTCACCTGGAGTTTATTTTTCTGGATGTAGGAATAAAACCTTATTTCCCAAATAGGAAAGCTAGTCATCACACATTTGTCGAATATAAATGCAACTTTTATCATCTACTACATTACTGATTTATTACATTCTTTCTGTGGTTCTCTTGCTATTGATCTATTCCTGTGCCCACCCTGTTTTGATTATTTTAGCTTTATAGTATGTTCAGTATCTGGTAGGAAAAGAACCCATCATTGTTACTTTTTCTCAAAAAAGTCATGTCTATTATCCGTCATTCTTAGAGTTGGACTATAGAATCAGTT
Organism: Callithrix jacchus; assembly: GCF_049354715.1. NCBI lineage: Eukaryota > Metazoa > Chordata > Mammalia > Primates > Cebidae > Callithrix > Callithrix jacchus. The sequence continues at coordinate 194,394,216 of NC_133502.1, forward strand.
CCCTAATTTTCAAAAATCATTCTTTCGGTGTTATGTATGTAATATCATAGAATATGGGATTAATTTGAGAACTGCTATCTTTATAATGCTCAGCGTTTTTGTCCAGAGATATGATGCACTTTTCATTCACTCAGAGAAGTGATTTGATATTTTATTCATGCAATTCTTGCACACTTTATGTTTTTATTCATAAATGGTTTGTGAATATAATTTTATTGAAGTTATAATTTTTTCCCAATTTTATATCCTGAATGATTACTGTTTCTATTAGCAAGGAACCCTATTAACTTTTGTATGTTGCTCTTGTATCCAGCCACTTTAACTCTTCTATTAATTCCAGCAGTTCTTCAGCTGATTCTCCGTGTGTGTGTGTGTGTTTGAAGGGTTGGGGGCGGTGGGCAACTATCACATTGTTTGCCATGAACAATTTTCTCTCTTTTCCCCCAGTATTTATACCTCCTCCTCTCCCCCTTTAATGTCATTTCATTAACTAGAATCTATAGAAGATGTTGAATAATAAAAGTGAGAGTAGACAACCTTGCCTTGTTTCTGATTCCTTAAATGTTTTGCCTTTAAATATAAATATTGCTGTAAATTTGGGGAGATGTTCTTCATTGAGTTAAGAAAATTTTCTTCAGTAACTTAAAAAAAGTCTAGATGTTTGCTTTCTTTATACCACAAACAAGTGCTGAATTTATATTACTATTATATTAAATTCTGTCTCAAAAATCTTCTGCACATGTCTTAAATACACATGTATTAAATACAACCTGCTGCTAAGATGAAATTTGCTGGCTCCATCACAATGGGAATCTTCCAATGTAAACAAATTGCCTTGGGAAGTAAAATCAGATTTGGCAAAACCTGAGGATTCTTGCCATCATAAACTCTTAGAGTGTGACCTAGGTGTTTTTCTTTTTCTCTGGAGGATGTTAGTAGTATCTTGCTAGGATGTCTAGGACAGAGGACAATACAATGAGGGGAAGGCATTCTGGGATGTCCTCAGGCCTCTGGCTTGAAGAGTAACTTGCTAAAGTGAGGACTTTGTGGGGGAGCAAGGTTATAGAGAAATGAGTTTAGCTGGGATCTGTTGAGTTGGAGGTGTCTACAAGGCATCCAAGCAGACATAGGTTGAGGAGGCAGAATATACATGAATCTGGAGCCTAAAAGAGAGATAAGAGCTGGAAATAGGGATCTAAGACCCCTGGACAGTTGTGAGTGTGCACAACGAGGGTCAGATGTGGAGACAATGAGGAGAATACAGAGAGCAGAACCCAGGGTGGAGATCTGGGAGTCAGATGGGCATGGGCCTGGGAGAAAGGGAGGCCAAGAAGGAGGAGAGGGGGCAGTCTCAGACACCCCTCTGAGGAGGGGACAGTGACTAGAAAGAAGAGCTTCTTGCAGAGACATAAGGGGACTGGGGAAGAACTGCAAAACTAAACTGGGACAAGGGACTTTTTGGCCTTAACCGGAGAGATTTCAGGGAGAGATGAGGCTGAGAGCCAGGGAATCCTGCCATGTCCAGCATAAAAACAGTATCTGACATAGATGGGTGCTTGGGAACTGTTGCTGGATGAATGAGTGAACAGACGCATGGATGGATGGATGGAAGGATGGATGATAGATTGATGAACAAACATAAATAGATGAACAGCTGGATGGACAGTTGGATGGATAGGTAGATGGAAAAAATAATCTGAGATATCAGAGAAAGCTTCATGCACAATGTGGGACTGAGCTGCGTCTCCATGGATAGAAAGTAGAGGAATCACCACTTGAATCAGCAATGACCCAGTGTTCTCAACCCAGAGAGAAAGCCAGCCTGGCTTGACTGGGAACACTTGTGTGGAAAACTCAGAGGCCCTTTAAATGAGGCCAGATGAGGTTGAACAGGTCCAAGCCAACTCAGCACTTCTCTGCCACACTGCACAGGAAGGGATATGTCACTCAGGGAGTTGCTGGGACCTATTGGTCCCAGTGTTGCCATCAGCACCGACAGCCTCAGAGAGGAAGGACACACACTGGGGTGACTCCAAGACTGTGGGTGACACTTGTCTTGGACAGGGGACAGGTAGGGGACACTTCTGGGGGCTGGCCACCCCCCTGCCTCATACCTAGCCTGCCCACTGCAACCCTGTGCCCGTCATGCACAGCGGGCTCCTGCTCCAGCCCAGCCCCCAGGGAGCAGACCCCAGGTGCTGGCCTTGGGGGTTTTGGTTCAAGCCTCAGTCACTGTGTTACATCTTTGGATCTGAGACCCAGGTCATCATCCTAGGTAAGTGGCTCTCAACCTTTCCCAGCCTGTCTCACCCTCTGCTGTCTCTGGAAAATCCTTTTGCTCTCTCTGGGGCTTCCTCCCCTCTGCCCTCCCAGCCTTAAGCACTGACCCCTACCTTTCTCCCTGAGGACTGAAGGATGTGTGTTACTCTTGGGGTAACCAGCAGGAAGGGCCCCCACAGTGGGAGCAGCTGCCTTCAGTTTCCAACAGCGGGATGCAGCCTGGTCGCAGGGCCTGGGCTGGGATTAGGTAGGGTCAGAGCTCCTTCCCCTCTTCCAGGCCAGATGTCTGAGTGAGGGACAGAGGCCGGTTCTAATAAGGGCCCTGCAATGGCCTTAGAGACAGTCCCCAGGACCCCAGGGTCTAAGGACTGGATGCCCCTCCAGCCTGTGAAGGCCACAGAGGGGCCTGGGGACACAGAGGTCACACCAAGGGAAGACCAATGAAGGATACAGAGAGGCTCTGGGTCTAGGCTGCAGCTCTTTAGCCTGTGCTGGGTCATGAGGACATGAAAACACAGAGGGATGAGATTGGGTGAGGTCCCAGAGCCCAGCCCTCCCTCCCAGGACAGTCATTAGAAAGGAGAGGATCTCTTAAGGCAGAGATGTGTCTGTCCCTGGAGCCCTGTCACCTCTGGGATCTGGTGTCTGTTCACTCCTGCCTTCCTCAAAGGGCATGTTAGACTCAGGAGATGACCACATGGGAGTGAATGAAGGGTGGAGAGAACTCCATGGCTACCAGGAGAAGTTCAGGGTCATCAGAGGTTGCTGGGGTGGGCATGGGGGCTGCTGAGTCTCATAGTCTAAGGGAGCAGCCCCAAGAACACAACGGAGGTGAAGCGTTCTGTGGCTGGGCTTGCAGAGAGAGGAGACACCCCAGAGCCTCAGAGGAGCTGAGAGGCTTGTCTAGGTGGAGTCCACCCCCTGCCAGGAGAGCTGAGTGGGCTGGGCTGGGGCAGAGCCTGGTGCCTATGGGGACAGGAGGCTCCGGTTCAAAGCAGGCTCAGGTCTCCCCACACGCTGCCTGCCGGGACAGTCCTACGGGCTGAGCAAGGGACCCGCAGTTCACAGAGGGGGCTCTGAGTCCTGGAAGAATTAAGTGGGAGGCGGGGGGGGTCTAGGGATGGGAATGAGGGGGTCAAGGCCAGATTCTAAACTCAGACTCCAGAGATCAAGGGAGAAGAAACACAGCCTGGCATGGGTACATGGGGAAATGGAGGCTGTAGAGGAGAGGAGCTGGGCCACCTGGGAAAGGTGACTTGGAAGGGCTCCTAGGAAGACGCAGGGCTGTCTGCTTTCCACAGGGCATGAGTGGAAAGGATGGGGAAAAGGAGAGAAGGAGAGGCCCTGGGTGGACCGGATGGCCATACCGTGAACCCTCCCAGAGACTTTAGACAGAGAGGGGGCTCCACAACACCCGGGGTTCTGTCTACCCTCTCTCACCCGCTTCTCTGTCCAAAGAGCTCAGCCCAAGACCGCCCCCTCAGTCACTGTTCGAGCCCTCCACTGAGGAGCTCAGAGACAACAAGGCCACACTGGTATGTCTCATGAGTGACTGCTACCCGTGCACTGTGATGGTGACCTGGAAGGCACATGGCACCCCCATCACCCAGGGTGTGGAGACCACCTTGGCCTTGTAGCCAGCAGGGCTATGGATCTGGCCCTCCCTGGGTGGTCTCAGTTTTCTCATTCATGAAATGAGACAGGGACTGTGGCCACTAGAATCCTTAGCCTTCTTCTAATTCAGAAGCTAGGATTTGAGTCAGGGGTGGCTGTGATCAAGCACCAAGGGGCCCTTTCTCTGCCTCATGGTGACCGCAGAGCTTCCTGCCTTTGCAGGCTCTATCCCTGGCCTATCAGGATCACCCAGCAGCTCTAGTGAAGGCAGCTGCCACATCCCTAATGTGCTGGAGGCAGAGTCAGGGGATCTGAGAGTACCCAGGCACTGAGGACTGACCAAGATGGCTGGGGCCACCACACCCAGGAGGCTGACATTATCTGCTGTTGGAGACACTGGGATGAGTGTCTCTGAGATGAGGCAGCAGGTGTACATGGGATGGGGTGGGGAGGCTGCACCACTACGGGCTAGGGAGGGAGAGGGTGCTCAGTGGGCAGGTGGGTTTGTGGGATCTGACTCCTAGTGGAGGCCAGCCCTTGACTGGAGCTGTCAGCCCACATTCCCTCATCTCTTATCCAGTCTGACCTGGCCCTGAAGCTCATCCTGAATTCAACTCTGATACAGCCTCCCCTGGGGCAATCAATAGATGCAGAGTTTGACCTTGGATTGGTGACTTCTCATTTTCCCAATTTCCCCATGTCCTCTTGCTCCTGCAGGCTGACCATCATCAAGATCCATCCACAAACCAACCAGAAACTAACTTTACCTGGGCCTGACTTAGTGGTCCACACCCCTCCTGCTTGACTTCCAGCCCCATTCTAGTGTTCACCTTGAGCCTGATCCTGAACCCCCACTGGAGCTGTGAAAGAGGAAGCTGGGGCCACTGCCCCTGGTGGCATCTGCTCATGAGGGAATCCACACAGCCCCCACACTCAACCCACAGAAAGAAGAGGACCGGTGACATCCTGTGACCCACAGCAGGATCTTTGGGAGTCCAGGCTTCTGGAGGACATCGGGATCCTCGATTTGTTTTTTGCACCAACCATCATGTAGGCACAGGATTGAATTTATTGGAGGGTATCAGTGTCACTAAGGAGTGAATTTCCACAGATTTGGATAGGTGGTCCCTTCTCTGCAAAGTTGAACCAACCATTCAACTTTTGGTAACACCATGGGGTGATGCAGAGGGTGCCCCTCTCCTCCCAAGGAGAGGCTGAGGCTGGTGGCCCTAGAGTGCAGTGTTCTAGGAACCTTGGGGGTTTCAGCCCTACCTTCTGGAGTAGTTCTAGCTGGGATGGGCCTGGTCAATGAGGCCTGGCTGGTCCCGATACGAAATACCAGCCACATCTGCGAGGGTAACCTTGGGAGCATCCCCTGCACCCCTGAATTTGGTCTCATGTTGGGTGGGACAGCTGGGGTGGTGGCTGTCATTGTCTTTTTCAATGGACAATGGGAGAGAGCCTCTGGAGTATGGTCTCCAAATACTACCTCTCACTAAGGGAAGGGAGATCAGTGGGGAATTCCAGGCCTGGGGCAGGAAAGACACATAAGACAAAAAAGAAAAAGACATGATAAGACAGAATCTCTTATCCTCTGACTAATCAGGAGCCATTTAATTCCCTAGAGCCATTGGAGGAAGTCTGATGCCCCTTTAGGAGACTCCCATTGGGAAAATATTCATCATTGGTGGCCACCTGTCATCACCAATTAAATAAAATGACAGTGGCTTCAAAAACATTAGATGGCTTGAATCCTAGAGTTCAGAGTAAGAATACACTTGAATTATTCACCCTGGATTGATGGCTGGGCCCTGGATCATCTGTGTGCAAAGTGGCTCCTTCTTAAAGCATGAAGCACACTCCTGGGGTGAACCGAGCCCAGCTGCAGGGCTCTGACTTCACAGAGACACTGCAGCGCTCATGAGAAGGAGGTGAAGCCTCAACCCTCGGCCTTCCTTCCAGCTATTGTCCATCCTATGCAGCTAACATTACTACAAAAGTGGCAATCTGTCACGTGTGGCTTTGCTGGAAGTAGCCCCCGGTCCTTGGAAGCTATTCTGCAATGTCCAATCTGAATCCAGTTAGTCTCCTCCATGCTAGAATCATTTTCCAGAAAAATAAAAGCCAAGGAAAGCCCTAGGTTCCTGCTCCAGAAGGCATGGCTGTATTCCAACCAGGGGAAGGTCCCCAGACAGTTCTCTACTCCTGCAGCTCCTCCTGCCTTGCCAGGAAGCACTAGAGCAATTTAGGAGATATTGACCAGTGACAACCGGCCTAACAGCACATGTATCACCCGGCCGGGTACAAGGCCAAGGACCACCACACCCTCCAAACAGAGCAACAACAAGTACACGGCCAGCAGCTACCTGAGCCTGACGCCTGAGCAGTGGAGGTCCGGCAGCAGCTACAGCTGCCAGGTCACACACGAAGGGAGCACTGTGGAGAAGACAGTGGCCACTGAAGGATGTTCTTAGGCCCCAATCCTCACCCTACTCATGGGGCCTGGAGCTGCATGTTCCCAGGGGAGAGGTCTCTCCCCCCAATCCCAAGACATCCAGCCCTTCTCCCTGCACCCAATAAACCCTCAATAAATGTTCTGACTGTCAACCACACATCTTGTTTTATCTTAGTTTTCTTTTACCTAACCTTTCCTGGGTTTTCAGTCTGGGGTGGACGGAATTCTGCATCCAGTGGGAAAGTCAACCAAGGGAGAAGACTCACAGCCTCTCTGAGGCATCTCTCTGGAGGGTCCTATCTCACCCAGTCACCCCTTCCCCAACTCTCTGCTGTACCCCTGAGCCACCAGCCTGGCATCAACTCAGACGAGTGCAACACCCTCCTCAATTCTACTTCTCAATAAGGACCCAACTGTGTAAAACCCAGGGTTTCCAGTGTGCCGTCTATGTCTGGTCATATGCCTGTGCTGAAGGGTCACTGCTGAGGGGCAGGGATAGTTTCAGATGAGATCCCATGTCCCCCCGTCATCCCACGCCCCACCCAACCTGCCAGGGAACAGATGAGTTCCCTGTATCAGTGGGAACCATGATCCAGAACAGAAAGTTGTCCCTGCAGAGTGGTCCCTGAAATGCAGTTCTTGCCCACCTGGGAAGCCTAGTGAGGACAGAGTGGTGGCCCTGAGCAGGGTATCGGGGGGAAACAAGGAGTATTCCAGGGGCCCTGCTGTGGGCTAGAGGCAGAACACCCTTGATCAGAGCAGGAACAGGGTTGAACTTCCCTGTCCCATCCATGATACGCAGTTAGGAGACCATTTACTAGGTGAGGGGCCCATGGTTGTGCCATCACGAAGGAAACATGAAAAGGCTGGAAAATGGGACACTTCAGTGTAGTTTTCACTTTCATAAGGCACATTAGTTATGAAAGGTACTGACAAGTCCTGCAGTGGGAAAACAATTAATTTTATATAACCTTACAAGTCAAGAATTCTATTCACGGTCCCAACCAACTTAGAGAGCCCTAGAGGGCTCTTCAAGCCCCTGGTGTTCATGTCACTAGTGCTGGGTCGTGGGGTGAGGCTGAGACACACAGGTGATTTGTTGTGATCAAATGAGTCAGGCTCAGGGTTGACACTGGCCAGGCCAGAAAGAGAGCATGGGGCTGAGATCTCAACTGTGAAGTCTCAAGTTCTAAAGTCAAGGGACATGGTAGAGTTAGATTACGGTTATGGCTGGAGCCATGATGGCCAGCCTGTGTGAGGGTCAGACTCAGGTGGACTGGGTCGAATGAGGAAGACACCATCCCCAGCACAGAATGGGCATCCATTGGTTGTCTGATGGAGGCTGTGTCAAAATCGTATCCACCCAAGAATCAGGGCCAAGTCACACTAGGTCACGGCAGGATGAGTGTGACTTGAGGGCTACAGGCAGGTCAGGTTTTCACGGAACTCAGCTACCCTAGACCCCACCCCACCAGGCCCTACTCCCTCCCTCCCTCACATGGCTCAGCCCCTCCATCTACCCCTATATCCCGAGGTCAGAGACACAATTGTTCCAGGGTCCCTGACAACAGGTGAGGTAGCCTTGGGAGACTCACTTTGAAGCCCTCCTCATCAGTGCTGGGTGCTGTCAGGCCCCTTCTTGGTGCCTCCAGGACATCAGTGATGTGACAGGTACCTTCATCAGAGCTGCTGGGTGGCCAGGCCAGGCCTGAGACAGAGCCTGCAAGGGCAGGAAACTCTAGGGCCATAGTGGGGCAGGGAAGGGGGTCTTCTTGGAGCTTAATCACACCACCCCTTCCCCAAATCACAACCTACAAATTAGAAGGAAACTTAAGGGTCCCGATTTCCACCACCCTGTCTGGTCCCATTTCATGGATATGAAAGTTGAGATCCCTACAGCGAAGAGGACCACATTGGTCTCCACCTTCTCAATGGTGCTGCAGGGTAGGATGCCAGACTTTCCTCTGCTGTCCCAAGACTGAGCCCTCTCATTACTGCCTTGTAAAATATTACAGGAAACTGACAGCAAGAAGATAAGCAAACAGGAGGATAATACAGCTAATGTTGACCCACTCAAAATCAAGTAACTTCTCTTTTACCTGGTTATCTGAAGCAAATTGCAGACATTATAGCCATTAGTCTAAATATTCCATTTGTGCCTCTAAAAATATGGACCAAAAAAAACTACATCCTTACAAACCTAAATAGAAATTATCAATAATTCTTTCATATCAAAAAAAAGGTTTCCCATCAAATGCGTCACAAATGTCCTATGCTTCTTTCACCAGACCTGTGTTTGTGTTGTTGGTATTTTGTGATTTTGCATTTCATTTCTATGCGGAGTCAATACGGTTTGAAATTGTGACTGGTGACTGTGTTTTTAGACCTGTTCCCTCTGCAAGTGTCTTCCTAATTGATTTCTAATTTCCTTGCAAGGCGGGAGCTGCAGGAGCTGAGAGCTGGTCCCAGGACCTTCCCATGGTCAGGATGCAGTCCGCAGCCTCCCCAAGCTGGAACCAAGCACTTCTCTCTGCTTCTGCGTTTCCTGAAAATGGGTTCTTGGACAGAAAGGTTTAACAAGGCTCAGTGTGACTTTTCAGCAAGACCACTTGGCCAGTGGGCTCCCATGCGGGGTCACCTATATGTGACATCACCTGGGCTTCACATTTAGTGTCCAGTGCCGTTAGATGGTATACGGACGCAAGGTGACTGAACTTCAGTTTGACCACCTTTTCCTTCTATCGAGTGTCTGTAAAGCCCTGCCCTCATATGTTCTGTGCTTCTCTACGAGTGTGATTCTTATTTCAGTAAGAAATAGCATAGACATGTTGAGTCTTTCCTTTCATTTAGCATCTTAATAACGATGACCATGTTGCCCGCCATCTTCTGAAGATGAACAATTATTTGGTATCATGGTGAGCTCAAAGTTATGTCACTGTATGTGACACACTTGAGTTCACCACGGTTCTATTTTATTGACGATGCCAATGACCCACCGTGGCCCATTGGGTGCCTCTTCTGGTGGACTCAGGATCCTCCTGAAAGAACCCAATGGATCTCGATGGCTTTCTGCTTTCTGTTCACAATCTGTCTGGGCACATCTTTCTCCTTCCTTGTGCCTGGAATTGCCCATTAACCCCGAGTAGACTGGTCCCTGTAAGTGGGAGGTGGGATTTATCTATCACACTGGGGTGCTACTCACACCGCCCTTTTGAGTGAGACACTCCAGACACACCCAAAAATGAGATAAGATCCTGAAAGGGTGACAGGGACTTGCATCCAGCTTCCTGGAGGTTGAGGCTGGCATTTCTTACTAGAACCTGGTGAGACCCATCCCAAACTAAGACAACACCGGGAAGATGGAAGTGAGACCCCCCCCACCCCTGGAGTCATGGTTGTGGTCACATCCCCCACCTGCAGCTGTGATGCAGGAAGCCGGGCCACTGCCCCTGGTGGTCATTTCCTCAGCAGGGTCCACACACCTGCCTGCCCTTCTCCAGCTGAGATGTGACAGTCGACCCCACCCACAGCAGAATAACTAAACTACTCCCTTGGGTGATGATGTGAAGCAGGTGCCAAAGTCATCGCACACTTAAATGGAGAGAATCAGGATTTCTTGACGTCATAGTTAATGAGGGTCTCATCCAATGTCTTTCGAATATCGTATATTTTTAGTTGACTTTCTGGTGCTGTTGCATATTTGTGGTTTTTAATGTAGTTTCTAAGTGGATTAAATACTTGAAATACTTGACATCATCATTGGTGAAGGTGTTTTTAGGCCCATTCCATCTGCAGCTGTCTCCCAAATGGTTCTGGCTTTCCCAGGCAAGGCCGGAGCTGCAGGAGCAGAGGGCTGGTCCCGGGACCTACCACAGTCAGAATGCAGCCACTGTGACTCTGAGCAGAAACCCAGTGCTTCCCTCAACTTCTCTTTTCCGGACAAATGGTTCTAGCATCAAGAGGCTCAATGGGGTTCAGGCTGGACATTGGCATAATCCCTTCCCAGGGCATGTGGCTACTTCCAGCAAAGCCACCCATGTTGTGTCATCATTCTTTTAGTGACATTAGTTGCTTGATAATCAATAACTTAGTGCCTCAGATGAGAAGGAAGACGGAGGGTCCATTAGTTGCATTTGATGATCAATAACTTCATGCCTCAGATGAAAAGGAAGGTGGAGGATCAATTGGTTACATCTGACAATCAGTAACTTCACATCTCAGATGAGAAGGAAGGCAGAGGGTTGAGGCTTCAGTTCACCTCCTTCTCATGAGCGCTGCAGCATGTCCATGAAGGGAGGGCGCAGCAGCTGCCCTATGCACCCAGGAGTGGGCTTCATGCTTTGGGAAAAAGAAGAAATGTAAATTCTTCCCTTTTGTTCACTGCTTTGATAACTGACAATCTGGTGCCTGGCCATCTTCCACGGATGTAGTGCCAGAGTGAGCTCTAGCAGATGAGGACACCTGACATGCGGGACCCACTGCGGTTATATTGAATTGCCAATGACAATGTGGTGACAAAACATGGACATGTACCCCTAGGTGCCTCTTCAGGTGGCATCTGGTTTTCTCCCATTGTCCCAGGAGCCATTTCTAGAAGGATGAGAGGTTCTGTCTCATCATGTCCCTTTCCTGCCCCAGGTCTGGGATCTCCCACTGACCTCACTTCCCTGAGCAGAAGGTGATATCTGGAGACCACACTCAGGAGCTCCCTTATGTCCCCCACATTTGAATAAGGCAATGGCAGCCACTACCCCACCTGGCCCACCAACATGAGGCCAGGTTGAGGAGTGCAGGAGATCCTTCCATTTTACCCTGGAGGATGGGGCTGGCATTTCCAATGGGGACCAGCCAGGTCTCACTGGCCCAGCCCACCCCAACTATAACAAGCCCAGGGAAGGCGGGGCTGGGACTCCTGGAGTCAGAGCTAGGTTCATGGGAAGGTTCCCAGGACACTGCACTCTAGGGTAACCAACTTCTCCCTGGAGGGAGACGGCACTCTCTGCTTCACCCCAGGGGTTCACCAAGCAGTCAGTATTGAGTCAGCTCCACTAGGGAGACCATTTATCCCTGACTATGGAAATTCACTCCTAGTGACACAATGCCCTCCAATAAAATCATTCCTGTGATTGCATGACGGTTGGTGGGAAAACCAAATCCAAAATGCCAATGTCCTTCAGGAACCAGGATTTCTAGGGATCCTGCTGCTGGTCACAAGAAATCACCTGTCCCCTTCTCTCTATGGGGGTGAGGGTGGGGCTGTGTGAACTCCCTCATGAGCAGATGCCACCAGAGGCAGTGGCCCCCTGCTTCCTCTATCACAGCTGCAGTGGGGGTTGGGGGTGGGGGCATCCCTGGGAGGGTTTTTGTATAAGCCTGTGTCACAGTGTTGGGTGTTCGGCATAGGGACCAAGCTGACTGTCCTAGGTGAGTCTCTTCTCCCCTCTCCTTCCCTGCTCTCCCCAAGGTACTGGGCAATTTTCTGCTGTTTTTGTTCTTTTCTGAATCTTGTGTTGGCCTGTGGTGAAGCTTTTTCCGGAGCCCAAGCCCTGGGCAAGGACCTCTCCCCTCCCTGTTCAGACCCTTGCCTGCCTCAGTGAGTCACCAAGACCCTTCACCTCTGACCACAGAGGTAGGGCGCTAGACTGGATGACCTACTGAGACTCATCTGTCTCTCTGTCTGTCTGTCTGTCTGTCTGTCTGTCTGTCTGTGTGTCGGCCAGGGCCAGGCTGCTTCCCTAAAACGTGCTCAGTTCTGTCCTCTCCTGCCTGGGCTTCCATCTGCCTAGCAAGCTTTGTGCAGGGGAAGCTGTGGCCCATCTCACGGGGGAGAGGGAACAAGGGGCTTGAAGGAGTGACCACCAGGGAGACTTTAGAAGAACCCCAAACCCTTAAAGCCAAGATCAGGGAATGAAAAATCAGAGTCTCGGGGCCCAGTCCCCTGGGCTATGGGACTCTGGTTTCAGGCTGGGAACAAAGTAGGAGGTGTAGGGGCCTCTCCAGGTTTTTGTGGGCTCCCAAGGAGAGAGCCCTGAGCTGGCCTGGGACCCATGAATCCCAGTAAGGAGGGAAGGGAAGGCTCTGGACTTGAAGGAGCCAAGTGAGAGTCACAGAAGTCCATGGTGTGTGGGGAGGTGGCTGTTGGCTCTCTGTGGGAAGCACCGCTAGACACAGGAACCCCTGGTTTCACCAAGCCAGGCCTCACTGGCCAGGTCCATCCCAACTAGGACAAGCGCAGGGAAGGTGGGGCTGAGGTTCCTAGAGTCAGGGCTAGGTTCATGGGAAGGTTTCCAGGATACTGCATTCTAGGAATACAGCTTCTCCCTGGAGGGAGAGGGCACTCTCTGCATCCCAAAGGAGGAAACTGTAGATTGGCCCTAAACACAGACAGACTGTAGCACAGACTCCATAGACAGAGAAACCAGCACATACAGCCAGTGGGACTTGGGTGAGCAAGGCCTTGACGCCACGGCAGAGGCTCAGGAGAGACAGATGTGGGTAGAAACAGAGTCCTTAGGTGAGACTCACTCTCCCCCAACCCAGAGCAGCTGTGTCAGGTGAGAAGTTTCTAGAGTGAATCCGACAGGAGGTTCACAGAGCTCAGAGAACACAACCAGAGCCCAGAGACAGGCCGCGTCAGAATGACAGGGTGAGGCAGGGGCAGGCAGTTGAAGGTCCGCTGCCTATACAAAAGCCCAAGAAGGCGTAGGAAGGTTTCCAAACAGGTGATGGGCAGGGGCCAAGCTGAGAGGTTTTCTGACTGACAGACTTGTTTTACGAATATCTTGTTACACCCTTCTGAGTGATATGTTCTGAGACAGTTTGAACCACAGTTGAGAGGTCCTGCACTGGCAATGAAGAGCCAGACCCTCCTCAGGCACTGAGATCAGGGTCTCCCCAGCTGGACACCAGGACTCTGACCTCCTGCCCCTCGCTTACCCCACAGGCCAGCCCAAGGCTGCCCCCTCGGTCACTTTGTTCCCACCCTCCTCTGAGGAGCTCCAAGCCAACAAGGCCACATTGGTGTGCCTCATAAGTGACTTCTACCCGGGAGCCGTGACAGTGGCCTGGAAGGCAGACGGTAACCCCATAAGTGATGGAGTGGAGACCACCAAACCCTCCAAACAGAGCAACAACAAGTACGCGGCCAGCAGCTACCTGAGCCTCACGCCGCAGCAGTGGAAGTCTCGCAGCAGCTACAGCTGCCACGTCACGCACGAGGGGAAAACCGTGGAGAAGACAGTGGCCCCTGCAGGATGTTCCTAGGTCCCCAACACTCACCCCATCCATGGGGCCTGCAGCTGCAGAATCCCATGACAGACTCCCTCCCACCCCAAGTCATCCAGCCCTTCAGCCTATACCCAGTAAACTCTCAATAAATGGTCTCCTTGTCGTCAGAAAACATGCTGTCTGCTCGTTTTTGTTTATACTTTTTCCACCCTAAATTTGACCATCTCCCAAGGTGAACACAATTCTCTGAACTTGTGACAAAGCAGCCACAGAGCATCCTGATGTTTCTCTGAGGCATGCTTTGTTCATCACCCTATCCCCATAGAATGTTCCAGAACATGGAAATAGTCAGACCCTGGCATCTTCCTTCTTACCCAAGTCTCTGCTGTGCTTCCTGATGCCCTATGGACATGTCCACCTCTGGCTGCACAGGATCACACCCTCTTCACATCCCTAGGGCCCCAGGAGAACATCTCAGCTCCCTTCCCTGTTGCCCTCAGCCCTCACTGTCCAGATGCTGTTCCTCCCTCAGGGTGTTTTTTCATCCCCCTCTAAGGCCATAGGGTCACCCCACCATATTTCCTCTCATCAAAGCCTAGACCATGTCCCCTTCCTCCTGGGCACACTCTGTTCCCGTCATCCCAAGTACCCAGCCCTCTGCCCCGACAGGGCCTTCCTGTAACAGTCACTGATAGGACCCTTACCCTCTGGACCATGGTCACTCACCCCACCTTCCCCTCTGGGTGCCTCTCATCCCACATGTGTCACTGGATGTCCCAGCTGTATTTAAGGTTCCTAGGGGACAAGTGTCAGCTCCTCACTGATGCCACTATGAGTGTCTAATGTCCTGAGTGCACAAGTTATCAATTGGCTGGTGAGTTGAGTTCAAAGTCAAGAGTCAGATGCTGAGCTTATGCCAGGGGCTTGGATGAAGCTGACTTGTCTTCTGAAGAGCACAGTGTGGGATCTGAGCTGTAACACACACACACATGCACACATACACGTGCACACACACAGTGCACACACACACATGCCCATGTTGGGCATCCTTCTGGGAGGATCAGGAAGTGCCCAGGTAAAAAGGGCTTCAGTCAGGCCTAGGTTGGGACATGAGCAAAGCAAAGCTTGGACCTGCAGTCTCCAGGTTTTGGGACTAGGGGATCGCCCCTGGGCATGGGAAGATGGGGCAAGATTTTCTGTCCAGGTCAAGAATGAGACAAGACACTATGAGGACAGGATTCTGATCAGGGAGCAAGAGCCCACAACTCAGAGGACAGGTGAGGCTCTTGCTGTAGGGGGACACTGTTGGGGACTTTGGGGTGCCAGGTGTGTGTCCCAGGTGTGAGCTCTTCAGGTGATGGGTCCAGACCAGGATGCAGGTCCAGGCCCAAGGTATGCAGGCCCCACACTGCACGTGCCCATCCACTGTGGGTGGATCCTGTGCTGGTGACACTCCTAAGGACAGGCTGTGTGGGTCACTTCTGCCCACAGGGGACTGCAGAACACGTTCATGTGGGTGTAAGCCAGAAGGAGCTGAAGGGGACAGCAGAGACACCCAAACGTAGAGCTCCTGGAGGAAACCACTCTGCCAGTGAGGCCTATGACCCCCTTGAGGACCTCTCCTCTGCTCCATTGCAGCTCTGATCCAGCACCCATAGCCAATAGAAAGGAAGCTACCCCATGAATTTGGGAGGGGGACTCGGGCATCGACCTGTGAGCTGCTCCTTCAGTTCATCTGAGCCAAGGATGCTGGAGCTCAGGTCTTGAAGAAGGGTCTGTGTCCCCGTGGTCAACGTCATTCTCCCCACAACCCCCAGGTGCCATTCCAAGCCGATCCCACCATAAGCTCCAGTGCTGAGGATGTGGTGGGCATCCAGAACCTTCCCCACCATTCCCAGCTTCTCAGAGGGGTCCTAGCTGCACCACATCAGTGGTGTCACCCAACGCTCACCTCCTCCTCCTCCTCCCGGGCATTCCTGACACCAGCTGATCCAGGCCACCCAACTGTCCCTCAGAAATGCGATTACCTGGAAGACAACTCCACACACAGACCTGTCAATACCTCCCTTGACTAGGGTGGATGAACTCCTAAGCCCCCAGGGAAGTGATGCTTGTGGGTCAGTGGAAGGCGACCCACCTGTGGCTCACCCACCCATGAGAAGAGGGGGCTGGACCCTGGGCCTTCTGTGCAGCTGCAGGGGGGCCTGGGACTGGCATATCAGGAGGGTTTGTGTGCAGGGTTCTATCACGGTGTGCTGTGTTCGGCGGAGGCACCACGCTGACTGTCCTTGGTGAGTCCCCTTTTTCACTACTTCTGGGTCTAGGGTGAGCTCAGGGGACACTTTCCTCTCCTTTGTGTTCTGTCTGGGGCATGGGTCTCAATCTCTCTGGGGTCTGCTACCATTGCCTTTTTGCTAGCCCCAAACTCCTCCAGCCGGTCCCTTCTTAGGCACCTGATGGAGAAGGAAGAGAAGAACCCAGTGAACTCTTCCTGCTCCCTGCTCAGGCCATACCCTGCCTCTGTCACTCATGGGCATTCTCCCTGGGCTCTGGGATGTTCCGCTCCCTCCCTCAGAGTCTGAGGGCCCGGGAACAAGTGGAACAGGGGGTCAGGCTGGTGTACCAGGGCCGTGGGAAAGGGAACAATGAAGGAAACAGCTCGGCTCTTAGGGTTCTGGGTCCTAACTATGGGGCTGCTTTAAACGCCTAGAAGGGAAGCCTTTGACTGGGGACTTGGGGAAATCAAAAGGGACAAACATGGAGGAAGAATGTCCTGTGAGAAGGTGGCCCCAGGGTGCTGGGTCCCTCCTCATACCCAGGACAGGCAGGCTGCCATGGACAGGGTGGGTCTCAGGACACTCAGGCCAAGGCTAGAGCCTCTCCCTCACAACAAAGGAGAGACCCCAAAGCAGATGCTAGGGGAGGCACTCCTGCTGGGCACAGGTGACGGGGAACTGTGAGGGCAGACAGATATCCTAGAACAGCCAGATCTCCCAATATGACAGGGAGACCCCATGGAGCACACACAGCCCCAGGCTCAGAACAGAAAACGTACCTCACACCAAGCCCTTCATCTCCTAGACTCCGAGGGACTCCCAGGAACCCTGCCCCGGGACCAACACCCTCTCCCCAACAAGGGGTCTCGGTGGGAAAGTGGGGTGGGGACTGCAGTGATGGTACCAGGGGAACGCTTGGGGAAGAAACTCACTCCTCAAAAGGGAGGAGAACCTAAAAACAGGACACAGATGCCCTCGTGAACAGACCCAGAGGAGGGACCTGGCAGGGCTGTTGAGACAGAGACATTCCCTGAGGAAAGACGAGGGCCCAGGGCTAAACCCTGCCCAGCCAGCAGTGGAGAGCACAGGTGAGGTGAGGCATGGCTGACAAGGAGGGGGAATCTAGAGAGGAGGCTGGAGTGAAAGAGACCTGATTCTCCTCAGTCCTCAGATGCTGAAACGTTTCCCATCGGGAGGTGAGCATCCCCACCGCTGCCGAGCTGACCTCATGCAGCAAGGGCCCTGGCTGAGGTCCCTGTCCTGGGCCTTAGTCCTGCGCCCGCCTCAAGACTGAGGCCGGGAGCTCCCAGGTGGACACCAGGACTCTGACCTCCTGCCCTTTGCCCCTCTCCCAGGTCAGCCCAAGGCCACCCCCTCGGTCACCGTGTTCCCGCCCTCCTCTGAGGAGCTCCAATCCAACAAGGCCACATTGGTGTGCCTCATAAGTGACTTCTACCCGGGAGCCGTGACAGTGGAATGGAAGGCAGACGGCAACTCCGTCAGGGATGGAGTGGAGACCACCAAACCCTCCAAACAGAGCAACAACAAGTACGCGGCCAGCAGCTACCTGAGCCTCACGCCGCAGCAGTGGAAGTCTCGCAGCAGCTACAGCTGCCACGTCACGCACGAGGGGAAAACCGTGGAGAAGACAGTGGGCCCTGCAGGATGTTCTTAGGCCCCCAACTCTCACCCCACCCACGGGGCCTACAGCTGCAGAATCCCAGGGAAGGGGTCTCTCCCCCATCCCAAGTCATCCAACCCTTCTCCCTGCACCCAGTAAACCCTCAATAAATGTCCTCACTGTCAACCAGAAAGCCCGGGTTTGTGTTTTGTTTAACTGGACCAACCTGCAAGATGGCAGAATTCTTTCAGCCTTGTGGGAATGGAGCCAGGGAATGGGGTCTGGATTGCTTTTGAGGGGTAGTTCCACCAGCACCTAAAAAGGTCCAGAGGACATTTCAGAACAGAGCCTTGGGCAGCAGGCCCAGGATTGACCCTCTCTCCCATACATGGTGGGTTTGTGTGGACATGGCCACCTTCACGGCCTGGAGCCACCTCTCCTTCGTTCCCCATGGCCTCCAGGAGAATGAGTTCCCTCCATGGATTGACAGGCCTCACCCCTGGACAGCCTCCCTCTCTCGAGGGGTCCTTCTTTCTCAGGCCAAAGGAGCCTCTCCAGTCCATGGGCCCTTGGTCTCCCCAACTCCTTAGGGCCCCACCCTGTTTCTGACTCCCAAGATCCTGCCATCTACCCCCACATCCATCTCTGAAGCAGGTGCCCACTGGACCATGACCCTCTGGACCCGCGTCACTCACCCCACAGGCCAGCTCGGTACCTCTGGTCCCACATGTGTCACCAGTGTCCCAGTTTGTACTCAAGTCCCCTGGGGGATAAGAGTCAACTCTGCTCTCTCTCACCCCTAACTAGCCAGCCCCAAACTGACCACACCTCAAGAACCTAATGTCCAGGTGTCCATTGATGGTCAGTGGGACCTGGGGAGGTCAAAGTCAATCATGAGATTCCAGACCAGTGCCATAGACGTGCCTGTAAACCGACTGGTCTTTTTAAGAGCTGTATGTGGGGCCTAAGAACATGGTTGATTATTGTCCTGGGAGGTACCATGGGGTGGCAGCCTGGATTACAGGACAAACTCACATACACACATATCCCCAAAATAAACACACATGCACACCTCATACGCACACAGGTATTCACAACATGCCTGCATGCAAACACACACACACACACACACACACACACACACATCCTCCCGCTATTTGGAATCGTTGCCACTTGGGCATCGCACTAGGGCCTGTGCTAGGCATCCAGGACCCGCCCAGGGCCTCAGTTCTCCATAGGGACCAGCTCCACCTTCCCTGTGACATAAACAGACTTCTCACTTCTTCCATGGTGACAGTCTCCAAAGGAGCCTAGCCGGGACAAATGGCTTCCTCCAGGACATCCAGATGTGATGTGCAGATATGCCTCCTCCCGCTCCCCATTCTGGAGGGATTCCTAACTTCCAGGAAAGTGTGCATCCTTCATAGGGACCAACCGCCTTACCCTTCTATCGGCCAGGCCTGCTTCATGACAGGGCCGCTGGACCTGGGCACCCCAGCAGCTGCAGCGGGGAATGGGTCTGGTGTGTCAGGAGGGCTTTGTGTGTGGGGCTGTGTCACTGTGTGCTGTGCTCGGAGCCGGCACCCAGCTGACCATCCTTGGTAAGTTTCCTAGCTTCTCTCCTCTTTGAGATCCCAAGTGAAATGAGGGGAGCTTCTTCCCTTGCCTGTCTTGTCTGAGGCTAAGGTCTAAGCCTGCCTGGGTGTCTGGAACCTCTGCCCCTCCTTGTCTGGGCTTCTGGGTCAGTGTGGTAACCCAGCTTCTCCTGGGGTGCTGTCCTCTGGGTGTCCGGGCTATGGGGCTGTGTTAAATACGGTGGTAGCAGGCCTTGGATGAGGACTTGGAGAGATGGGGGAGGAAACAGGAGGAGGATAAAGATGGAGAAAGAATATCCTGGGAGAAGGTGGCCCCCGGTGCTGGGTCACACTCCCTCCCCCAGGACAGGCAGGACACCATGGACAGGGTGCTGGGTCTCAGAAAACTCAGGTCCTAAACGTGGACCCTTGCCAACTCCTCTGCTGGAGGAAGACCCCAGAGCAGATGCCAAGGACAAGGACTCTTGATAGGGATATGGTGACTGGGACGGGTCCCCACTTGTCGGGAAATACCCACTGGAGACTCAGATCCCCAGTATAACTTCTCATGACATGGAGACCCTTTCGAACAGACAAGCTCTATGTTCAGCTCTGAGAGTGGAAAAAAAAAATGCCTCAAATGGCAGCCTTTGATCAACTGGAATCCAGCTCCTGAGACCAACACCCACTCTTACCAGGCAGCCCAGAGGGGTCTCTGCAGGGAAGTGGCTGGGGGCTGCAATGATGGTGCCAGGGGAATGTGTGGCAAGAAACCCACTCCCTGAACCCAGGACCAGCAGCTGCCCTGCATGAAGAGATGAGAACAAGGGGAGTTGGTAGGAGGCATTCAGACAGACACCCCCAACACAGACAGATACCTGGGGTGAGAGGTGGTCCCCAATGGATGAAGGGGACTCCATCCCATCCAGTGTGGAGGGAGCACAGGTGGGGGTCTGTAGGTGATGGGACATATGAAAAAGAGGCAGATGCAAGAGGGGGTTTGTGACTCCCCGAGAGTGGGGCACTGGAGAGCCTTCTATCTGACAGTGAGTGTCTCCGCTCACCATTGACCTGACCTCAGTCCAGCAAGGGTCCGGCCTGAGGTCCCTGCCCTGGGCCTTAGTCCCATACTCACTTCAAGACTGAGGTCAGGGGCTCCCTAGGTAGACACCAAGACTCTGACCTCCTACCCCTCGCTCACCTCACAGGTCAGCCCAAGGCCCCCCCGCCCCGGGTCACTCTGTTCTCACCCTCCTCTGAGGAGCTCCAAGCCAACAAGGCCACATTAGTGTGCCTCATAAGTGACTTCTACCCAGGAACCATGACAGTGGACTGGAAGGCAGATGGCAACCCCGTCACCAAGGACGTGGAGACCACCAAACCCTCCAAACACAGCAGGAACAACTGGGCGGACAGCAGCTACCTGAGCCTGAACCCCAAGCAGTGGAGGTCCAGCAGCAGCTACAGCTGCCACGTCAGGCAGGAGGGGAGCATCATGGAGAAGGCAGTGGCCACTGCAGGATGTCCTTAGGACCCCAACCCTGATCCCAGGACAGATTCCCTCCCACCCCAAGTCATCCAGCCCTTCTGCCTACACCCAATAAACTCGCAATAAATATCCTCCTTGTCAATCAGAAAACATGCTGTCTGCTCATTTTTGTTTACACATTGTCCATCCTAAATTTTACCATCTCCCAAGGTGAACAGAATCCTCTGAACTTGTGACAAAGCAGCCACAGAACATCCTGATGTTTCTCTGAGGCACACTTTGTTCATCACCCTATCCCCATAGAATGTTCCAGAACATGGAAATAGTCAGACCCTGGCATCTTCCTTCTTACCCAAGTCTCTGCTGTGCTTCCTGATGCCCTATGGACATGTCCACCTCTGGCTGCCCGGGATCACACCCTCCTCACATCCCCATGGTCCCAGGAGAACATCTCAGCTCCCTTCCCTGTTGCCCTCAGCCCTCACTGTCCAGATGCTGTTCCTCCCTCAGGGTGTTTTTTTCATCCCCCTCCAAGACCATATGGTCACCCCACCATATTTCCTCTCATCAAAGCCTAGACCATGTCCCCTTCCTCCTGGGCACACTCTGTTCCCGTCATCCCAAGTACCCAGCCCTCTGCCCCGACAGGGCCTTCCTGTAACAGTCACTGATAGGACCCTTACCCTCTGGACCATGGTCACTCACCCCACCGTCCCCTCTGGGTGCCTCTCATCCCACATGTGTCACTGGATGTCCCAGCTGTATTTAAGGTTCCTAGGGGACAAGTGTCAGCTCCTCACTGATGCCACTATGAGTGTCTAATGTCCTGAGTGCACAAGTTATCAATTGGCTGGTGAGTTGAGTTCAAAGTCAAGAGTCAGATGCTGAGCTTATGCCAGGGGCTTGGATGAAGCTGACTTGTCTTCTGAAGAGCACAGTGTGGGATCTGAGCTGTAACACACACACACATGCACACATACACGTGCACACACACAGTGCACACACACACATGCCCATGTTGGGCATCCTTCTGGGAGGATCAGGAAGTGCCCAGGTAAAAAGGGCTTCAGTCAGGCCTAGGTTGGGACATGAGCAAAGCAAAGCTTAGACCTGCAGTCTCCAGGTTTTGGGACTAGGGGATCACCCCTGGGCATGGGAAAATGGGGCAAGATTTTCTGTCCAGGACAAGAATGAGACAGGAGACTATGAGGACAGGATTCTGATCAGGGAGCAAGAGGCCACATCTCAGAGGTCAGGTGAGGCTCTTGCTGTGGGGGGATACTGTTGGGGACTGTGGGGTGCCAGGTGTGTGTCCCAGGTGTGAGCTCTTCAGGTGATGGGTCCAGACCAGGATGCAGGTCCAGGCCCAATGTGTCCAGGCCCCAAACTGCACATGCCCATCCACTGTGGGTGCATCCCGTGCTGGGGACACCCCTGAGGACAGGCTGTGTGGGTCACTTGTGCCCACAAGAGACTGCAGAACACGTTCATGTGGGTGAATGTGTAAGCCAGAAGGAGCTGAAGGGGACAGCAGAGACACCCACACATAGGGCTTCTGGAGGAAACCACTCTGCCAGTGAGGCCTATGACCCCCTTGAGGACCTCTCCTCTGCTCCACTGTAGCTCTGATCCAGCACCCACAGCCCATAGGGAAGAAGCTGCCCCACAGGCTTGGGAGAGGGGACTCTGGCAGTGATCTGTGAGCTGCTCCTTCAGATCATCTGAGCCAAGGATGCTGGAGCTCAGGCCTTGCAGGAGGGTCTGTGTCCCCATGGTCAACTTCATTCTCCCCACAACCCCCAGGTGCCATTCCAAGCCGATCCCACCGTAAGCTCCAGTGCTGAGGATGTGGGGGGCATTCAGGACCCTCCCCACCATTCCCAGCTTCTCAGAGGGGTCCCAGCTGCACCATGTCAGTGGTGTCACCCGATGCTCACCTCCTCCTCCTCCTCCCGGGCATTCCTGACACCAGCTGATCCAGGCCACCCAACTGTCCCTCAGAAATGCGATTACCTGAAAGACAACTCCACACACAGACCTGTCAATACCTCTCTTGACCAGGGTGGATGAACTCCTGAGCCCCCAGGGAAGTGATGCTTGGGTCAGTGGAAGGCGACCCACCTGTGGCTCACCCACCCATGAGAAGAGGGGGCTGGACCCTGGGCCTTCTGTGCAGCTGCAGGGGGGCCTGGGACTGGCATATCAGGAGGGTTTGTGTGCAGGGTTCTATCACGGTGTTATGTGTTCGGCGGGGGCACCACGCTGACAGTCCTCGGTGAGTCCCCTTTTTCTCTGCTTCTGGTCTAGGGTGAGCTCAGGGGACACTTTCCTCTCCTTTGTGTTCTGTCTGGGGCATGCGTCTCAATCTCTCTGGGGTCTGCTACCATTGCCTTTTTGCTAAGCCCCAAACTCCTCCAGCCGGTCCCTTCTTAGGCACCTGATGGAGAAGGAAGAGAAGAACCCAGTGAACTCTTCCTGCTCCCTGCTCAGGCCATACCCTGCCTCTGTCACTCATGGGCATTCTCCCTGGGCTCTGGGATGTTCCGCTCCCTCCCTCAGAGTCTGAGGGCCCGGGAACAAGTGGAACAGGGGGTCAGGCTGGGGTACCAGGGCCGTGGGAAAGGGAACAATGCAGGAAACAGCTCGGCTCTTAGGGTTCTGGGTCCTAACTATGGGGCTGCTTTAAACGCCTAGAAGGGAAGCCTTTGACTGGGGACTTGGGGAAATCAAAAGGGACAAACATGGAGGAAGAATGTCCTGTGAGAAGGTGGCCCCAGGGTGCTGGGTCCCTCCTCATACCCAGGACAGGCAGGCTGCCATGGACAGGGTGGGTCTCAGGACACTCAAGCCAAGGCTAGAGCCTCTCCCTCACAACAAAGGAGAGACCCCAAAGCAGATGCTAGGGGAGGCACTCCTGCTGGGCACAGGTGACGGGGAACTGTGAGGGCAGACAGATATCCTAGAACAGCCAGATCTCCCAATATGACAGGGAGACCCCATGGAGCACACACAGCCCCAGGCTCAGAACAGAAAACGTACCTCACACCAAGCCCTTCATCTCCTAGACTCCGAGGGACTCCCAGGAACCCTGCCCCGGGACCAACACCCTCTCCCCAACAAGGGGTCTCGGTGGGAAAGTGGGGTGGGGACTGCAGTGATGGTACCAGGGGAACGCTTGGGGAAGAAACTCACTCCTCAAAAGGGAGGAGAACCTAAAAACAGGACACAGATGCCCTCGTGAACAGACCCAGAGGAGGGACCTGGCAGGGCTGTTGAGACAGAGACATTCCCTGAGGAAAGACGAGGGCCCAGGGCTAAACCCTGCCCAGCCAGCAGTGGAGAGCACAGGTGAGGTGAGGCATGGCTGACAAGGAGGGGGAATCTAGAGAGGAGGCTGGAGTGAAAGAGACCTGATTCTCCTCAGTCCTCGGATGCTGAAACGTTTCCCATCGGGAGGTGAGCATCCCCACCGCTGCCGAGCTGACCTCATGCAGCAAGGGCCCTGGCTGAGGTCCCTGTCCTGGGCCTTAGTCCTGCGCCCGCCTCAAGACTGAGGCCGGGAGCTCCCAGGTGGACACCAGGACTCTGACCTCCTGCCCTTTGCCCCTCTCCCAGGTCAGCCCAAGGCCACCCCCTCGGTCACCGTGTTCCCGCCCTCCTCTGAGGAGCTCCAATCCAACAAGGCCACATTGGTGTGCCTCATAAGTGACTTCTACCCGGGAGCCGTGACAGTGGAATGGAAGGCAGACGGCAACTCCGTCAGGGATGGAGTGGAGACCACCAAACCCTCCAAACAGAGCAACAACAAGTACGCGGCCAGCAGCTACCTGAGCCTCACGCCGCAGCAGTGGAAGTCTCGCAGCAGCTACAGCTGCCACGTCACGCACGAGGGGAAAACCGTGGAGAAGACAGTGGGCCCTGCAGGATGTTCTTAGGCCCCCAACTCTCACCCCACCCACGGGGCCTACAGCTGCAGAATCCCAGGGAAGGGGTCTCTCCCCCATCCCAAGTCATCCAACCCTTCTCCCTGCACCCAGTAAACCCTCAATAAATGTCCTCACTGTCAACCAGAAAGCCCGGGTTTGTGTTTTGTTTAACTGGACCAACCTGCAAGATGGCAGAATTCTTTCAGCCTTGTGGGAATGGAGCCAGGGAATGGGGTCTGGATTGCTTTTGAGGGGTAGTTCCACCAGCACCTAAAAAGGTCCAGAGGACATTTCAGAACAGAGCCTTGGGCAGCAGGCCCAGGATTGACCCTCTCTCCCATACATGGTGGGTTTGTGTGGACATGGCCACCTTCACGGCCTGGAGCCACCTCTCCTTCGTTCCCCATGGCCTCCAGGAGAATGAGTTCCCTCCATGGATTGACAGGCCTCACCCCTGGACAGCCTCCCTCTCTCGAGGGGTCCTTCTTTCTCAGGCCAAAGGAGCCTCTCCAGTCCATGGGCCCTTGGTCTCCCCAACTCCTTAGGGCCCCACCCTGTTTCTGACTCCCAAGATCCTGCCATCTACCCCCACATCCATCTCTGAAGCAGGTGCCCACTGGACCATGACCCTCTGGACCCGCGTCACTCACCCCACAGGCCAGCTCGGTACCTCTGGTCCCACATGTGTCACCAGTGTCCCAGTTTGTACTCAAGTCCCCTGGGGGATAAGAGTCAACTCTGCTCTCTCTCACCCCTAACTAGCCAGCCCCAAACTGACCACACCTCAAGAACCTAATGTCCAGGTGTCCATGGATGGTCAGTGGGACCTGGGGAGGTCAAAGTCAATCATGAGATTCCAGACCAGTGCCATAGACGTGCCTGTAAACCGACTGGTCTTTTTAAGAGCTGTATGTGGGGCCTAAGAACATGGTTGATTATTGTCCTGGGAGGTACCACGGGGTGGCAGCCTGGATTACAGGACAAACTCACATACACACATATCCCCAAAATAAACACACATGCACACCTCATACGCACACAGGTATTCACAACATGCCTGCATGCAAACACACACACACACACACACACACACACACACACATCCTCCCGCTATTTGGAATCGTTGCCACTTGGGCATCGCACTAGGGCCTGTGCTAGGCATCCAGGACCCGCCCAGGGCCTCAGTTCTCCATAGGGACCAGCTCCACCTTCCCTGTGGCATAAACAGACTTCTCACTTCTTCCGTGGTGACAGTCTCCAAAGGAGCCTAGCCGGGACAAATGGCTTCCTCCAGGACATCCAGATGTGATGTGCAGATATGCCTCCTCCCGCTCCCCATTCTGGAGGGATTCCTAACTTCCAGGAAAGTGTGCATCCTTCATAGGGACCAACCGCCTTACCCTTCTATCGGCCAGGCCTGCTTCATGACAGGGCCGCTGGACCTGGGCACCCCAGCAGCTGCAGCGGGGAATGGGTCTGGTGTGTCAGGAGGGCTTTGTGTGTGGGGCTGTGTCACTGTGTGCTGTGCTCGGAGCCGGCACCCAGCTGACCATCCTTGGTAAGTTTCCCAGCTTCTCTCCTCTTTGAGATCCCAAGTGAAATGAGGGGAGCTTCTTCCCTTGCCTGTCTTGTCTGAGGCTAAGGTCTAAGCCTGCCTGGGTGTCTGGAACCTCTGCCCCTCCTTGTCTGGGCTTCTGGGTCAGTGTGGTAACCCAGCTTCTCCTGGGGTGCTGTCCTCTGGGTGTCCGGGCTATGGGGCTGTGTTAAATACGGTGGTAGCAGGCCTTGGATGAGGACTTGGAGAGATGGGGGAGGAAACAGGAGGAGGATAAAGATGGAGAAAGAATATCCTGGGAGAAGGTGGCCCCCGGTGCTGGGTCACACTCCCTCCCCCAGGACAGGCAGGACACCATGGACAGGGTGCTGGGTCTCAGAAAACTCAGGTCCTAAACGTGGACCCTTGCCAACTCCTCTGCTGGAGGAAGACCCCAGAGCAGACGCCCAGGACAAGGACTCCTGATAGGGATATGGTGACTGGGACGGGTGCTCGCTTGTCAGGGAAAACCCACTGGAGACTCAGATCCCCAGTATAACTTCTCACGATATGGAGACCCTTTCAAACAGACACAGCTCCATGTTCAGCTCCGAGAGTGGAAAAAAAATGTGACGACAGGCCAGGCACAATCAAACGTGGGAACATGTTCTACCCAAGGCCTCAGTATTCATTGGATTTGAACCTTGACACACACACAGGCAACTGTTTGGCAGCCCTAAGACATGGCAATTCTCTCAAGTGCCTGAACAGAAAGTCACTGGCCGTCTTTGGGAACATCATTTTGGGAACACTTCTCCATTGGATCCCGAACCTTCACTGGAAAACCATGTCCTTCATCAGGACTTTCTCTGTAGGGCCCCCTGCGTCTGGGGCTCCAGCTGCTCTCTGAGAGAAAGGTATTGGGGAGAGCCCCACCCAGCCCCTCCTGCATGGTCCCTGCTCCGTAGGGTGTTGAAAGTGTGGCGGTACCTGCAGGGATCAGGCCTGGGTCACTGTGGGTGGGTCCGGGGAGGGACCCTCAGGGCATCCTGGGGAGTCTCTCCCACGGTGCCTGTTTGACTTTCCTGTGGCTAGTGTCACAAATGACCCCTAATTTAGTGGCTTAAAACATCACCCATTGATTCTCTCCCAGGTCTGAAGGTCAGAAGTCCAAAATGAGTCCTTCGGGGGCTAAAGTCAGGGTGCTAGCAGGGCTGGGCTCTTTCTGGGGGCTCTGGGGAGAAATCATTTCCAGGACTTTTCCAGCTTCTAGAGGATGCCCCTTCCTCCAGCTTCAGAGCCAGAGCTCAGCATCCTCAAATCCCTCTCCTGCTCTTCTCTCCCTCCCTACCTTTCTCTCTCCCTCTCTCCCTCCCTCCCCACATCTCCTCTCACTCTGACCCTCCTTCCTCCCTCTTTCTTTTATAAAGACCCCACCTTGGGCCCACCTGAATACCCCAGGATCATCTGCCACCTCAGGCCCCTTAATGCCATCACATAGGCAAAGCCCCTGTGACCACACAACATGACACAGGGACAGGTCCAGGATTGGGACATGACTTTCCCTAGGGGCCTAATTCAGCTGACCACAGCTCCTTTCCTGAGTTCCTCTCCTGTTCTCTGTGCCCAGTCCAGGCCCAGCTACTCGCAGGGCCATCCCAGCCTAGCCCCTGAAGTCAGGAGGAAGGTGGCAGAGGGTTTTCCAGCAGAGCCAACCTGACTTCAGAGACCCTCAGTTCCCAAGATGGACAGATGCCCTCCCTGTCCCTGGTCCCCTGTGCTCAGTTCTCCTCCTGGGGTCCAAGGAAGGCACTGGGAGTTTAGCCACAGCTCTAGGGCACAGTCTTCCCACAGGTCCCCTGAGACTAAATACTCTCCAGGCCAAACCACCCTTGGAGAGAGATCCTATTATGATCCTGGCCCTAGGATGGTGACATCACAGCCCAGAGAGCCTGAGTGACCTGCCACAGGCCACAGCAGGGACTCACCCCTGGCCCACCCCTGGCCCACCCCACTCCAGATCTCAGCTCTGGACCCCAGGTGCCTGGCTGCCTTCACCCCACCTGGCCATATCCACCCACTGTATCCAGCTTCCTCCATGGGGAGCTCAGAGCCCACTGGACCCAGGCCCCCATCCTGGGACCCAGGATTCAAGTGACAGAGTTATTGGACCAATAAGGGATGAAGTGGGGACAAGGGCTTTGGGTCAGATTAGCAGGATTCCTCATGCCCTGTCTCCTTCCTCCAGGTCAAATATCAGGTCAGGGCACTCAGGGAAGGGGCCATGAGAGAGTCCCCTCTTCCTAGAGACCCCATCCCAGTCCTGGTTCTGGATCCAGGGCTTACGGTGTCTCCCACCTCCAGGAGAGTCAGTCCCTGGGAGGCACATTCCCAGTGCCCTCCATTTCTGGTCCCAGTTGTTCTTTCAAGATTCAAAAATTCCTGACATCTTCAGTCAGGGACTGTTCTCCCAAGGGAAGAACACAGGGGGCTCTGGGTCTGGGGCCATGAAAAAGAGAAACTCCGGTCCTCTCAGGGCCCAGCACCAAGCAGTAGGTGTTTGAGGGGGGCTGTTGAGTGGTGGCATGTAGACCTGACTTCAGAGACCCTCAGTCCCCAAGATGGACAGATGCCCTTCAAGGGAGCGGCTGCCCCAGGCACAGGCAGGCTCCAGGCTGTCAGAATGGGAGCACATGGCCTTCTTTGACCTACCTTCTCCCTGCAATGAAATCTGTGGCCTCATTTCCCTGTGGTCACTGTAATTGGACCCTGCTCCAGCCCCCTTTCCCACTGACTCTAGGAACTGAGGTTGATGCTGGGACTGGAACAGTGACCAGCCCCTGGTGACCCTGGCCCCATCCAGGTCCCAGGCCACCGGCCACCAATCACCCGTGGTTTCCCAAGCACCCGTATGTGCCCAGCCTGGACTTGGGACCCAGCCTGGGCCGACCTGGCCCATGGCAGCAGTTCTCTCTTCCTAGAGAGAACCTGGACCACAGCCTCTGCCTCCACGTCTCAGTATGAAGGGCCAGGGCCCTCCTGATGGTTATGTTAGGAGCACAGATGTGATCTAAACTGTGATCCTGCCAGGATGCTCTTTGAGGGGGCAGCCTGGAAGTAATGAAATGCCTGGGC
This sequence comes from Callithrix jacchus, assembly GCF_049354715.1. Classification (NCBI taxonomy): domain Eukaryota; kingdom Metazoa; phylum Chordata; class Mammalia; order Primates; family Cebidae; genus Callithrix; species Callithrix jacchus. The sequence continues at coordinate 194,423,347 of NC_133502.1, forward strand.
TGGAATAGGGCCTGTCTGTGACCTGACAAACTTTCCAGGGTTTCATGTTGGGGACATGTAAGAAATGGGGAATTGTGAATGCGACACAGCCCTTCTAGGGACTGCATGAGGAGCCCCCTAAGCCTTCACCATGGGGCACCCCAGCAGGGCCCCTGACCTCTGACCGACCTCCTTTGGCAGGCACCCCTGGCACTTCCACGTCACTGGGTCCCTCCAGAGCAGGGCAACAGGCCCTCTCCCTGACACTTCCTCACTCTGACCCTCAAGAGGGCACCCCAGGCCAATCCATTTCCCTGTCACTCTCCACACCTAACAGACCCCTCCCTCTTTAGCTCCTGCCCATAAATCAGTTTCCTGTCCCCCTGGCCGTAACCTATGCTTCTCCCAACCTAGAACCCATCTTGGATGCTGCCTTCCCTCTGGCTGCCACCTCCCTCTCTCCTGCCCTTTACAAGTGGTAATCAAGGGCTCCTGGAGGCCATGGTCCCCTCCCTTCTTGCCCCAAGCCCAGCGGTCTCACCGCCACCCCATCACAGCTCCAGTGGCCTGCAAGTGATTCAATCCAAGGGTCCCCTCACTGTCCTCCTTCTGTTGACCTCTGGATGGGCTTGGCAACTCACGTCATTCTCGTCATCTTGAAGCTCCTCACCCACCCACCCCTGCCAGGGCCACTCCCCTGGGTCCTCTCCTCTAGGGTCCCCTCCCCCTTTGTTCTGCTGCTATCCTGTCAGGGCCACTGGGAGCTGGCACCTTTGGTAACTCTTTTTTTCACTGTGTGACCCATGAACTGCCGGCAGGGAAAAGGGCTCCTAGCTCCTTCCCCGGCCCCAACCCTCAGCCCTGAGGTGCCTCAGGCTTGATGTGCGCCCAGGGCTGTTGATCGCACTCTCCTGGTGCAGTCCTGCCCACCCCAGCTCTGAGGCACCACAGGAGCCTGAAAGCAGGGGCTACACCCCTCACATCCTCAGATGTTCAGCCAGATGCTGGGATAGATATCACTGAGCCCCTTGATGACCACTGCTCAACTGGAACTGCTCCCAACTCTGCTGAAGATGCTACCTCACCTGCCACCTGGCCCAGGGCCACTTCCAGAGAAACCCTGCACTGTTGTCTGTCCTCTTTATGTCGTGGGATCCCAGACCACCCTAGGAGGCACATGTCAATGCCCCCCATACCTTACAGATGAGGAGATGGAGGTTTAGAGAGCAGCAGCCTGCCCAGGTCCCACAGCTGCTCTGGGCTGCACCTATGGTGGCCACTGAGACTCTGATCCACCCACTTCCCTAAGGCCGTGCAGAGGAGGCTAAACCTGCCCATGTCCTGCAGGTGTTCAGGGAAGCACAGTGGGTGCCCAGGTTCCTGACCTGAGGCCACTCCTGAGGCCATACCGAAGCAAGGTAAGGAGATGGTGCTGAGCACATGAACTCCCTTGTGGCTCTATGGGGTGGGGAGACCTGGGCTTCTCAGCCTCTGTTAATTCAGTGGGTGAAGGAAGCAGGCAGGAGGGGAGTCATGGGGGTGCCCTCTGAGTCTACAAAGCAGAGCTGGAGCAGGTGTTTGTGTGCCCATTTCACAGATGGGAGAACTGAGGCTCCAATGGGAGGGTTGATGACCCACCTAGAGTCATTCAGTAAGTTACTGGCGGACCCACCCCCAGCCTCTTTTCATGACCCCTCAGCCCTAAGGGCTGTTCATTCATTCATTCATCCATTCATTTGTTCACTGACTCATTCATTCAATAAACTCTGAGCTATGAGCCAGGGGCTGGGGCATGCAGCCCAGGACCACCTGCCCTGGAGGAGCTCACAAGCTTGGGGAATGACATGGAACCCCCACTGCCCCCAACCCTGTCAAGTCTCCAAGGTTGGCACTCTGCCCAGAGAGTGTCTGGGGCAGCAGAGTATCTCCCCATACTTAGAAAAGATTTATCAAAGAAGCATCTGAGGGAGCCCAGTTACAATCCCTGGACCACACTTGGAACATCAGTCCCTCATTGGCTCTCACAGTGACCCTGAGGCCTAGAATTGCCATTGCCTACTTCATAGTAGGGACACTGACTATGAAGGACACACTGGGGCTGCCCGGGCCGGCTTCACCCAGTCCAGGAGTAGCCAAGTCAGGCCTTAGCCCAGGCCTGTCTTCACGTGCCACTGCGTCTAGCTCAGACCTGGGCCAGCCCCTCAGGAATGATGGGCTCATGACACAGAAGGAGGGTAGGTCTGTGCTGGGGGAACCCCTCAAGGTACAGGGAAGAATGTCACAGTGGGGGATGAGGAGGAAGGAACTCACCCTGGCCCTGACCATGCTTAGCTGCAGCCTGGGCTAAGGGAAGTGATCTGAGTCAGATTAGGGAGGGTGCCTGCAGCTTCCTCTACAGCAAAGCCAGAGCCCAGAATAGCCTGGGTGGGGGTGCAGGGCCCTGTGGGAGGAGGGGAGGTAGCTGCTCAGGGAGGGCCATGTGAAAGGAAAGGACTGGGAGCTACCACTGAGGTGAGTGGGTGAGTCTCCCATCTGGCCCAGCCTCCTGTAGGGGCTGCAAAGCCACCAAGAGTGTCCCCAGCCAGGGCTGGACAAAGGCACCCTTATCCTTCAAACCCCATATTCACTGAGTCCAGGGGCAGGAAGAGGGGCATTGACACTCACCTGGGGACAAGCAAATAAGGCCTAGATGCTTCATAATGAGGCCACCAGATCCCAGGCAAGCACCCACTCCCCGACACAAAGGTCCAAAACCAAGTTTCCAGCCAACTAGAACATGCGAATTTTAGGGGACAGAGGAAAATGTCACCTTCCACTTGCAATGCCCAATGCTAATGACACAGCACAATGTTGAGAACACTGCCCTTCCTTCCCAACATGTCATCCTCTTCTCCGGGGTCTCTGTCACACTGAGGCCAGGTTCTGGATCCCCCACCTGCCACACTATCAGGACACAAGTCCTTGATATTGAGCCCACACCCTGGGTTCCATCCCTGACCTCAGGACCAGCTTTCATAGCCCTGAAGGAGTTGCATGTCATGACTTGATATCTGTCCTCTTTCCTGTCTTGAATGAGACATAAAGGAGAAATGGCCCTAAATCTGCCCAGGGTCCCCTGCTCCACATATGAGATGCTCCAGTTCCCTCAGGGATTCAGAAGCATCCCTAACTGGCATCAGCAGAGGCCAGGCAGGCTATGTATTTCCCCAAAATGCTTAGTTATGCAAACACCCCAAGATGCACCCATGCCTCTTGCAATAACCCGAGCATGAGGACTCCCTCCTTCTGGGGTGATCTGGGGAAACTGCTCTACTACATGGTCATCTTGAGGACTGCAGATGGGCCACGGAAATGTCAACACAGTGACATGAGCAGGGGCAGTAGGGTCAGGATCACGGTCAGTCTTTGTCACTTGGTCACTTGGGACCACATCAAAACTAACCCTGTTTGGCCAGTAATTTCTCAAGGGTGGTCTCCCCCAGAACCTCGAAGGCTAGGGGAGGTCTAAGGGGAGGGAGATGACCTGCAGCCTGCATTTTCCAGGACATTCCACTGACTCTGGGAGCTGAGGTTGATGCTGGGGCTGGAGCAGTGTCTAGCCCCTGGTGACCCTGGCCCCATCCAGGTGCCAGACCACTGTCCACCAATCAGTTGTGGTTTCCCAAGTGCCCATGTATACCTAGCCTCAGCTCAGGACCCAGGTCTGGCCATGCCTGGCCTATTGCAGCAGTGATGGTAGGCTCTGCCCAGAGATCCAGGCCAGGGCTACCTGAGGGACCCCCACCCATCTCTGTCAGAGAGCCTGGTGAAATTATTAACAGTGCCCTTTCCACTCCCAGGAACATCCCAGTTTAAACAAGAAATTTTGGTTGCTCAAGCTCAAAGTAACTGTTTGCTAAATGACTGAATGATGTTCTTCATAACGGTTTATAATGAGGGGGAGGAAGCCAAGGCCCAGCCACCTAGCACTGCGGTAAGCAGTTCTGGACATTACAATAGGGCCAGGGGCCAGGAGAGCCTCACTAGGAGCCACATCCAGGCAGTCACCATGAGGTTTCTGGTCTCACACGGGCCCTGCCTGGAACCCTTAGCAATGAGCTCACTCAAGCCCAGCTCACAAGAGAACAAGGGGTGACCTCCATCTCCCCATCAGCAACAGCACAGCATGTGCAGAGACCAGCAAGAGACAGCTCCTCTGGGCAGCCCGTCCCTGGGGAGACCACAGGCAGCAGGGAGAATGTCTCCTGGCTTTGGGACAGGAGCCAGGGAGGGACTGGGTGACTTCTGTGGCTGCTATCACAGAGCATCTGTGTCAATTGAGGGACAGAGTAGCCCATAGGTAGGGTGACGCTAGGGTGACCCACTAGGGCACCCACAATGCATCTGTTTCCATACAGGCCATCCTTCATGGTGACCCCCTCTTCCCAGAGCAACATCAACACCCCTGATCTGGCCACAGGTCCCTTCTGCTTCATACATCAGGTCTGATGTCCACTGAGCATCCAGTGTGCCAGCTGCTGTGCCAGGCACCAGAGCCTGGACCCCTCACAGGTGTCCCTAGGATGGGCCATCCCTGCCCACCCATTGCCCAGCCTGTGCAGGGACATGTTGGGGCCTTCTGACTATGAAGATGACAGAGGAGAAAGGGGCCTCACCCTCCCAGCTGCAGGGCAAAGGGGAGCCTCCTACTCAGACCCCCCAGACACACCCTCTCCTGACCTGTCTGGGGAGGAAGATGGGAAGTGGTGGTCAGACTGGGCCTGGGCTACCACAAGGGTCAGGAAGTTTGAAAAGGCCTGGGCAGCAGAGACCAGCTCTCAGAGAGAAGGGGAGCTGGGCCCCAGGGGCTGCTGGGCAGAGTGGCTGAAAAAGGTTAGACCCCAGACTGGCCAGGTAGGCCTCCTTTTCAGGGGCTGCCCAGAGTAAAGTCACATGTTCAGCTCTCTCCTGAGCACTTCCTGCTCCTAGAAACACAGCAGGGTCAAGGCAGTCACAGCCAGGTTCAGAGAGCTCGTGTTTAGGGGAGAGGGAAATCAACCCAACAGACAAGGAGCAATGGCATGTAGGAGACGAGAATTGTGCTGGGGAGAAATAGGGCAGAGGATGGGGAGGCGGGAGCACCTGGCTGGAGTCTCACGGGGGGACGACATCCCAAAGGCCAGAGGCAGCCAGGGACTGAGGAGCCCTGACTAGGGCCAAACCCTGTGGCTGGAGTTGGTGGCTCAGGTTCAGCCACAGTTTCCCTTCTGTGTAGCTGGGTTGATAATAATGGAAACTGAATCCCTGGGTCGGGGGAGGGACAATCAGATGGAAAATTGACATTTTGTTTGTCTCTGCCGTTGGTTGTTTTCATCCTTGGGCTGTTCCAGCCCCAAGCAGCCTCAGGCCAGCCCCCTGCCCATGCTGGGCTCTCCACAGGCCCTGGAACCCTCACCCCAGTGCAGCTGGCCTGGTGAAACCAAGAGTGCCTGAGGCCCGAAATAGCCAGGAAACCCCACCGAGCCCCAGCCCTGGCAGCAGGTGCCTCCTTCTCCCCAGGGTTGGGGGTGGGAGGGACCTCAGTTTCCAAAGCTTCCATGAGCCCAGCTGGAAGAATGCTGGGCACCCAGCTGGTGCCAGCACCAAGGCACCCAAGCCCCATGCCCAGGCTTGAGTTAGACAGGAGATCATGGTTAATCAATGGTCGGAAGTAGCATCTTCTGCTCCAGAAGCTTCTATTCATGCAGGCCCTGCCCTCTCCTCACAGCTCCCCAGGAACTGTTCTAAACACCAGGTCCAGAGCTGCGGCCAATTAGGGGGCACAGCCAGACACTTGGAGCTCAGAGGGGCCCAGTAGGCAGGTAAATCGACCCAACAGATGAGAAACAGTGTCTACTGGGGTGGGAAGGGCTGGCTGGGGCTGGACCTGGGACTCTGCAGGTCACACTCCACCTGCTGCCCCCAGGCCTTGGACCCTTCAAGGGGGCTGGGCCAAGGATGGTGAGGGGAAGGGAAATAAGGGCCCTTCCAAGAGCTTCCCTAGGAGCCCAGAGCCTGGGGCAATAACGAAGCTCCTGGAAGTACAGCTGCCAAGAGGACTTCCGGGGTCCCTCCCAGTGGACAGGACCTCAGACTGGTCAGTCACTTGTTTATGTGTCTTTCCATCCATATATCTGTACATGCACACACACACACACACACACACACACACACTCATCCTTCCACAAGCCTCCTGAGGCCTGGCCTGTGCAGAGCTCTTGACATGTGTTGTCCCATGCGAGGCAGGACTGCCTCAGCCCAGCCCTGGTGAGACCTGGAGTGTGCCTGCTCAGGCACCGTAGGAGGAGGAGGCTGTGGCACTGGGACACCCCATTCCCTGTCCAGTCTCCCCTATACTGGGTCTAGATGCTGAGGTCAAAGGGAGGTTGACAGGTGTGAGGGACAGGCCACTGTGGTGAGGCCCGATGCCCCCTGCCCAGTGAGTAACCAGATCCCACCCACTGTCCCTGTTAACACGCCTCCCTGTCTTTCTCCACACAGAGGAAAGGCTCCCAGGATATTCCAGGGTTCCGGGTTCTAATAAGTCAGGGAGGGGACCAAGTATCCAGCCTCAGAGCCTGGGTTCACCCCTGCAGATGGCAAATCCCATCCACCTGTGGGACTTCACCAGCTCATTCTCAGAGGACACCAGCCTATAGCTCCCTTGGCCCAGGAAAGCCAGGAGCCAGGCACACCACACACAGCCATGGCACATGTCCTGACACATGAGATGCTAAGTCTAGGGTGGGCAGGCCAGCGATAAGTGCCCCCACCTCTGCCTTTCTCCCCACAGGCTCACCCATGGGGCTGAGCAGGGTGGTCCTAGACCCAGCCATCTTCAATCAGCTCATCCACTGCCATTCACTGGCATCCTCACCACCATCCCCTTAACGTGCACAGGATGCCAGCCAGCCAGGCCAGTTTCTATGGTGAAGCAAGTGAGGTGGGTACTTGTCCCTGTCCAGTCCGGAGCTCTGACTGCAGATAAGACCTCCCTGTGAAGAAGACAAATGGCAAGGGATATTGGGGATTCCATGTGGTCAACAAAGGTGGCCTGGTGGCAATAGCAACCTCAAACAGGCCTATAAGCTGGACCCAGGGCTGGAGGGCAGAGAGGGGAAGGGTGTGCTGGGGGTGAGTGTGAACAAAGGCATAGGAGTGACCACAGTGCCCCTTCTCCCCACAGGGCCACAGAGTGCACAGGGGCCCTCATGGAAGCACCCCAAAAGCTCACCTCAAAGACCCTATACTCTGTCCCCTGTGTCACCTGGCCTGCCACCCTGCTTAACACCCAGGAAGTCCTTGGAATCTGTGCCATGTGATGGGCTCCAAGATGGACCAGGCTTCCATGGGGGCAGGGGACGAGGGAGAAAGGAGGTCTGGGCCCTGAGTGGGACACAGGTAGTGACCACCTGGTGGAGGAGAGGGAATGAGCAAAGGATGCTGGGAGCCAGGCCCAAGGCATGGACCTGCAGGGTGCACAGGAGTTCTCTCATGCTGATTCAGGCCAGTGGGTCAGAGTGTCCCAAGCCCAAAGCCCTGCAGAGGGACAGGGGCAGGGACCAAAGAGAGCAAGGCCAAGAGTAGAGGTCCTAAACCTCAGGTCTGACCAGATCTGCGATTCTAAAAGGCAGTGTGTCCTGTGTTGAGATGCTATTGAGTGGCCTTATTTTCCCTGTACCATTGATAAAACACGCAGACATGTGCTATCCACCTGAGCCACTCAGGGATTCTGTAAGGCCACAGCCAGAATCATAATCCCATTTCACAGGTGGGAAAACTGAGGGTCAGAGCAGTTAAATCCCAGAGTGGCAGAACCAGCTCTGGGATGTCCTGAAGTCCAGCCCAGGGTCTCCCATCTGACAAATGGGGAAACAGACCAGGACAGCAAGGGACCTGCCCAAGCTCTCACAGGCACACCTGTGTGAAGGGACCGTGTGGAGGGGGCCGTGTGGAGGGGGCCATGTGGAAGGAACTGCATGGAGGGGCCGTGTGAAGGGGCTGTGTGGAGGGAACCGTGTGGAGGGGGCTGTGTGGAGGGGGCTGTGTGGAGGGGGCTGTGTGGAGGGGTCGTGTGGAGGGGACTGTGTGGAGGGGGCCGTGTGGAGGAGACTGCGTGGAAGGAACCGTGTGGAGGGGACCATGTGGAGGGGGCCGTGTGGTAGGAACTGTGTGGAGGGGACTGTGTGGAAGGAACCGTGTGGAGGGGACTGTGTGGGGAGAACACATATGGAGGGCACCTATGTGGAGCACTGTTCTCTGCCAGAGGCCAGGTTGTTCACTTCCTCCACCATTCCCCAGCGACAACCCCATTTCAGGGATGCAGAAAAGAGGCCTGAGAGCAGCATGGATGAATCAGGGCAACAGACCCTGATGGCCATCCGTGCCCTGGACACTAGGAGATGCGAGGAGGGAGGGTGTCTGGCAAAGGCCTGGGGGAGCTCAGAGCACTGTTCTTCCCAGAAGTGCATCGGCCATGGGAGCCCAGACCCCAGGGTCAGACACAGAAGGGGTATCCCCCGTGCTCAGCCCTCATCAACCCTTGATCTTGGGCAATTCACTTCTCTTCTGTAGGCCTGTTTCCTCATCTGCACATGGGGGTGATAACAACAGTCCCTCCCCACAGGGTGGGTTTGGGGATTAATTGAGATGATGCTTAAGGTGTGCCTGGCCCATGGGGACTCTCACCTACCCCCAGTCATTGCCCTTGCCCAGGCCTGTGAGTGGCACTGTGTGATCCTGGGCAAGTGCCTTTGCCTTCCTGGATCCAGTCTTCCCTCTGGTCAAGGAGGAGCTGGGTCAGGCACCCAAAGTGCCAGCCATTCAGGAAACCAGCAGAATCCTGGGTGAAAGCATTGGCCAGGAAGGCCTGGAGAGGCTCTGAGGCCTGAGGTGGGAGTAGGGTGGGCACCAGGCCAAGGGATGGGGGTGGAGTTTTCACCTCCTCAGCTCTGGTGACTCTGCCTGCAGCTGGCCACCCCTGGAAATCCCCAGGCTAAAGTTAACCCCAAGTTGGCTGAAACCAGAACTCAGAGTGACAAAAGGAGAAGAATAAGAGGAAGAGAAACTGAGCCCACGGCCACCCGGGCGTGGTATAAGTGACAAATAGAACCAGGTGTGGAGCATGGGGCAGTTTCAGGGCTGCTGCTGGATGTTTGTGTAGCTCACAGGTGGGGGCAGCAGAGCCTGCGCCCTACCCCACCCCCTCCCAGTCCAGCCCCTGGGCCTGATGCTGCCCCCTGGCTGCCTCCCCACACCCTGAGCTCCATCCTGGGTCCCAGGGTCCACCAGAATGCATCTCAGAACCAGTAAGCAGTGGCCCTGATTGTCAGCAGGGCCCCAGGGAGGGGTGTGACCAGGGCAGGGCTCTAGAGCCCCCACCCCGGGCCCTTCCCTGGGCAGAATGAGTGGGTGAGGGCGTGAAGAACAAGCACCAGCCTCCTAACTTCCCAAACTGGCAATTCTGAAAGGCTTCGAGGCCAAGACATGGTTCAGCCTTATAGGCCCTCCTAAATGTGTCCCCTGTCTCCACAGCCTTGGAACACATTCACCTTTGACCCAGAAATCCTGCTCATAAGAACTTATCATGGAGATGCCAGGGGACCACTGCAAGTGGATGCAAGGCCAGGGAGCTATGGCAAAATGTTACGGAAAAGAGTCCAAGAGCAGATGCCAGGCAGATGCCAGCCTCATATCCACATCCCCAGATGGCCTTGGAGAAGTGCCATAGACTGACGTCCAAACAGGGCACTCGAGGAAAGAAGTTCCTATCTTTGTGATAAGTTCATCATCTCATACAGAGAAGGATCTGGAAGGCGCCATACCAAGGTGCTAACAGGTCCTCTTGGGCAGTGCAACATCAGAGACTAGCTTTATATTCTTCTTTATGATTTTCCATTTTCTGATATCTCAAAAAACAGGAAATTGTTTTATAATCAGTTTAATCAGTCATTAAACTGAGTTAAGATATAAGATCCTCTAAAAAAAACAGTGTACTTGATGATTTGAATGGCATCTGAAAAGGCTTGAACATAATATTACCCCAAAGAGGTCACCAGACAAGATGTGACCCAATGTGTGTGCATGAATCCCTGCATCTGTATCCGTACCTAGATGCGTACCTAGATCCGTACCTAGATGCATATCCATATCTACATCTATTCCTGGGGCTACCCATTGAGGGGGTAAACAGCAGATAATGTTGGTTTTCGTTTTGTATATCTAACTTTTTTCATTTTTTCAACAATAATTATACATTTATTGTGCAGTCATGAAAAATAGGTTTTTGTCACTTAAATCAGCAGGTTCGTTCCAATTCACTTGATATTTTGTGTGCCTGCTACACCCCAACAGGCAGGGGGCAGGGTTTGAGATTACACTGATGAGAAGATAGAGTGGTCTCTCTTGAGTAGTACAGTGGAGGATTATATGGAAAGAGGTCACTATGATCCTAACATGGATTCACATCCTCTGCATCTTAGGTGCTGCCCAAAGTCCTGAAATTGTCTCACAGCTCCAGCCAGCACAGAGGCAGGAAGCCCAGGGAAAGTGCTGAGCCATAAAAATGGAAAGAGATCACGCCTGTAATCCCAGCACTTTGGGCGGCTGAGACGGGAGGATAACAAGGTCAGGAATTCAAGACCAGCCTGGCCAATATGGTGAAACCCCATCTCTACTAAAAATATAAAAATTAGCCAGACGTGGTGGCGGGATCCTGTAGTCCCAGCTACTTAGGAGGCTGAGTCAGAAGAATGGCTTGAATCTGGGAAGCAGAGGTTGCAGTGAGCTGAGATCGCAGCACTGCACTCCAACCTGGGTGATAGAGCAAGACTCCATCTCAAAAAAAAAAAAAATGGAAAGAGAGGGTATTTGGGGGGTATGAGTACCTAGCAGCAGACATTTAGCAAAGAGGATTGAAAAATGCACCCCCTTAAAATACAGTTAAACACAGAGGAGGGAGCAACCACAAAAAAAAAAAAAAAAAAAAAAAAAAAAAAAAAAAAACGTTGAAGCAATTTCTGCAAAGAGCAATAAAAGCCTTGCTCCATAGAGTAACATGGGACAAGGTCAGGTCAGGATCAGCAGAAGTTGGGAAGGAAAGAAGGAAGCCAGGATAGACTTTCAGAGTTTTTACCAGTTCCTCAGGCAGAAAGAACTGTATAGTAGGTCAGGAAATGATATTTCTAGGAATACTTTGGTTGAAAAATTTCTCTGTCACTTGGAGGTGACAATCTACCTTGGTAACTCATCTCTCTCCTCATGTTTCAATCTATTTGATATTGATAACACGAGTCACTACCTCCCATGTATATAACGGGAAGTGTATAGGAGAATGCATGATAGTTCCTGAACAGAATAACTGGTTCTGTGAATGATAGAAACAGGTTAGAATTTATTATTGGAAACTCACTCTACATTACCTATAGTTAGTTTATTTTAATTACATTTACATTCATTATATAGTAACTCATATATACTTGCCACTTCTTTTCTTATATTCAAAATGTCTCTACATAAATAAACTCTCCACCTATAGTCACTGCTAGATATCTGTTCTATACACAGCAAGAAGCCAGACACCCTAGCTTACTGGTTCACTTTCCAGCTTCTCCCTAGAAAAAAAAAATACAAGTTTTTAACTCAATTCTGTGAGTCTAGTACTGTGACCCAAAACCCAAAGGGCAGGAACTCAACAACCATCTCTCCATCCTGCCTGCCACCCTGCCCACATTCCCCTTCTAAAACCCTAACTGATGAAGGAAAAGATGATGTCCCCAGGAGGTACAGCAGGTTCCCACATCTTCAAACTCCACCTCCTCCCCAGCAGCTAGCCAAGTGCCTGACTTCAAGGCTCTCAATAAACAGTTTGAATGGGGAAAGAAAGGGAGGAGGGAAAGAGGAAGGGAGGGGAAAATGAATAAGTAGATGGATGTATAGATGGGTGAGTAATTGATGGGTGGATGAGTGGATGGATTGGCAGGTGAATGGATTAGTGGATAGTCAGGTGGGTGAGTGGATGGGTGCATAGATGAGTAGGTGGACTGGTAGGTACATGTGTGGGTGGGTAGTTGGATGGGTAAGTGGATGGGTGAATAGTTGGATAGGTAGGTAAATTCTAACCATGAGAAGCACAGTTTGGTGCTTGGCAGCTCTGTGTACAGGAGATGGGTTCCAATCCCCACTCTGATCCTGATTCCAGTGTGACCTTGTGCCCGTTCCTTAATGTCTCTAAGCCTTTTCCCTTCACCTGCTCTCACCATCTCACAAACTGCTGGGAAGAACACTGGAAGGACGTATGTGCATGAAGATGCTTTAGAAATTCTAGCAAGCTTCCCAGGTGTGGCCTTAGCATTGGAGGGAACTTGGAGGTCATTGGGCTGTCTCTCCCTCTGGCTGGATCACAGTCTGTGGTAAGAGCCTAAGCTTAGAACCCAGATAGATCTGGGTTTGTGTCCTGGCTCCACCACTTGTCTAAGTGTGACTGTCCTCCATGTGTCCTCCTCTGTGACGTGGAGGTGATGATGCTGGCAGCTTCCTCTCAGGGCTGTGCAAGGATTTAGTGGGATCATCGTGGAAAGCCCTGGGCACAGCACCAAGCAAGGGAGCCATGATGAATCTAAGGTCTGCCCTCTAGGTTCCCTAAAAGGAGGTCCAATCTCCCCTTTCCAGAGTAGGGTGTCCTACAGCCCATGGGATTGGAGAAAGGGCCTAGGATGTCTAGCTTATGGGTTCACAAACCTGAAAAGTGTCTGTATAAATGCTCATTGCAAGGAAAGATCTGTGGCTTTATACAGAAAGAGGCCATGACCCATAAACAGTTAACCATAGTCACCTCATCAAAGACTCTCGGTTAGGAAACTGAGACCTAAGTTCTGTCCACAGGCACTCAGTGGGTCAGGGGACAACAAAGCACAGACATTCAGCCCAGCATGGAGGCCCTCCCCACCCAGGAGCAGGGCCTGCCTTGGAATGCCAGACCTGAGATAGGATTACCGCCACCTGGGAGCAGCATACACTGGTGAGAGGCAGGGGCAGGAGGAACACCACCAGGATGGGGAAAGGGGACAGCAGGAGCCACTATTTGAATCAAGCAGTAGAATCATAAGAAAATTGCAACTGTCTTTTAAAACTTGTCTTTCAAGATTGTCAAAATTGAGTTTTAATAAGAAAACTGGGGGAGAAAGACATGGCTGATGTCAAAAAACATCTCAAGCCATGTGCCCAGGGACCTGCAGTTCTCTTGTTTGTGAGCTTCTGCTAATAAAAAAACACACTAAAAGAGGGACCAAAACAAAAGGAAATCAAGTTTATTGAACACAAATGACATGGAGTTGACCAAAGCCTCTGGAGCCGAGTTTCCATGAGGCAGATCTCTCTCCTATCTCTGGGACCATCCTAGGAGAGGTTCCAGGGTCCCCTGGCAGAGAGGTGCCACCAGGGACCTCAAACCTCAGGTGCAGGTGGAGGCAATAGGCGTAGTTGAGGCTACATGGACACAGGTGTCAGCATAGCATAAGAGAGAGTCACCTTGTTTGTTTTCTGACTTCCTCTTAAAATACAGCTTATTGCTCTTGATCTTCAGTTTCAAATAATAACTATTCGCAATAAACAACATGTACAGTAAACAAGGAGTACAGTGAACAAAGTACAGAAAAAGAAACAGGAGAAAAAAACTCACCCCTTGTACTTCACCCAGAAAAGCCTCTGCTAATATTTTGATGCATTTCTATTTTAGTTGCAAACTGTAACAACAATTAAATGAATACAATGAATTTGTAAAGTTTACCAAGAAGTAACAGGAATGATGATCGCACAACACCGTGAATGTACTAAATGCCACTGAACTGTACACTTTAAAATGGTGAATTCTACATGATGTGAGTTTCACCTTTATTAGACTCCCAGTCTAGGAATACTACCAATACCCCAGGAACCCCTGAATTCATCATCTTTTTCCTTTTCCTTGAAGTATGACCTCCTATGTGTGCCCTTCAACAAACTCTTTTCAGCTTGGCCTGCTTTTGAACTTCATACGGATTAAAGGAGGCCCTGTATATGTTCCATGGTTTGCTTCATTCTCAACACTGACTCTTTGATATTGATGTGGATGAATTATTCATTCTCACTGCTGACTGTAAGTCCACTGTGTGGAGGTCCCGTCACTCCGCTGCCCACTCTGCAGTTTTGCCCAGGAGCAGGGCATGGCAAACACCCAATTGGAGTCCAGTGTTGACAGTTTTTCCAGGGCCTGCCATTGTACAACACATCGTTTCACTTTGTTTTTCAAACATAGTGAATTCTCTCCTAATTAAAGAAGAAAAGTTTCCAGCACAGCCTGGAGATCTGTGCTCATGATATGTGGAATTCCAGACTCAGCCTTGCATTTCACATAGCAGATAGACCGTGATAGATAGATGATAATGATGATGATGATGATGATGATGAAGAAACATAGATGATAGATAGATACATACATACATAGACAAAGATTCTCTACTTTTGTCACTTAACACCACACCCATGCAGGTGTGGATAAACTTGGATGTACATCACATTGGGAACAAGCAGATCCAACAACACTGAGGCAGCCTCTTCCCAGGTCCCGCTGGACAATTAGGCTGCTCTGCTTGGGTCGTTCACTGTTCTGAGCAGGACACAGCCAAAGCCCCTCGCCCCCACTACTGACAAGGATCCGATGACTGACTCGGGGTTGACCCTCTCTGCAAAGATCAAAGGTCATGCCTGTCTAACGCCTTGGATGCATGTCCCAAACTGACTTCCAGAAAGGAAGGCTGACCTGCCGAATGCCCAAAGAGACCCCCCTGCATCCAAGAAAGGAACCCATGAGGGTGTGGATGGAGAGGCAGCCACAGACACTGGACTTCCACCTGCCCCACCTGGCCCCAGCTCTACATCAAGCCTGGGGACATAGAGGGGCCCCCAGGGCCTCCTCCAGACACCCTAGATTATCCATGTGAGGTGGCCTGAACCAGGCCCCAAGCCCCCTCCTCAGGGGGACCTCAGATTCCTCCACCTCTGCAGCCTCCACTGTGACTGTTCTGTGTCTGTGTCCGGCAGCACCAACTACCCCACTGCTAATGACTGCACCATTGGAGGAGAAGGCTCAGGGCTGTAAGCTCAGCTTCTGGATGTTCTGGGGATCTAGGAAGGCATGAGGGCTGTGAGTGGGGGCCGGGAGAGCTACCCCAGGTCAGGGGTCTATGGGCTGGACTCTGTGGGGTGTGCACATGTGGGGCTAAGGGACGGCTTAAGAGGCCATCTTGGTGGCCACTGTCTCCATAGTCAGAGCCCAGGAAGGAGATTTGGTTCCTCCTGTACCAGATAATCCCTAGCTCCTTAGTTCCCAAGGCTGAAGTGCTCAGCCTGGTCTTCCTGGGGGTGGCTGTGGGGTTCTCCCACAGCTTGGGAGGAATCTCAAGCTGTGGGAAGCCAGGGGGATCTCCAGCCCAGCACCTCCAGCAGCAGGGCCTGGTGCCCCCAGCTCTGCACTGGACCAGGTCTCAGAGCCTGGGCTGTCAGCCCCTCATGGTTCCCGGGTGCCAGGGGGGTCTGGGGGACACCAAAAGGGTCAGAGAATGGGCCCCACCACTCAGCTACACAGGAAAAACTGAGTCCCAGAGGGGACAAAGGACTTGTCATGGGTCCCACTGGGAGCCTGCCTGACAGTCTTAAAGCCCAGTGCTCCCCTACAGAGTGCTGTCACACATCCATGGCCCTGATGAGGTCCCCTCTTAGCTGGGCTCCAGTCCCATGACCTGCACCCCAAGACTCCACATTGGCCACTCTGAGAAGAGGAGCCCTTGTGTCTTTGGGGAGGTCAGAGAGCCAGCACCTCCATCCCAGGCTACCTGGCCCCGAGCTCCTCTCTGGACTGGGGGCCCCAGTGAAGCTCATACAGGCCCAGCCCTGCCTGTCTTCCTTCCTCAGGGCATGCAGGGCTAAAGCCCGCTCAACACTAAACATCCCAGCACCTTGGTCCCGAGACTCCTTGGATTTACTGAATGTGAGGGATACTCAGGGTCTGAGCAGAGCAGCCACCACCCTCCTGCCTCCCCTTCCTTCCAGCCCTGGAGGCCAGAGTGACCCCACTGTCCTGTGCCCACCCCAAGCCCAAGGAACCTCAAGACAACGTCTGGGACAGGAGCTTGGGGCTGTAGGAAGATTGTCCCAGAGCAGGATGGCTGAGTGGTCAGGAGTCCAGCCATGTGGTCACCATGCACTGCACAGTGTCACCTGAACAGGGATGTCACTGTCCTCACCTGACTGCTCTCCATGGGCACCACATGAAGGCATCCCGCCTGCATCCTTGGCTTATACATCCCAACTGCCCCTGTACAGGGGCTCCAAACACACATCCACACATACACTCATACACATACACACTCACACCCATTCATGCTCACACATTTATCCACACACATTCATACTCATTCATCCACACAGTCTCACACACACACACCCACTCACATGCACCCGCCAGAGCCGACAGTGCCCTCTAGTGTCTGCTGTTGTTCCTTCTCTACAAGGTCTCCGCCTTATCCGTCACAACCCCCAGGAGTCTTCATCTGAAACCCCAGGATGCACAAGTCTGGCAAGATCATTATCTCCTTTCACTAAGAGGGATGTGACCTGGCCAAGGTCCCTCAGCAGGGAAGTGGTACAGCCCTCACCCACCCCCCATCTATGTTCTGAGTACTCCAATTCCAACTAATTCCAGCTCCTTAGGCCCTGTCAGAGCCCAGAGGTTGGGCTCTCTCCCAAGGGAGGGGCTGGAGCAGAGGATTTAGAGGGTCTTGTATGCCCATTTCTCACATACACAGGGTGCACGGTCCCCTGGGAGGGAAAAAGGCACCTTGGGGGAAAGGAATTTCCAGGCCAGAGAGTCCCAGAGACGACTCTCCTCAGTGCCAGGTGGAATGGGGTGTAGGGACAGAGGGACTGGGCTTTAGGAAAACAGAAATGCCAAGAACATTGACCCACAGCAGTAACAAATGCCGGCCTGTTGTCAACTATCAGATGCTTTCACTAAGAGAGGAAATACAACTCATCAGGTTAGATTCCCCTCTGTTTCCCTCCCCCTTTTCCCTCACTCCACATGCAGCCACTCAACAGCTCTGGATGTGGCTTTACACCCAGGGGACCCAGTGGTGGCCTCAGGGGCCAAGCCCTGGAACCAAGTGCCACTGGGTGACATAGGACTGGAACAAACACCACGTGATGCTGTAATTTGTGATGTGATGAGTTCACACATGGGATTACAGGTGTGAGCCACTGCACCCAGCCCAACTGATATATTTAATGCAACTGTAAATTGCATTCCTCTTTACTATTATTTTCCATTCACCTGCTGATGTACAGAAATATATTAAATAGTATGCTTATGTGTTTGAAATCTGATCTGGTAAATTTGCTACACTTTCTTATAGTTCTGAAAGTATATCTGTGCAGTCTGTGGGATTTGCTGCACAATTAAACGTGTCATCTGTGAATGAGTTGTTGTCATCTTCTCACTTTTCGTTTCCTTCGCCTTACTCCCCCTGCTGGTATTCAGTACAATGTGCAACAGAAGGGAAGATGATGGGCATTGCTGGGTATCCTTGTCTAAGGATGTTTATCAACAGTTCACTATTAAACACAATGCCTGCTGGAGGTTCCTTGCAGGAGTCTCTCACCAGATTAAGAAAGTTATTTTATATTTCTTGTTTGATTAGTGGTTTCTAAAAATCATTTCTCAGAATCTATTCAATGCTTTTTCTGCATCTTTTATTGTGATTTTTTTCTGTTTTAATATTGCAATTTGCATTATTCTTCTCATGTCGAACCGATTTTTCATTCTTGGAATGCATGAACCAGACTTGTCCATTATGTCTTAGCTATTACTATACCTGGAATTAGTGCCAATGAGGCATCGTTTATTCTTCAGAATTGTTTCATTCTCTGGAGGAACTTGTGTAAGGCTGGAATTTCCTACCAGTGAAGCTCTCTGAGCCAGTTTTGGTTTTGTTGTTGTTGTTTGCTTGTTTTGGGTCAGTCTTGTTCTGTGGCCCAGGCTGGAGTGGAGTGGCGCCATCTCAACTCATTGCAACCTCCTCCTCCCAGGCTCAAGTGATTCTCCTGCCTCAGCCTCTGGAGTAGCTGGGATTACAGTCTCCTGCCACCACACTCAGCTAATATTTGTATTTCTAGTAGAGAAGAGGTTTCACCATGTTGGCCAGGCTGGTCACAAACTCCTGACCCCAAGTGATCTGCCCGCCTTGGCCTCCCAAAGTGCTGGGATTACAGGCATGAGCCACTGCACCCAGCCTAACCCACTTTTCTTTGTGGGAATGTTTTTCACTACTGATTCAATACTTTTGTAAGAATTGAGATTTTCTATTTCTTCTTGAGTCAAATATATGTATTTGATTAGATTTTTCTAAGAACATTCTCATTTCATCTCAATGTATTGGCATAACGTTGTTCAAACAGACTCCATTACATTTTACGTATTCCACATCCATAAAAACACCCCCCACCCCCAGCCCTGTTTACACTCAATATGGGTGATTTGTGCTTTCTTTCTTCTGTTCCTTTTTTTTTTTTTTTTTTTGATATGAAATCTCACTCTGTTACCTAGGCTGGAGTGCAGTGGTATGATCTTGATTCTCTGAAACCTCTGCCTTCCAAGTTCAAGCAATTCTCCTGCCTCAGCCTCTTACAAGCACACACCACCACACCCAGTTAATTTTTGTATTTTTAGTAGACAGGGTTTCACCATATTGGCCAGGATGGTCTTGATCTGACCTCGTGATCTGCCTGCCTCAGCCTCCCAAAGTACTGGGATTATTGGCATAAGCCACCATGCCTGGTCAAGCAACTCCTGTTTCTTGAAAAGCCTCAGATCTGGGCAGGCAGCAGTCGCCTCCCTGTGCTTCCATACAAGTGGACAGCGTCACCTAGTGGCAAAGTTGAGTAAATCCCAGACCATGTAGAGAAGGGCCAAGAATATGGAAGAAGAAACACCCCCCTTCTCCCACCAGCACCCCCATGAAAAGTTTCTGTCCTCTTTCTTAACCAACCCTAGGACCCATCAACTCCAGCAAAAACTCAATGCCTGGGGAGTTCCTGTAGGAGGACCCTGCAGGTCAACCTTCCTGTGGCGGCCGAGGTGGAGTAGCTTGGCTCCTGTAGTTGGAATAAGCAGTGGCCTCCTAGAGCAGTAATTCCCACTACCTCCCTGCAGACCACCTGCCTTCTTCCTAGTTGAGAATTATCAGAAGGATCCCTCAACCCAAAGCAGTCACCACAGCACTCCTAGAACAAGAGTTACTCAGCTAGTGTACTCAGAAGCGCTTGTTCGCCATGAGCACATCCTACTGGAATCTGGACACCAATCTCAGGGCCTTTCTTTGGTCAATTTCCCTCTGATTCTATGTGTCAGCCTTGTGTCCAAAATCTCAATGGCCTAAATATCTCAACCTATGGTAGGATAGGTGGGGAAATGAGGGTGGCCCCTGCAATAGCAAAGCCATTACACTTAGCCTTTGGCCACTAAAACCTCCTATGGCAGCAACAGGCTGCTGACCACTGAACGCTCATCTCCTTTTCCACAGTGTATTCCTTTTCTTGAGACAGAGTCTCGCTGTATCACTCAGGCTTGTTCAGTCTCCTGAGTAGCTGGGACTATAGGCACACACCACTACACTCAGCTAATTTTTGCAATTTTTTTGCAGAGATGGGGATCTCACTATGTTGACTAACTTGATCTAGAACTCCTGGCCTCAAGGAATCCTCCCACCTTGGCCTCCCGAAGTTCTGGGGTAATATGAGCCACCACATCCAGCTTTTATAGTGCCCTGTTAAAGAAGGCATCTGTTAGCCCAGGACTCCACTTTCCAGATCCCTAAAAAGGGCAATGTGGGAAAAGATGATCAATCCAAACATCAATTTCCTGGCTGCCACTTCTATAGACGAGCTCCTTCTGCATCCTTAGGCAATCGGCTTTCCACCCTGGGGCTGATCCTCCAGACCTGCCCCAGCACACCCACACACCCCTGGGCAATGTTAGGCCCTTCTTCTGTGGACCAGCTTCTGCTCATACTTTCTGGCAAACGTACTGGCCTCTAGCAGGCTACAGGTCACAGCAAAGCCATGCTCTCCTGGAAAAGTCTGAATCTCAGCCTTGCCTGGGGTCTCATTCCCAAGCTCTTAGTTCCTTCACTGACTGGCTTCCCTCCACATGAGTCAGTAGCTGCTTTCTGAATTTGCTACTTGTGAATGGCGTACAGTCCTGTTTTATTATTTTCATGAGTTCACCACTCTTTATAGTTTAACAACTCTGAAAAATTCTATGTTCAAATTATTGGTGTGGTTTGCCTCCTGAGTCTACCCTGATTGATACAATATCTCAGCGTCAAAAGATGGCATGGAAATGGAGGTCATCTCCGAACTCTGTCTATGATTGACCTTCAATTATATGAAGTCAAATGAAGCCTCCAGGCATTGCATCTTGCAGAATGCAGACAGTCAGCTGCCTACCGCAAACTGCAGAAGACAAGCGTTGTGACAAAACCCTAAATGCTGGTCAGCCCCGTCTAAATCAGGTTAAAATGGGGATAGATATCAGCCAGTGAGAACACTGGCAGCTTTCTTTGGAACGACCATTTTGGGGGTGGGGGCGTGGGGAGCAAAGAATGGATGCAGATGCTCTCTCCTCTCCAACAAGCAATGTGGACTACAAAGTCCTCAAGGATTTGTGAGATATAATCCCAGGATAACTACCCTAGAGAAGCCCACCCAGTAGGGTATAAAAGAAATCAAGAATTTCTGGTGGACCCAGAACATGTCACAGCTTGGGGTCAAATAAATACACTCTTGCAAATGCCTCGGGCCTAGCTCCAGAAAAAAGTGACAGGATGGCCATGTGTTCAAAAGCTCATGCCTTGCACAGCAAGGAGGAAACCAATTTTCCTCTAGCCTTTGCTCCCCTGGAGATGTCATATGGCCAGAGTAAGTCTGGACACTCTGCTCTCTATCTCTTCAAATATTTCCCCATTTCCAAGTTGACAGAAAGAGAGGAAACCATCATGTCACCATAACGATGATGACTCTAGTGATGGTTCAGGGTAAAAAACTTCTGACTTCAAGGATGGCCTCACACAGAATGAACATGAACTTTGGTCCTCAAAACCCCAATGTCACATTTTTAAAAATCTGGCCATCCCTCAATCAATTTTAGGGGTTTTCATGTGGGGAACTTCATGGAAGGTAAGAAGGTAGGGGAGGTGTAACCCACAGTAATTATTAATAAAACCAACATTCCAGGACAAACTACTGCTAGGGAGGTTGAATTTCTTTTTTCTAAATGATCCTTCACAAGTAAAATAAGGAACTGGAGTTCTTGGAACTGATTAAGCTAAATGGATGACAGAATATAGCTCAGAGGCTAAGATCATGAGCTTCCAACTGGCCACAAGGACAACAAGCTTTTCAGCCCTTGGGTAACAAAGTCAGGCAACCTGGCCTGGCAACCAAGAGATGGCTGAATTAGAGGGACATCGACAATGGGACAGTTCCATTAGATACCCTCTCTGCTGGAAGGACATTAGCTGCTGAGAATGACTGGATCCAAATTGTTTAGGTGATCCCCCACTGCTCATGGGAGGAAGAAAAAGATCTAGGGTGTTCGGAACCCCACAAAGCAGGGACACAGATGCTTTATGTCCTCTGAAGGTCTAGTTGTAAAAACAAGACCCAAAAGCAGCCTCTCGGCTTTTCACTGCTGGCCAACAAAACTGGGAGAGGACCATGTTGTGATGTCCCCAGGATATCCTTCATGATTGCCACCAAGATCTGCTGAGATAGGTGCCCAGGACCTGGAAGGAACACTGGAGACCCAGGGACGCACATAGCTTGCATGTTCCCTCAATGAGCCCAAACCAGACCCACCACGGGAGAAAGACCAGCCAGTAGTTTGTGGACATGAATGCAGGCTGATTATTCCAGCCTCTCAGTGAACAAGCTCCAAATATGTTTCCTTGTAAAGCAGTTATGCAGGCAAAAAATCACCTCATCAAAAATGAAGTATTGTCAAATTACTAGTAAACACATGGCTAAAATGTCTTGTCACCAGAGGGTTCCAGAGACCACCAAATATAATCCAGATTCAAGGTAGGCCAAGTAACAATCGCCCACCAGGTGGCAGAAATGCAGGGAGAGGGCCCGCAAGTACAGATAATTCCTGTTTCCCAGGTCCGCACATCCTCTGATGAGAGTGAGTCTGACCCTAGAAGAGAACTGCACAACTACTTGGTTGCATTAGGGCTCAACTAGACTGTGCATGCTTCAGAAGGGCTCAGAAAAGCCAAATCCAAGTAGCAAGGGTTTTAGCCTATGAACCAAGGCGTGGCTAGAAAAAAATTGTTTGAATTTGAAATGAAGCCAGGAGGGTTGACTCACTGGGGCTTCTGATCCTCGAGCTGCAGTGGGAGACAGTGTGAGCAGTCAGCTGGGCATTCACATATAAAGTGTGAAAAACCTCCTGGGGGTGGAGACAGGGGAGCTCCACTTCCAGAATGGGCAATTGTGTGTGTGTGTGTACATAAAATATTTAAGATATATATATATATTTATTTACTTAAAGTCTCTAGAAATGGCCTTAGGGCATATGGCAAATTTTAAAAAAAGACTTAATTCAAGAAAATCTATTAAAACTTGGCAAGAATTGGGAGGGTCTGTGGCATTTCAACCACGACCTCCTCCATTCCTCCCACTGCCAGTGCAATGTGACAGAAACTCCACTTCAGGTGGGCGCAGCCAAGAACATAGCACTGTCTCCACCCAGTTCCCAGCCAAGGGCTATGGTATTTTCCCAGGAAGGAAAATCCATCAGCATTTTTCTTCCCACCCCAGCTACCTGTTGCAGAGGCTGAATTCCAGGTGATTGTGGTGATCGGTTGAGGCTCTGTTCTTTTGCTTAGCCCCTACTTGTAGGGCAAAAACTCTGCCTTGAGTACAACACACTGAGAATACTAGCACCCTCCCCTAGCTCACTTATAAAGTAGAGGTTGCATGCTGTGAGAAGCGAGCTGGGAATGCCATAGACCCTCCAACAAGCACCCACTTCTTAAAGCAAAGGTGTCACTCAGAAAGAAGCTACCACTGTCCCCACCCAGCCCCAAAGCCATAATCCAAAACTCCTGAAACATTTCCCCAAGAAGAAAGACAAGACACAGACAGCTCCAAAGCCCACCCCAAATGAACTGACTTTACTTGCGAATGAGTATGAATTTCAACGTTAAGGGGACTCTCAATACAATGGCACTTGGGGGAAACTGCTAAGTCCATTAGTGATATAAACCAGACCACAGGCCAGCTAGTTTATCACAGAGAACCAGGAAGGCACAGCTAAAAGGAGACGTCTTGAGGTCAAAGCAAACCTCAAACACTGACCTCAAAAACTGTCCCTGCAAATGAGCCTGAGTTTAACTGAACCAGTCATCTCAATAAAGAGGTTTAAAAAAAAAAAAAAACCAGCAATAACAATTACGTATTCTGGTCAATACGAAGTAACAGAAACTAGGTTTATTCTTAGGCCTGAAATAATTTTTAAAACAACACAAAATATTTTTTAAGTCACTGAACATGAAAGAAGTTCATGACAGATAGGAAATGAACAAGATGAGCCCTAAGATTGCCCCAGATTTCTGCACGGGGAGTTTCAGGCTGAAGCTCAAGGAGGAGAGGATGTAGCCAGAGCCCACTGGCCTCCCCAACCTGAAGAAACAGAGCTGCTTGGGATCCCAGGCCGCTGGAGTTCATAAGGCAGAGTGCCAAAGAGGAAGGAGCTTAACATAAAGAGAACTCTGCCAATATGAGAGTGTAAGTATTCTACGAGTAGTGCGCAGTGTATGCCTATAAGAAATGTACCTGAGGCCAAGAAAATAACTACCCCGAAGCATTAAACAGAACAATCCCCAGAGAAAATTCAGGGCTGAGAATAATGCCTTACCTTATCAGCAAGTACAGTAAATCTCATAATTCATGAAGCATCAGGTAGAATATTCCGAAGAATCTTCGTGATCTGTGAAGAAAATTAACCATAGACTTAATGCTCTTGTGGTCTCACGTAAAAATGTTAAAAGCAAGCTGGGGATACATAAAACTGTTTCAAAATAATTTAACTGTGTACCAGAACAACACTTAAGAATACAAAAATATCTAGCACCCACGATAAAACTGACAATGTCTAGCACTCAACTACAAATTAACATGCAGGCAAAGAAATGGAAGAATATGATCCATAGTTAGGAAACTACCAGCCAGTCAAAACTGATCCAAAATTGACATAGATAATAAATAGATAAGGACATTAAAGCAGTTATTATAATACTATTCCATATGTATAAGAAACTAGAGGAAAGATTAAACATTTTTGGCAAATACACAGGAAGTTTTGTTCTAAAACCAAATTAAACTTATGGAAAACAGTGTGATAAAAAAATACACCAGATGAAGTTAATGACAGATTAGAAATTGCAGAAGAAAAGGTTAGTGAACTTGAAAACACAGCAGTAAAAATTATTCAAACTTATCAGTGTTAAAGGAGTTAAAAAAAAAAAGAACATCAGTGACCTGTGAGATAACTGTAAGTGGTAAAATATATATGTGGTTGAAGTCTCTGAAAAAGAAAGGGAGATTTGAAAAAAGTATGACAGAAAATTTTCTTAATGTGATAAAAACTATATACCTAGAGATCCAAAAAGTTCAACAAACCATAATCACAAAAACATGAAGAAAACCATACAAAGGCACATCATGATCATCAAAGTTCTTAAAACAACTCATCTAAGAAAAAATTTTAAGTAGCCAGAAGAAAAAATTACATTATATGCAGAAGAACAAAGATAAGAATGACAGCAGATTTCTCAGAGAAGCAATGCAGGTGGCCAGGCACATTGGCTCATGCCTGTAAGTCCAGCACTTTGGGGGCTGAGATGGGAGGATCACTTGAGGCCAAGAGTTGAAGAACAAGCTAGTTAGGCAACACAGTGAGACCCTGTCTCTACAAAAAAAAAATTTTTTTTAATTAGCTGCTGTGATGGTGCATCTTTGCAGTTCTAGCTACTCAGAAGGCTGAGGCAGGAGAATCACTTGAGCCCAGGAATTAGAGTCTGCACTGTGCTATGCACACATCACTGCACTTCAGCCTGAGCAACAGAGTGAGACCCCGTCTCAACAAAATAAAAAATAAAAGACACGATGCAAGGTAGAAGAGAGTGGAACAACATTTTTAGAGAATTGAAAGGAAAACAGTTCATCCTAGAATTCTTTACCTAGCAAAAATATCTTTTGAAAATGAAGGCTAAGATTTTTTAGACATACAAAAGCTGAATTTATCATCAGATTTTCACTATAGGAAGTGTTAAAGGAAGTCTTCAAGCAAAAAGAAAATGACGTCATATGGAAATCTGGATCTACACAAAGGAATAATGAAAGGTGCCAAAAATGGTAACTATATGGATAGATATACAGACTTGTTCCTAATTATTTAAATCCGTTTAAAGAATATTAAACTATTTAAAGGAGAAATAATAACATTCATAAATCAAAATTTAACATTAATAACAAAGTAAAGTAAAACATACAACAATATCACAGAGGCTAGAAGAGGAGAAATGAAGTACAGCTGGTGTCTGTGGGGGATTGGTTCCAGGACCCCCAAAGGATACCAAAATCTAAGAATGTTCTAATACTTTATATAAAATAATGTAGAATTTGCATATAACTTAAGCACATTCTCCCATATACTTTTAATCATCTCTAGGTTACTTATAATATCTAATACATATACATTCTCTGTAAATAGTTGTTATACTGTATTGTTTTGATTATATTACTTTTAGCAATAAAATATTTTTTAATTTTAATTTTGGTGGGTACCTAGGTAGGTGTATGTATTTATGGGATACACGAGATGTTTTGACACAGGATTGCAATGCATAATAATCGCATCTTGTAAAATCGGGTATCCATCCTTCTGAAGCATTTATTATTTGTGTCACAAACAATCCAATTATACTCTTTTAGTTATTTTTAAATGTATAATTAAATTATTATTGACTATAGTCACTCTGTTGTGCTATCAAATTCATTCTTATTCATTCTTTTTACCTACTTTTTTGAACCAATTAACCATCCCCACCTCCCCCTCTGCCTCCCACTACCTTCTCATCCTCTGGTAACTATCCTTCTACTCTCCATTTTCATGTGTTCAATTGCTTTGATTTTTAGATCCCATAAATAAGTGAGAACATGTGTTTGCCTTTCTGTGCCTGGCTTATTTCACTTAGCACAATGACCTCCAGTTCCATCTATGTTGTTGCAAATGACAGGATCTCATTAATTCTGATGGCTAAATAGTACTCCATTGTGCATATGTACCACATTTTCTTATCCATTCATCTGTTGATGAACACTTAGGTTGCTTCCAAATTTTCACTATTGTGAGCAGTGCTGCAACAAACATGGTAGTGCAGATATCTTTTTAATATACTGATTTCCTCACTTTTGGGTATATTCAGCAGTGGGATTGCTGGATTGCATGGTAGCTCTATTTTTAGTTTTTTGAGGAAACTCCAAACTGTTCTCCATGGTGATTGTACTAATTTACATTCCCACCAACAGTGTACAAAGATTCCCTTTTCTCCATATCCTCTCCAGCATTTGTCACTGCCTATCTTTTGGATATAAGCCATTTTAACTGGGATGAGATGATATCTCATTGGAGTTTTGATTTGCATTTCTCTGATGATCAGTGATGTTGAGCACCTTTTCCTATGCCTGTTTGCTATTTGTATCTTCTTTTGAGAAATGTTAGTTCAAATATTTTGCCCACGTTTTGATTGAATTGTTAGATATTTTCCCTTAAAGTTTTTGAGCTCCTTGTATATTCTGGTTATGAGTCTTCTGTCAGATGGGTAATTCACAAATATTTTCTCCCATTCTGTGGGTTATCCTTCACTTTGCTGATTGTTTCCTTTGTTGTGCTAGAGCAGCTGGGATGCAGGGCACCAAGTTCCTAGGCTACACACAGCAGGGGACCCTGGGCCCAGCCCACAAAACCATTTTTCCTCCTAGGCCTCTGGGCCTATTATGGGAGGGGCTGCCCCAAAGGTGTCTAACATGCCCTGGAGACATTTCCCAATTGTCTTGGTAATTAACATTTGACTTCTCTTTACTTATGCAAATTTCTGCAGCCAGCTTCAATTTTTCTTCAGAAAAATATAGGTTTTTCTTTTTTTTAAATTTATTTATTATACTTTAAGTTCTGGGGTACATGTGCAGATCATGCAGGTTTTTTACATAGGTATACACATTCCATGGTGGTGGTTTGCTGCATCCATCACCCCATCATCTACATTAGGGTTTTTCTTTTCTATTACATTGTCACACTGCAAATTTTTAAAACTTTTGTGCTCTGCTTCCCTTTTAAAACTGCATGCTTTTCACAGCACCCAAGTCAATTCTTGAATGCTTTTCTATTTAGAATTTTTTTTCCACCAGATACTAACTCATTTCCCTCAAGTTCAAAGTTCTACAAATCTCTACAGAGGGGCAAAATGCCACCAGTCTCTTTGCTAAAACATAACAAGAGTAGTTATATGTTTCTCTAGGTTTTGGAAATTCCCTATATCTCTTTGAATAAACTTTCTACTCATATCTCTTTCTCTACCTCTTTTTTAAGGCCAGTAACTCAGATTTGCCATTTTGAGGCTACGTTCTGATCTTGTAGGCATGATTCATTCTTCTTATTTTTCCTTTTGACTCCTCTGACTGTGTATTTTCAAGTAGCTGTCTTCAAGTTCACCAATTCTTTCTTTTGCTTGATCAATTATGCTATTAAAAAACTTGGCGAGGCACAGCGACTCACAACTGTAATCCCAGCACTTTGGGAGGGCAAGGCAGACTTCTTGAACTCAGGAGTTCAAGGCCAGCCTAGCCAAACATGAAAAAACCCCATCTCTATGTAAAAATACAGAAATTAGCCAGGCATAGTGGTACATATCTGTAGTCCCAGCTACTCAGGGCTGAGGCAGAAGGGTAACTTGAGCCCAAGATCTCGAGGCTGCAGTGAGCCATGATTGTGCCACTGCACTCTGGCCTATTCAACAGAGAGACCAAGTCTCAAAAAAACGAAACAAAAAACTCTAATGCATTCTTCAGTATTCCATTTGTACTTTTCAGCTTCAGAATTTCTACTTGATTCTTTATTATTTCAATCTCTTTGTTAAATTTATCTCATAGCATTCTGAATTCATTCTCTGCATTATGTTGAATTGCTTTGAGTTTCCCCAAAACAGCTACTTTGAATTATTCATCTGAAAGGTTACATCTCCGTTTTTCCAGAAATTGGACACTTACTTAGTTCATGTGCCTTATTTAGTTTATTTGGTGAGATTGTGTTTTCTTGAATGGTGTTGATGCTTGTAAATGTTCTTCGGTGTCTGGATGTTGAAGAGTTAGGAACTTATTGTAATCTCAGTCTGGGCTTGTTTGTAATCAGCCTTCTTGGGAGGTCTTTCCAGACATTTGGAAGAACTTGGGTATTGTGATCTAAACTGTATCTGCCTTAGGGGGCACCCCAAACCCAGTAACATTATGGTTCTCACCAACTCACAGAGGTATCACCTTAATGGTCTTAGACAAGATCTGGAAGAATTCTCTGGATTACCAGGCAGAGACTCATTCTCTTTTCTTTCTCCCAAACAGAAACTCCCTCTCTCTGTGCTCTGAACCACTTGGAGCTGGGGGTGAAGTGACACAAGCACCCCTCTGGCTACCACTAAGACTGCACTGGGTCAGACCTGAAGCCAGCACAGAACTGAATCTTGTCCAAGGCCTACTTTCACCACAACCTGGCTATGGCTTGTTTGCTCAAAGCCCTAGGGCTCTATAGTTGATAGATATAAAAGCTAGCCAGGCCTGTGTTATTCCCTTTGGAATGATAAGTTCCTCCAGGCTCTGGGCATGTCCCTAGGTGCTGTCCAGGACCCAGGAACTACTGTCAAAAACCTTAGAAGTCTACCTGGTGTTCTATTGTACTGCAGCGGAGTTGACATTCAAACCACAGCTGCAGTCCTTCTTACTCTTTCCTTTCCTTTCCAAAAGCAGAGAAGCCTCAAACCATGGCCACTGTCAGCAAAGGCCCATGAGGAGTCCTGCCAGACTATCACTGATATTCCTTTAAGGCCCAAGGTCTCTTCAGTCAGCTTGTGGTAAATGCTACCTGTCTTGGGCCTCACATTTCAGGACAATGGGATACCCTCTGGCCCAGGACAGATCCAGAAATGCCATCCAAGAACCAAATCCTGGAATCAGAGATACCAAGAGTCCGCTTGATGCTCACCCCACTGTGGCCAAGCTGGTACCTGAGGTACAAGACAAAGTGTACTCTTGACTTTTTCCTTTGCTTTTCTCAAGTAGAAAGAGTCTTGCCCCATAGCAACCACAGCTGGAAACGTGCTGAATCTCACCTATAGTCAGCAAGTCTCAGAAGCTAACCCAAGGCCTTCAACATAGTAGCTGGGTATCACTGCTAGTTAGTCAGGGCTTAAGGGCTCTTCAGTTAGCAGGTGATTAATTCTTCTAGGACTGGCTTTTTCCCATCAAGGCAGCAGGTTTCCTTCTAGCCCAAGGTGTGTCTAGAAATGTTACAGGAGTTAGGGCCTGGATAGGAAGCCTCACAATTCTGATTGGTGTTGTATCTTTCTGTGACTGAGCTGGTATCCAAGATGCAAGAAAAAGTCCTCCCCACTCTCCTCTCCTCAAGCAAAGGGAAGGGGTCTCTTTTGGAGCCTTGCACTGTGCAGCCTGGGGTTAGGGGGAGGAGTAATGTCAGCACTTTCTTAGCTACCCCTGTTAATGTCTCAGTAGGTTGCATGCTCCTACCCCTGCCAAGGTCCACTGTTTCTGTGTTCAGATCAGCGCTGGGACCTGCCTAGAAGTTGCAGTGCTTGCGGCCTAGACTATCTTCAAGTGTATTTAGGGTGTCAGAGCACTTTAGCTTGCAGTGACAAGGCCTGTGGGAACTCAGGTTTGGACTACTGGGATCAGTGATCCCCTTCTGTCTAGTGCTGGTTTAAATGCTCCCTCCATGGGCAGACATCAGCTGAGTCTAGTCCAGTTTTGTTTTTTGATATAACAGGGCAGCACTGAGTTTAATGCCTCACCATTGCTGTGACTTCCCTCTCCTCAGTGCATACAAATGCTCCACACACCACACCACTGCTTCCAGGGGATGGGGGAGGGGTGGTGTCCATGAGTCAAGATTGTTTTTCTGACCTCTTTAGTGCCTCTTTTAGTGACATGAAGTAAAAACCAGGTACTGTGAGTGCTCCCCTGATTCTTGGTTCTCAAGAAGGTGCTTTTTATGTGTAGATCATTTTTAAATTGGTGTCCTTTTGGGGATGAAGGAGGTGATTGGCGGAACTTTCTATTCTACCATCTTGCTCTGCCACAAATCTATTGTCATTTTTTAAAAATATTTTCAATCCATGAATGGTAGAATCCACAGATGCCTGTGAATACAGAGGGCCAACTGTATACCATTGTAGAATTCTCATATTATACTTAAAGTAATATCACTTGAAAGTAAACTAGATTAAGTTTAAATGTATACTACAAATCTTAAAGCACCCATTGAAATAATACAACAAAGAGTTATAGTTAATACGCTAACAAAGGCGATAAAATGAAAGCACAAGTACACACACATTCATGCATATCAGTTCATCCAAAAGAAGAAACAGAGAACATGAACACGTGGGGCAAATGAAGAAGAAACAGCACAATGGTATGTTTAAGCACAACTACATCAATACTCACAGTAAGTGTAAATAGCCTAAACATGCTAACTAAAAAGCAGAAATAACCCAATTAAATGAAAAAGTAAGATCCAACAGTATGCTAGCATAAGAAACCCACTTTAACTATAGATACAAATAGGCTAAAAACTAAAATGATAGAAAAAGATAGACCCTGCTAACAGTAATCCAAGAAAGCCGAAGTGGTTATACTAACATAAAAACAGATTTTAGAGCACAGAGGTCATCTTTCCAAGGCAGAGATGTTTTTGGGTGTGCAAAAAAAGTTTAAAGATAACAGAGTGTACAGTATTAATAATAAAAAAGTTTAAAGATAACAGTGGCCATCCTCTGGGTGGCCCGGGCAGGGGCTCTGAAGATTGAGTGCCTGTTTGGGGATCTTTCCCTCAGTGCTGTTATTGAATTGGGAAGCCCATACACCGCTTTGTCTTGGCAACACTTTGGGTCTATGTCTGGCCAAAGGACAAGTGAGTCATCTGGTCACTTCCAGAGGACACCTGCTGCTCCTTCCTTTCCGGAAGTCGTAAAACACACATGGAGATCCAGAATACTCTGATTCCTTTCCTTCTTAAGATTATCTTTCCCCTAGTTCTTTTTAAGAATCATACATTGTTAACTGCAAAAGTTTTACATGCTCACTGTAAGAAGTGAAAAGTGCATAAAAACTTAAAGAATAAGTTACCACTCTTCCCCTATCCATTCCTATCTTTCTGAGGTAACCAGAGGCTACATAGCTGTGTATCTTTCCTCCCCTTTCTTTTCTTTCCTTTTTTTTCTTGAGACAGGGTCTTTTCTCTCTTGCCCAGGCCGGAGTGCTGGGTGTAATAATACGATTTAGGCTTACTGCAGCTTTGAATTCCTGGGCTCAGACAATCCTCCCACCTCAGCTGCCCCAAACTCATCTAATTTTTTGTAGAAACAGGGTCTTACCATGTTACCCAGTTTAGTATCAAACTCCTAGGCTCAAATAATCCTCCTGCCTCAGCTGCCCCAAAGTTCTGGGATTAGAGGCACTAAGCTTCCTCCCCTTTCTCAGTGCTTATGCAAATGGACACATACGTAGAATTTTTGCATTGTCTTCACAAAAAGCAGGACTATATTGAACACATTACTCTGCAGCTTGTTTTTTACTTAATATTTTAGAGCCTAAAAGGTACAATAGATAAATACAAGAGATACAGATCTAGCTCATGTTTTAATCAGCTGTCTAGTAGTCATACAAACGTGTACTATTCAGCTCTTGCCTATTAATTGACACTTAGATTGTTGCCAGGTTTGTTTGTTTATTCTGTTGGTGCTCTTCATTTGTGTGGTGTGGATTCCCGAGATTGAAATTGCAGAGTCAGAAGGACATGTTTACTTTACATTTTAATAGCTATTGCTAAATGGCAATCTCCAAGGGTTGTTGACATCTGCATTTCACACTGGCTGCATATGAGCATGCCCTTTTCCCCAGGCTGTCCCCAGTCTTGACAGCTACTACTTGTTTAATTTCTGCATGTGCCAATCTGATGGGTAAGCAGTAATGTCTCATTGTAGCTTTCATTTTCTCTTCCCAAATGCTACTGATACAGGAGTTAAGAAGAAATCACTTAGGCAGGTACTAAGAGTATAGGAGTCCTTGGTAAGGCTT
Organism: Callithrix jacchus; assembly: GCF_049354715.1. Classification (NCBI taxonomy): domain Eukaryota; kingdom Metazoa; phylum Chordata; class Mammalia; order Primates; family Cebidae; genus Callithrix; species Callithrix jacchus. The sequence continues at coordinate 194,455,861 of NC_133502.1, forward strand.
TTCACTTTTATAAAAAGCAGCCTCAAATCACTTCCTTACAATGAGCAACCTGTGAAGTCAAGCTGCAGACACAGACAAGCAAGCCAGGAGCTTATACAGGTGAATACTGGCAGAAAGCAGAAACTATACATGTTCAAGATGACAGCTCCATATTCCTTTCTCTTTGTCAGCCACATGAACAGTAAAGAGCAGACAAGATGGCACTGAGCAACTGGTAAATCCATTTGCATAATAAGATTAGGGGCGGTGGGGCAAACAGCCTATGTATGTTCACGTCATACCTGATTGAACCAAGCTGTGAGCCCTACGTAAATCAGACACCACCTTTTCCAGCCTGCCTATAAAATCTGATGCGGTTTGCTGTATCCCCCTTTTCAGACTCTCTCTCTCTCTCTCTCTCTCTCTCTCTCTCTCTCTCTCTCTCTCTCTCTCTCACACACACACACACACACACACACACACACACACACACACACGGAGCTGCTCTCCTCTCTCTTTTCTTCTGTCTACTAAACTTTCCACTCCTTAACCCACCCACATGTATCTGTATCCTTGATTCTTTCCTCGTGTGAGACAACTAATCCCAGGGTATATGCCCCAAATAACGTAGCCATGTCAGTTGGGGGTTCTCTTCCGAGACTGGGATCAGAACAGAAGGTAGAATCATCGCAGTATGAAGTGAACCTCAAAATTTGTCCTTTCATTCCGAGGCTCTCTCAGCCTCCATTTTAAAATAAAATTAAATCAATAACACTTATCTGTCAGTCATTTGAAAATATGCTTATCATGGCTGCCCTTCTTAAAGACTCAGATGTCAAGCTTATCGGGGAGAATATGGAGAATCCCTCAATACTCACAGGTCATTGGGCACACTGGCCATGCTTCAAACCAGCTTCCTTTCACAGAGAAGCTAACCATTGTGTGACACCAGGAGAAGTCATGGACCAACTAAGTTTCTGGCCAGGGCACACCCTGGTGTTATTCAAATGTTTCTGGACTGAACCCAGCCTCTGACAGCCCATCTGTGTGTTAGTAAAGGATCCCCAGCTATCTTGTTGCAAAATTTTCCTCCTTTCTCTATCCACAGTTGCTATGTCTCCTATCCTCTCTGTATGTTCAGTATGTGGAAAGTTTTACAGTTCAGGGAAGTAATCGTGTTTGACAAGATCAGGAAATGTCATACTAACCAGGGATATAATTCAAGAGAAGGCAACTGTGATTTTCTAGGAACAGAGGATACCCCCATACACAGTAAGCATTTCTCTCTGCCATTGGTCCGGAGAGCACATGGCATTTCCAGGCCTCTCTCTGCCCTTGGTCTGGAAAATATTCAGCCTTTCAAGGTCAACTGTGCCACCTAGTGGAATAGGGATCCTCTCCATGAGGCACTTTGTCGGTCCTTTACCAAAACAGCCTCGCTTTCCAATGCTCTCCTCTGTTTATGTCTCTCTACTAGAAAGCAGGCTTCATGCTGCTTCTGCCAATGGGAAAATTCTGTCTTCAAGAGGAGGAGTAAAATATCCTCCAAAACCAAATTTTAGTAACGATACTGTCCCGTCAGCAGGAAAATGGCCATTTGATCCTTATGTTCTTTTAAGGCACCTATTCTGCCTCCAATTAGAATGGTACTTAGTAAGGGGATTTAAGTTTGGAAGTTAACCAGAACCATTATCTAAGGGTAAATGATTTAGCATAGGCCAAAATAGCAGGATATAAAGCTCAAACCAGCACACATCTCCCATTAAGGAGGGAAGTGCAACAGGTGCCCAAATGTCACATAGTCTCTTGAGATCCATTTTTCAGGGAGCCAGGCAGGTCACACAAGTCTAGGAAGTCAAAGGGAAATCACAGGCAGAGGACTAGGGTCACTTGGGTGAGCATGACTAACCCTAGTTGTTTAGCTCCTCTGGCTCCATGACTGGGGGTCATGCCTGCAACCATGGGCGGCACATTTAACACAGTGCCGGGACCCAGGAATCACTGAGAAAAAACAGCAGGGGAACAACCTCACTGTCTTTCTCTCCATCCTGGGTCACACCAAAAGGAAGAAGAATAAAGGGATGCCTTTTTCTCACTGCTTTTCTTAGATGGGTGCCATCTTCAGCCTGCACTCCTCTGAGTGCATTCTGATGCACAGGGACTTCTTTCACCCTAAGACTTTAAAGAAAAAGTGGCTCATTTTCTTTTGCACAAGGAAATGGCCTTTCTACTAGACCTTTGCAAGTGTTGCAAAAATCAACTGAGCTCTTCTAGCAATTATATCAGGCAGACATAAAGAGAATAATTTCCCAAAGTTAGAAAAGCAATTTCTGGGGGAACCATCTGAGGGAGCTACTGGGTATCCCAGCCTTTCCAGTCTCCCTTATCTGGGGCCACTTCCAACCAAACCATCAGCTCTTTCAACTCCACCATCTAAAAATTTCCCACTCCCCCACCTTCACTCTTAGCCCTACAGGAAATGCCCAATGGAGGTGAAGCCACTAAGGTTCAAGTTCCCTTCTCATTGCAGAACCTTAAGCAAGTAAAGTGAGACTTAGACCAATTTTCTAATGACCCTGATAGGTATACAGAAGCTTTCCAAAATTTAACTCAGATATTTGACCTCTAATGGAGGGATGTTATGCTCTGCTAAGGCAAACCCTAACTGCAGCTGAAAAACAGGCAACTCTGCAGGCAGCAGAGAATTTTGGAGATGAACAATCTGTCTCCTATAATAGGCCAAAATGAAAAAGAGAAGATAGGGGAGGTGAGAAATGGAGAAAATACCATTGCCAATAGGAAGGAAAGCAGTACTTCTTAACCAATCTAATTGGAACCCCCAGAATTTCTATGGCATTTTTCCTTCTTTCACAGTTTAAAATGGCTTGTACCTTCTTTTATAAGGTTCTTCCAACCTGGGAAAAGTTAATTTTCTAAACCTTAAAATGCTTGGCTTTGAGTTGAGTTAGGGGGAAGGGAGCCCAGAAGCCTGCCATGCTGGCAAAAGGTTAAAAATTTCTTACCAGTCAGGCTTTTGACTCCTCTTTCCCTGTGCAAACCAGTAAAAGGGATAATAAGCATCATTGTTTATATTCTCTGTAAAGTTTTAACCAAGTTGGTCTTAAGCTGTAGCCAATCTGGTGTGCTTTGTGTGGCTTTCTGTATAGTTCTGTCAAAAGAATGGGTACTTTAAGTTAGGATACAGAGCCAGAACCCCATAAGCCTGCTGTTCAAGCAAGCCAAACAAAATGGTCAGTAACAAACTTGGCTACAGGACACCATCTTGTTTCATAACCTTAGGAACATGACCTGTAACCACGTGGCAATACCTCGGTTTATTCTCTGCCATTTTACAATGGTGGCTGCCTTCTTGTGCTAAGTCAGTTCCTGGGTGAGGGCCACAATATCAGATAAGCCAGTTTGTCAATCTGGGTGGTGCCAGCTGATCCATCAGGGCAGAGTTTACAAAATATCTTATGTACTGATCTTGAGAGCAGTTAAGAGAGAGTCAAAATCTTGCATCTTCCAGCTGTGTGACTCCTGAGTCACGGTTTCCAATCTTGTGGCTAGTTTTTGTCTGGTCCCCAGAAAAGAGGGAAGTATATCTTAGGAAAGGACGGTTATCATCTTTGTTTTGGACTATAAACTGTAAACTAGGCCCCTCCCAAAGTTGGTTTGGCCTATGCCCAGGGGTGGGCAAGGACAGTTTGGGGACTGGAAACAAAATGAAGTTGGTTGGGTCAGATCTCTTTTACTGTCTCAGTAACAATTTTGCAATTACAGCTTCAAAAGCTGCTTATCATCCCTTTAAAAATACTTTGCACACTTACGGTTAAGTCGTAACCTAATTAAGGCTTGTTGGCTTCACCTGTGAGGTTAATTTTTATAAAGTTCAAAAGCCAAAACTCTTAACTGCTTGGCATGGATAAAGTCAAGCAACAAGAGATTTAAAAGAATTTTCTTAAAGAGCACTTAGCTTAATTAAAAGTGGATATTCAAGTTATAGGTATATTTAAAAGGCCTTTATGTTTTTCTCTTCTTGGATTTTGTTTTTCTGGGAAAAGTTTTCTCTTCTTGATTGACTGAATTATTTTTTTCCTTTTTTTTTTTTTTTTGTCTTACCACTTTTAATACATGCACAAGAGGCCCTAAGATAAATTCTTTTAACATGGAATTCCTTGGTAAAAACAGAGACCACAAATCCCATTGGGGGAGGGAACCTCTGCTTTCCTCATAAAACAATAGTTCCCTCTCAAAATCAAAGACTTTGTTCTGTTTTGCTTTGTGTTATCTGACAGTTTTAAGTTTGGGAGGCACCAAATTACTTCACATTATAGAGAGCTTTGGTGTCTAAAAACCAGGTAGGGAATACACTTAAGGGATGTATAATAGTATTTATAAATCAGAGAAGCATGCTCTTGGCCACCTGAAAGATATGGAAACATCTCTACCCACTCTCCCCACACTCCCACTGAGAGATGAGACTCCCATGGGAAATGGGCTGCTTACAAAATAAGTCAATTGTCATTGGGTTTTCTTGCAATGAAATGTATAGTAGAGGCACTGCACTATCTTCTCCCATAGTATCTCCCTCCTTTTGGGGATCCATGGCTGTAGTATTTTGCTTAATTAATCCTTATAGCAAGAATAATAGTTACCAATAAAAAGGAAGCATGAACGTTTTAATATCACTGAGTCTGCTAGAACTTCTTATTGGGTTTGGTAGTATGTTACACCATGGCTAAGCAAGAAGGTTGTAAACGAAAGAGATATTATATAAGAAAAGATCTTGTATGGCAAACACTTGTTGCAAAGAGAAGAGTTGGTTGTTTGAAACATGGATATTAAGGACAAGTGTTTAAGCATGTTTAGATGGTTCATGGAAGTCATGAAAGGATTAAAAGAATGATAAATACTTCTAAAAGAATAGTGGGTTGTTTAAAAAGAAACGTTTTTAGGACAAGTCAAAAAAGTTTAAGCATGTCTTAGATGGTCTGTGGAAGTCACAAGGGGATTAATAATTGCAAGAAAGATTTAGCCAAGGTTAACACTGAAGTTACTCTAGCCACCCAAATTCAATGCCACTTATTCTAAAAAGAATGTTACTTTTATATTAATGTTTCACAGCAGCAGCTGGTGGAGGCAAACCAGTATCAGAAACCACTGGAATGACTGACAGCAATCAAACTCTAAATGGTGCTACAGATCAAACCACACATGGACACACCTTTCTCCCAAGGACACTTAGTTCAACCCAGGAGGAGCCCTAGTTGCTGTTCCACACACAATGCCCCTTTTCAGCAGGAATTAATCAGAAAGAGTCATCATCCTATACGCCCAACAGCAGTTAGGGTTACCACTCCAGGAGACGGAATGATATAGGATGTAAGAAGAAATCACTTAGGCAGATAGTAAAGGTATGGGAGTCTTCCATAAGGCTTTTCTCTTTAATGAAAATCAGCCCCAAATCATTTTCTACCAAAGAGCAGCCTGTAAAGTAGAGATACAGACACAGACAAGCAAGCTGGGAGCTTACATGGGTGAGTGCCAGCATGACTAGGGACTATACATATGTAAGATGGTGGCTCCATCTTCCCCTCTGTCAGCATGTGTACAGTAAAGAGCAGAAAAGATGATGCTGATCAACCAGAAAGTCTATTTGTGTAATAAGATTAGGGTGAGACAACCAGCCTTCCCTTCATGTTATGTAAATGTCATACCCAATTGAACCACTCTGTAAGCCCTATGTAAATCAGACACTGCCTTCTCCAGCCTGCCTATAAAATCTGCTGTGATCTGCCAACTCCCCCTTTTTGGATGTCTCTCTCTTGCCAGGAGCTGCTCTCCTCACTCTTTTCTTCTGTTAAACTTTCACTCCTTAACCCACCCATATGTAGGCTCTCAAATACTTACTGAATGGATGAAGTTGCTATATAGGGCTTATTGCTGTCTGTTATACTATAAAATCATCCTCTAATTTATTGTGTTGTTTCTCTTCTTTCCAAAAGCATGCCAGGCTCATGAGGGCAGGGTTGGGATTTTTGTCTATTTTACTCACTAATGTGTCCTTAACACCTACAATGGTATCTCACCCAGAGTTGGCAATGGACACTAATGCATATGGAATTAATGATGACTTTTTTTGAGACAGGGACTTGCTGTGTCACCCAGGCTAGAGTGCAGTGGTGGAATCACAGTTCACTGTAACTTCCACCTCCTGGGATTACAGGTGCCCTCCACCATGTCCAGCTAATCTTTGTATTTTTAGTAGAGAAAAGGTTTTACCATGTTGGTCAGGATGTTCTCAAACTCCTAACCTCAAGTGATCCACCCTCCTCAGCCTCCCAAAGTGCTGGAATTACAGGCATGAGCCACTGTACCCGACCATGAATAACTTTTTATTCTACCTTTTCATTTAATAATGTAATAAAAATATCTTTCTAAGTCTCCATAAACATAGAGATATTTTATGTTTATATGCAGTTGAATGGTACTACATTATATAGATATTTCACTGTTTATGCACTGCATTACTGGGTAATTTAGACTGTAGATGATTTTCCACTATTACAATATAGTCAACATTCTTAACAGTAAAAATAACCACTACTCAAGCAATTATGTGCCTCTTCTAAGATTTTTTTGCCTTATATTTGTCACTGCTGAGATATTTAAAGCATGTATGTTCCCAACTATGTCTTGTTAGTACATTTTACCTTTTATACTTATCTTGAAAAAGTATTTTCTTTAATGCTTTTGGGTTTTTTTCATTTTTCTTTTTTGAGGTGGGGTCTCTCTGTTGCCCAGGCTAACATGCAGTGGCATAATCATGGCTGGCCATGACCTCAACAACCTGGCTCAAGTGATACTCCCACCTCAGCCTCTCACGTAGCTGGGACCACAGGTGCATGCCACCACACCCAGCTAATTTTTTTTATTTTTTGAAGAGATAGGGTCTCACAATGTTTCCCAGGCTGGTCACAAACCTCTGGGCTCAAGCAACCCATACACCTCAGCCTCCCAAAGTGCCAGGATTATAGGTATGAGCCACCAAACCTGACCTGCCTTTGATTTTGAATGGTACTTTATTTTATATTAACATTGTAGACACTGTTTTATTTTTGTTTTCATTTACCTAAAAGACTTGTTGTTTTCAGCCTCTCCTGATAATGTGGGTTTAAGTGTGTCTCATGTCAGCAGCATAATAGTGATATTTTGGTTTTTATTGCAGTGGTTACCACTGCTCCATTCAAAAGTTATTACTGGTTTAGGAGGTATTTTATTCATTGTAAATGCTTCTCAGATTTTTTTATTTTGAAAGTAACAGGTGTTATTTAAAAAAAAAAAGAACCCAGTTACAGTCCAAGTATAAAATTTGAAATTTCCTCTTCATCTCTATAACCAATAATTCCAGCCCCCAGAAATATTTTGTTATATCCACTGGTAGAATTACTCCCAGGCAAATATAAACATAGATGTGCACAAGTGTAATATACATAGATAAAATTTTAACAAGATAATATGTATTATTTACCTTATTTTTATGACAATAAGATACCTTATTTTATATGCATTTATTTTTGTATGCTGTTATATTTCATCATATTCATGTATCACAGTATTTTAACCAGTCTCTTAATCCTAGATATTTGTTAGAATGTTAAATTTTTAAATTACACTATTTCAAACAAATTACACTCCTACAAATATTTCTGCTTTGGTGAGTTGCAAGTATAAGTTTAGTATCCTTTCTCCAAAGTGCTCAAGACCAGAAGTGCTTCACATTTTAGATTTTCTCAGATTTTGGGATATTTGCATTATACTACTAGTTATGATATAGGACAGGCAAGCCCCAAAGAGAGGCTTAGCCCATGAAGACTCTTGGCTTTGCCCAGGAAAGAACTCAAGAGCAAGCCAGAGGTAGAAGAAAACAGTTTTATTGAAGAGGCAGTGTTACAGCTCCATACTGCTTGTGCAAAGCAGGGATACGCCATAGACAGACAGTAGCAGTTGATGGCAGTTTTGCAGTCACATTTATACCCACTTTTATTGACATGCAGATTAAGAGACAGTTTATGTAGAAAGTTCTAGGGAAGGCATAGTAACTTTTGGGTTCTCAGGTCATTGCCATAGAAAGTGGTGGTAACTCCCAAGTGTTGCCATGGCAGTGGTAAATTGACATGATTGGAAAGCTGCTTTCACCCTGGCCCTGTTTTAGCTAGTTCTAAATCTGGTCCAGTGTCTGAGCCCAGCCTATGGAGTTCAGTCCCACCTCCTACCTCAGTTGAGCATCCCAAATTTAAAAATCCAAAATCCAAAAACATTCTAATAAGTATTTCCTCATGTTAGTGTTCAAAAAGTTTCAGATTTTGGAGCATTACAGATTTCAGATTTTCAGATATGGGATGCCCAACCTGCATATCAGTGGAGCACGTGAAGAATGGCAGCATAAAAACTCTAGAAGAAAATCTAGGCAAAACCATTCAGAACATAGGAGTAGGCAAGGACTTCATGAACAAAACACCAAAAGCATTGGCAACAAAAGCCAAAATAGACAAATGGGACCTAATCAAACTCCACAGCTTCTGCACAGTAAAAGAAACAGTCAGAGTGAATCGGCAACCAACAGAATGGGAAAAATTTTTTGCAGTTTACCCATCTGACAAAGGGCTGATATCCAGAATTTACGAAGAACTCAAACAGATTTACAAGCAAAAAACAAACAAGCCCATTCAAAAGTGGGCAAAGGATATGAACAGACACTTTACAGAAGAAGACATACATGAGGCCAACAAACATATGAAAAAATGCTCATCATCACTGGTCATTAGAGAGATGCAAATCAAAACTACATTGAGATACCATCTCACACCAGTTAGAATGGCAATCATTAAAAAATCTGGAGACAACAGATGCTGGAGAGGATGTGGAGAAATAGGAACACTTTTACCTGCTGGTGGGAGTGTAAATTAGTTCAACCATTGTGGAAGACAGTGTGGTGATTCCTCAAGGACCTAGAAATAGAAATTCCATTTGACCCAGCAATTCCATTACTGGGTATATATCCAAAGGACTATAAATCGTTTTACTATAAGGACACATGCACACGAATGTTCACTGCAGCACTGTTTACAATAGCAAAGACCTGGAACCAACCCAAATGCCCATTGATGATAGACTGGACTGGGAAAATGTGGCACATATACACCATGGAATATTATGCAGCAATAAAAAACAATGAGTTCGTGTCCTTGGTAGGGACACAGATGAACCTGGAGAACATCATTCTCAGCAAACTGACACAAGAACAGAAGATGAAATACCGCCTGTTCTCACTCATAGGCGGGTGTTGAACAATGTGAACACATGGACACAGGGAGGGGAGCACTACACACTGGGGTCTGTTGGTGGGGAATGGGGGTGGGAAGTTGGGGAGAGATAGCATGGGGAGAAATGCCAATAGGTGAAGGGGAGGAAGGCAGCAAATCACACTGCCACGTGTGTACCTATGCAACTATCTTGCATGTTCTTCACATGTACCCCAAAACCTAAAATGCAATTTAAAAAAAAAGAACATCTATTGTACTTTTTTCACTTTCTCTCTTGTTGCCTGTCTTCTAATTCATGGTCAGAGGTTGTATGGAAGAAACATTAATGGGAATTCTGTCCAGGGAATCATTCCTTTTGAGAAACTCTGAAATTCAGTGGGAATGTACATTTGTGAGAATTAATTCTTGGAGCTGGGCTAAAAGTTCTGATATGTAGTCCTCTTTTGATTTTCAGATAGGTACGTCTCTTTTTGCCTTGAATATTGGCAGTAGTCATATTATAGACCTGACTGGGATAGGCACATCTTCAGGAATTGCTATTGGGGCTGGTAAGCAGAATTTAAGTAATACTATTTGCAGCAACAAACCTCCATTTTTATCACTGTCCACATAAAACTCATAAACATAAAAACTTCCTTTCAACTTTAAGTAGATATGAAAGAATTATTGTGAAGACATAGAGGAAAGAAGTCAAGTTTTTGACTTCTCAAAAGGATTCTACTGATTTCCATTCTACTTAGTAAATTAATGGAGAGAGAATATTTACATTCCTAGGAAATAAGAATGCAGTGAAGAAAGAACTGTTAGTAGATAGGTTAAGAAAAGACCATATGAACATTAAATACATATACTGATATGTATATATATGTATATGTGTGTATATAGAGACACATGTATATAGATATAGATATATAGATATATATGCACACATATATCTGTACATATATATTCTGCCCTTTGCAGTACATACTGAGAATGGGCTCAACCAAGCTCCTAGAGATATTCAACAAGTAACTACAAATCTCCTGATTAATATCCCAGGAGAACCAGATTTTAACCTTGTAAACATTTGATTATTTAATTCATAGTATACCTTTGTTATAGGAAGCAGAATTTATTCTCCTAAATTGTAAATGATCTTATTATTCTTTGGTTATTAACCTATCTCCATATAAACTATTTGACATTTTTAAAATAAATCAGAAAGCTCTACCCTTGATGAGTCTCATCTTTTTTAAAATAAAGAATACTTCTACAGTCAAAACCTAATAAGAGGCCCTGCTCTTCACCACCATTTACCCCTCAGAATTTCCTATTTTTTATTCCTGGTAGTTGTCTTGGTGAGATTATGTTATACTTTCCGTAGTTTCCATACACATTGTGTCAACATAAGCAACAGACCAGTTACAGAGAAGCCAGTGAAGCCCAAGGCTGTGGAGGCTGCTGGAAGACAGCCTTCTAAGCTTTAGAGATAATGGGCCTGACTGGGAGCAGATGCAAATTTTTGTTCTTGATTATAAGGTGGGGAAATTAAGTCCAAACATTATTGCTATAATTATTTCCTAGGTTAAATGTGTTTTCTCCATGAGCCATTTGGTTTTAAGTTTCTCAAGTCATTTAGTGGTCTTGCTGCAGTTGTTCCGATCTACCTGTGGCCCCTCCCTGGAACCAGGGCAGTGGTTTGACCCCCATCTGCCTCTTCCAGAAAGGTTTCCACCCAATTCAGCAGCCCCAGTGAAGTCCAAGAATGCCATCTTCATTCTTTTCTAACTTGTATGCTGTGAATCAGGCACAGAGTCAGTGCTGGTTCCTGCATTAGAAGCTGAGCTCAGCCAGGTTTGGTGGGAGCCACAGAAAACCAGTCTGCTCATTCAAAATCATTTTACAAGATATCTTTACATCTTTGGAGTTATCTACACATTTTAACACATCTCATCCCAAATCCTCAGTTCCTGGTGAGGAGATGAGAAGATGCAAGAATGTATCTCCCTCAATGCAGAGCAACAGGTGGCCAGATCACCTACATGGTAGTCCTGGAGCTTGAAGAGATGTCTTTGCAAAGAGCACTCTAGGTGATTGGAGATGTGCCCAGAGCTAGAAGCTAAGCTAGGAATGAGGATTCCCAGGAGAAAGTGAGAAGGAAGTAAATGGATGGAGGGCACAAGACCTCATTGGATACATCAGTTTCTGGGGTTTTCTCAAGGGAAATAGTCACTTAAGCACAAGTGTCCTGATGAATCCAAAGGTCCTCTGGTTCCTCTTGACCCATTGGGAGGCAAGCTATACAGAGAAAACTTGGGAACGCCCAGAGCTGGGAGAACCTGGGGTTTCAGTGGTGATCACAAGGTTCTGTAAGAACCAGCTGCCTGGCCTCTCAGAATTTTCAAGTATCTTCTTTCTTCACATATTTAACTCACCTACTTCTTTGTAAAAAAAAAAACAAAATGAGATCCAAATTTATCATTTAATTTCAATTATATGGAATGTTAGTATAGTTTCTTTCCCTCTTCCCTAAATGGTTTTTTATTTTTCTTTTCTTTTTTAAACTATCTTTTAAATTTAATTATAAACCACCTTTATTCCCATCTGAAAAACAATAAATTAAAAATAAAGACTGAAGAGAGATCCAAGATGGCCGATCACTAGCAGCTCAGGCTTGTAACTCCCAGTGAAAGCACAGAGAACAAGAGGACGCCACACTTTCAGACAAATTTTTGTTGCTCACGGACCAGGAGATTCCCAGTGGAGGAACCCCACGGGTCACCAGTGCAACTCTTGCGGCCGGTGTGGTGGTTTTGCCAGCACCCCGATGCAGCAGTTCTCGGTGCAGAGTATACGGGACTGGGTCCCTTTTTGGTCGACATTTGGAGCTCCACGAAGGCAGAGTCACCCATTCAGCTGATTGAAGAAGGGATTCCGGAGGGAAGCCAGACCGGAGATTCCCAGGCAGAAAAGCACCAAGAATCTTGAAGCTGCTGTTTTAGCCGGCGCAGTGGGTTGCTCAGATTTCAGCGCTGGGAATTAACAAGTTGGACATTCACTCAGAGACCTAATTTGAAAGTCAGTAATTACAAAGATGACAGGTGGATAAATTTACAATGACAGGAAGAAACTAGTGGAAAAAGGCTGAGAATACTCAAAATCAGAATGCCTCTCCCTCTACAGAGGATCACAGTTCCTCATCAACAAGGGAACAAGGCCTGATGGAGAACAAGTGCATTCTAATAACAAAATTAGGCTTCAGAAGGTGGGTAATAAGAAACTTCTGTGAGTTAAAAGAACATGTTCTAGCCCAATGTAAAGAAACTAAGAACCTTGAAAAAAGGTTTGACAAAATCCTAAAGAGAATAGATAATTTAGAGAGGAATATAAGTGAATTAATGGAACTGAAGAATACAATACGAGAACTCCGTGAAGTATGCACAGGTTTTTTTTTTTTACGATCTCGGCTCACTGCAACCTCCACCTCCTGGGTTCAATCGATTGCACAGGTTTTAACACTCAAATTGATCAAGCAGAAGAAAGGATATAAGAGGTCGAAGACCAACTTAATGAAATGAAATGAGAAGACAAGATTAGAGAAGAAAAAGTAAAAAGGAATGAGCAGTCTCCAAGAAATATGGGACTATGTGAAAAGACCTAATTTACGTTGGATAGATGTACCTGAATGTCACAAACAGAATGAATCCAAGCTGGAAAATATTCTTCAGGGTATTATTCAGGAAAACTTTCCTAACCTAGTAAGGCAGGACAATACTCAACTCCAGGTAATACAGAGAACACCACAAAGATATTCCTCAAGTAGAGCAAACCCAAGACACATAATTGTTAGATTCACCAGGGTTGAAATAAAGGAGAAAATTCTAAGGGCAGCCAGAGAGAAAGGTCAGGTTACCCATAAAGGGAAGCCTATTAGACTTAACAGCAGATCTCTCAGCAGAAACCCTACAAACTAGAAGAGAGTGGGGGTCAATATTCAATATCCTCAAATAAGAGAATTTTCAACCCAGAATCTCATATCCAGCCAAACTAAGCTTTATAAATGAAGGAAAAATAAAATTTTTCACGAACAAGCAAGCACCCAGAGATTTCATTACCACCAGGCCTGCTTTACAAGAGCTTCTGAAAGAAGCACTACACACAGAAAGGAACAACCAGTATCAGTCATCCCAAAAACTTACCAAAAGGTAAAGAGTATCTCCATAATGAAGAATCTATATCAACTAATGGGCAAAATAGCCAGCTAGCATTCAATGACAATATTAAACTCACAAATATCAATATTAATTCTAAATTTAAATGGATTAAATGCCCCAATCAAAGACACAGACATGCAAACTGAATAAAAAGTCAAAACACGTCAGCACGCTGTATCCAGATCCATCTCATAAGCAAGGACATACAAAGACTCAAAACAAAAGGTTGGAGGAAGAATCACCAATCAAATGGAGAGGAAAAAAAAAACCAGGAGTTGTAACTTTCATCTCTGACAAAATAGACTTTAATAGTAACAAAGACTAAAAGACACAAAGAAGGACATTACATAATGATAAAAGGATCAATGCAACAATACGAGTCAATGATCATAAATATATATGCACACAATATAGGAGCACACAGATACATAAGACAAGTTTTCAATGACTTATAAAGAGACTTGGACTCCCGCACAATAATAGCGGGAGACTTTGACACCACATTGTTAATATTCAATGGATCAACGAGATAGAAAATTAACAGGGACATTTATGATTTGAACTCAGACCTGGAACAAGTAAACTCAGTGAATATTTATAGAATTTTTCACCCCAGGTCCACGGAACATACATTTTTTTTTTAGTATCACATAACACCTATTTTGAAAGTGACCACATAAATGGAAGCAAATCACTTTTCAGCATTTGCACAGCACTTCACAGATTTAAATGAAATATTGCTTGGCTGTTTGTTTGTTATTTTCTTTCCTTGTTCCTTCTTGTCTCCACTGTTAAGCATAATTATCGGCAAAAGAGATTTTTAATACCTACTTTTAGATTGCATTCCAGCCTGGGCAATAGAGCAAGACTCCTGTTCTCTCTCCCCCTTTTCTCTTTCTCTTTCTTTCTTAAAAAGTAAATAAATACTTTTTTTGACTTCTTGAAAGTCAGCTCAAATAACTGCCCCAAATTCAGATTGTATCCTTCTACAGGTAAAGATCACATGCCTACAAATTAAATTTGTGTGCTGGAAAATGTATCCAAGTGCCTTTGCTGGTAAGGTCCCCATAATGACACATTCATTAGGCAGAAGATAAATAGGAAATAAGCTTGCTTTTCAAGCTTGGCCTAGATGAGATCCTGACTTAATTGCTTTTTTTCCTCTTGGTTTCGGGCTGTATTTCTGCTCTATGGCATTGGCTGGCTATTTGTTTCTGTTTATATTAAGGCTTGGGTAAGTGGCCATTTTCACTTACTTTGTTCTTTACAATATGTTTTCTTATAAACATAATGTATGTACTAAAAACATCCTACAAAACAAGTTAAACTTCTCAGTCTTTTGATCCTTGTGCTGACTTCCCTACATCCTGAGATGCCTGAAATGCCATAATTCTGTTTGGAGCAAACAGACACCTATAACTCTCTGCTATTTAACGCCAGACCTTATTCAAGAGTTTACCTCTTAAAGATTTTATAGTAAACCTTTTAAAGCACTATGAAAAAATAAGACCTAAATAAATGAAGAGAAAAGCTATGTTAATGATTGAAGACTCAATATCCTAAAACTGTTGGTTCTTCCCAAATTCATCTATATCAAATGTAATTCCAGATTTATCCAAACAGTCTCTTGAGGAATTTTACAGGCTGATTCTAAAATATATGTAGAAGAGTAAGAGTAAAAGAATAGCAAAGATACTCAAAAAATACTTGCCCTACAAAATATTAGGACTTACTATAAAGTTGTAATCATTAACACTGTGTGACTTTGACACAGGGATAAACACTAATAAATGGAAGAGGGGAAAAGCCCAGGAACACTCACATATATGGACACTTGAATGATAACACTGATGCACTGTAGGTAACTGAAGAAAGGAGGGCCAGCTGACTGTCTATTGGAAAAAAGAAAATTAGATTCCTACTGTCCACAAAAACACTTTTAGATTGATTAAAAACCTGAATAGAAAAGGCAAAATTTTTTAACATTTATAAGAAAGCATAGAATATCTTTATGTCCTTGAGATAGGGAAGGATTTTAAATAACACAGTAAAAATCCCAAACCCCTGGCTGACAACTAAGTACACATGCATGCACAAGACCCCAGGGATCCCAGTCATAAAAAGCAGAAACTAGAATGAGATATATCCTAGAAAGGCATAACTGCACTTGGTGAGATTTATTGTGCTTTCAACTAAGTACATTCTTCAACTCACAGAATGTAGGCAGTAGAAATCAGAAGTTTTACTGGTTTCAGGTGTCAAAGGACACAACTGGGAATAGCAAAGCAACTGGAAATTTATGTGAGAGCTCCAAAAACAAAGAAACCAAAGAGAGAGTAAACCCCCAAATCTGAGTATAAATACTGTCCAGATTTTTGGCTGACTGCCAAATTACACAGGTGCAGGGGAAACCTGCAGAAAGCCAGACTAAATTAGCAGCTGGAAGCTTGGAAAGAAAAAAAAAACAAGCAAAAACATCAGCTGCTGCACATTGCAGGGTGGGCATGGGGAATGGCATAAAACATTTTGCAGTTTTAGTCAAGTAAAGTTAATTGCCTACTAAAACAACAAACAGTAAGCCCCAGAAAACCAAAAGAGCATGCTACATTGTATTATTTATGATGGCCAGTTTTCTGCCAAGAAGTACTAGACATACAAAGAAATGGGGAAATAAACGGAACCCAGGAAAGAAAAGGCAATAAACAGAAACTGACTCTGGGCTCAGATGTTGATTTAATGAACAAATACTTCAAAACTACTATTATAAATATGTCCAAAAAGTAAAGGAAAATGTGATATTAATGAATGAACAAATAGATCCTGTCAACAGAGAAGTTAGCTATAGACAAGAACCAAATGAAAACTTTAGAGTTGAAAAGCTAGTATATAAAATGGAAAATTCACAAAAGAATCTCCACAGCAGATTTAAGATGGGAGAAGAGAGAATTCGTGAATTTAAGTATTACAAAAATTACCCAAGAACAAGGAAAACACTGAAGAAAAAGAAGCAAAGCCTTAGAGATCTGTGATTGGATATCAACCAGTCCAACTTACATGTAATTGGAGTCACAGAGAAGAGAGAGAAGGATAAGAAAAATTTTTTTTGAAAAAATGACTGAAAATGTACCAAGTGTAGTGAAATATGTTACTCTACAGATCTAAGAAGCTTATAAAACACCAAGTAGAATAAACACAAAGAAAACCACACTTAGGCACATCATAGTGAAGCTGCTGAAAGCAAAAAAATTAAAGTTTTGAAAGCAGTTTAAAAAATAATATAGTACATACAAGGGAATAATGGTACACTTAATGGTTGACACCTCATCAGAAATTGAAGGTCAAAAACCATTAGAATAACATATGCAAATACAAAAGGAAAGAAAACACTGTAAACCAAGAAGTCTATATTCAGTAAAAATATTTTTCAAAATCAAGGCAATTGAGTAAATAATGGTTTTTCAGATTGTCACAAACCATAGGAAAAGAAATTGATATTTTGGACTTCATCAAAATTTAAATTTTTACTCTCTGAAAAATATTATTAAGAAAATAAAAAGTCACCTGGGGCCTACCACTACTATCGCCAGTGCCTACACACTCCACTGTGGGATCTGAGGACTAAGAACTTGCCCAGGGCTCCCCTGCCACCATCATCAGCACCAACACAGACTATCCAGGGGCCTAAGTACCAGTCCATCACTGCCACCACCTGAGTGAGCCATCAGGAAGCCTGTTATTTAGGAGCCTGAGCACAACCACCCTCATTTTCAGCCAAGCCTCACCACAGCCTAAGCCACTGAGGAACTTGAAGACACCACTGATGTTTCTTATAGCTGAATAAATCATATTGAGATTGTACTATGGAACCCACCCAAAACCAAAGCCAAAAGATCCTACCCAACGAACATTATAGATACATCTTTAGGAAAAGTCTTTGCCTATGAAAGCTGCTTTATAAAACTGGAAGAAGGGGGGGACTGCCAAGATGGTGCGGTAGGAGCAAATCAGGATTGCAGCTCTCAGTGAAGATGCAGAAGGTGAGTTCAATCCGCATTTCCAGACGGATCTTTGTTGCCTACAGAACGGGGAAATTCCCAGGTGTAGGAGAGACACGGGATGCCAGCACAGCTGTTTCGGCCCTCACGGCCGTTTTGGCCGGCGACGCAGCACAGCGGCACTCCGCACAGAACGCACTGGTCTGGGTGCCCTGTTAAACCGGCAATCTGAGATTTGGGAGGGCAGATTAGCATATCCATCTGATTAAACGGGACTTGGACAGTGAGCCAGACCAGGAGGTTCCCGGGAAGAAACGTTTGAGCCGGTGCAGTGGGTCACTGCATGGGAAATCACACAGATCCCGGTGCCCTATCAGCAGCCGACTGAAACACCTGGGAGAGAGTCAACCGTTCAACTTAAAAAAAAAAAAAGAGGGCTCTGAGGCAGGGAGCCAGCTGATCAGGCTTGGCGGGTCCCGCCCCCACAGGGACAAACAAAACAGCGATTCAAAACGCTCAGGGTTGAGAGTTTCACTGCGGGCAGAGCTGAACCCAGGAGGGTGCAGTTCAGTGGGGGAGGGGTGTCCGCCATTACCGAGGCATGGTAATTACCGCCATTACTGCCCCTACTGAGGTACACTCCCATTGCTGACGCAGCCTGCCGTTGCCAAGGCAACCCGCCATAACAGAGAGACTCCACCAACAGGGCGGAGCCCAGGGCAACAGGGCGGAGCCGACGACAGTAGCACGGAGCCCACAGCAACAGGGCAGAGCCCACAACAACAGGGCAGAGCCCACAGCAGCAGGGCAGAGCCCATGGCAACAGGGTGGACCCCACAGCAGCAGGGCAGAGCCCATGGCAACAGGGTGGACCCCACAGCAGCAGGGCGGAGCCTCGGCAGGCAAATAGTGACTAGACTGCCTCCTAGCTGGGCAGGAAGGTGCAACGGAAACTCATAAAGAAAGCCCTAACTCCCCGAGACAGAGCATCTGAGGAAAAAAAGGGGTTTTATGAGTTCTGCTGCAGCAGACGTAAATGTACTGGCCTAACAGCCCTGAATGATCAATGGAGCTCACAGTTCAGCACTTGAGCTCCTATAAAGTACAGACCACCTCCTCAAGCAGCTCCGTGACCCCTGTATATCCAAAGAGTCACCTCAAAAAGGACTGATCAGACTGACATTTGGCGGGCATCATTCTGGGACAAAGATAGCAGAAGAAGAAACTGGTAGCACACCTCACTGTTCCGCAGCTGCTACAGGTGTACCCCAGACAAGCAGGGACTGGAGTGGACCTCAGCAGTCCTACAGCAGAGGGGCTAGACTGTTAGAAGGAAAACTAAGTAACAGAAATACTTCATCATCAACAATCTGGGTGCCCACTCAGAGACCCAATTGAAAAGTCAGCAACTACTCAGACGACAGGTGGATAAATCCATAAAGATGGGAAGAAACCAGCGCAAAAAGGAGGAAAACACCTGAAACCAAAATACCTCGCCTCCTACAAAGGACCAAACCTCCTCACCAGCAAGGGAACAAAGCTGGACGGAGAATGAGTGTGATGAAATGACGGAATCAGACTTCAGAAGGTGGGTAATGAGAAACTTCCGTGAGCTAAAAGAACATGTTCTAAATCAATGCAAAGAAACTAAGAACCTTGAAAAAAGATTTGAGGAAATGATAACAAGAATGGACAACTTAGAGAGGAATATGAATGAATTGAAGGAGCTGAAAAACACGAGAACTTCGCGAAGCATGCACAAGTTTCAACAGCCGAATTGACCAAGCAGAAGAAAGAATATCAGAAGTCAAAGATCAACTCAATGAAATAAAACGAGAAACCAAGATTAGAGAAAAAAGCGCAAAAAGGAATGAACAAAGTCTCCAAGAAATGTGGAACTATGTGAAAAGACCTAACCTACGTTTGATAGGTGTACCAGAATGTGACACAGAGAATGAATCCAAGCTGGAAAATATTCTTCAGGATATTATCCAGGAAAATTTCCCCAACCTAGCAAGGCAGGCCAATATTCAAGTCCAGGAAATACAGAGAACACCACAAAGATATTCCACAAGAAGAGCAACCCCAAGACACATAATCATCAGATTCACCAGGGTTGAAATGAAAGAGAAAATACTAAAGGCAGCCAGAGAGAAAGGTCGGGTCATGCACAAAGGGAAGCCCATCAGACTCACAGCAGGTCTCTCGGCAGAAACGCTACAAGCCAGAAGAGAGTGGGGGCCAATATTCAACATCCCTAAAGAAAAGAACTTTCAACCCAGAATTTCATATCCAACCAAACTGAGCTTCAGAAGTGAAGGAAAAATAAAATCCTTGACAAACAAGCAAGTACTCAGAGATTTTGTCACCACCAGGCCTGCTTTACAAGAGCTCCTGAAAGCACTACACATAGAAAGGAACAACCAGTACCAGCCATTCCAAAAACATACCAAATGCTAAAGAGCATCAACAAAATGAAGAATCTGCATGAACTAATGGGCAAAACAGCCAGCTAGCATCAAAATGGCAGTATCAAATTCACACATAACAATATTAACCCTAAATGTAAATGGGCTAAATGCACCAATCAATAGACACAGACTGGCAAATTGGATAAAAAAACAAAATCCATTGGTGTGCTCTATCCAGGAAACCCATCTCACAGGCAAGGATACACAAAGGCTCAAAATAAAGGGATGGAGGAAGATTTACCAAGCAAATGGAGAGCAAAAAAAGCAGGAGTTGCAATTCTTGTCTCTGATAAAATAGACTTTAAAGCAACAAAGATCAAAAGAGACAAAGAAGGTCATTACATAATGGTAAAAGGATCCATACAAGAAGAAGAGCTAACGATCCTAAATATATATGGAACCAATACAGGAGCACCCAGATATATAAGGCAAGTTCTTAATGACCTCCAAAAAGACTTAGACTCCCACACAATAATACTGGGAGACTTTAACACTCCACTGTCAGTATTAGACAGATCAACCAGACAGAAAATTAACAAGGATATCCAGGGCTTAAACTCAGACCTGGAACAAGCAAACCTGATACACATTTACAGAACTCTCCACCCCAAAACCACAGAATATACATTTTTCCCAGCACCACATCACACCTACTCTAAAATTGACCACGTAATTGAAGTAAAGCACTCCTCAGCAAATGCAAGACAACTGACATAATAACAAACAGTCTCTCAGACCATAGTGCAATCAAGCTAGAACTCAGAATTCAGAACTCAGCACCACACAGCTTCATGGAAACTGAACAATTGGCTCTTGAATGTTGACTGGATAAACAATGAAATGAAGGCAGAAATAAAGAAGTTCTTCAAAACCAACGAGAACGAAGACACGACATACCAGAATCTCTGGGACACATTTAAAGCAGTCTCCAGAGGAAAATATATAGCAATAAGTGCCCATACGAGAAGAGTGGAGAGATCCAAAATTGACAGCCTATCGTCAAAATTGAAAGAGCTAGAGGAGCAAGATTTTAAAAAAACTCAAAACCTAGCAGAAGACATGAAATAACTAAGATCAGAGCAGAACTGAAGGAGACAGAGACATGAAAAACCCTTCAAAAAATCAATAAATCCAAGAGCTGGTTTTTTGAAAAGATCAACAAAATAGACAGACCACTAGCCAGATTGATTAAAAAGAAAAGAGAGAACAACCAAATAGATGCAATAATAAACGATAAAGGGAAAATCACCACAGATTCCACAGAAATTCAAACCATCATCAGAGAATATTACAAACAACTCTATGTACATAAACTAGTAAACCTGTAAGAAATGGGTAAATTCCTGGACACCTGTGTCCTCCCAAGCCTAAACCAGGAGGAAGCTGAAACTATGAATAGACCAATAAGAAGGTCTGACGTTGAGGCAGCAATTAAGAGCCTACCACACAAAAAAAGCCCAGGTCCAGATGGGTTCACAGCCGAATTCTACCACACATACAAAGAGGAGCTGGTACCATTCCTTCTGAAACCATTCCAAATAATCCAAAAAGAGGGAATCCTTCCCAAATCATTTTATGAGACCAACATCATCCTGATACCAAAACCCGGCAGAGACTCAACAAAAAAAGAAAACTTCAGGCCAATATCCATGATGAACATAGATGCAAAAATCTTCAATAAAATACTGACAAACCGATTGCAACAGCACATCAAAAAACTTATCCATCATGATCAAGTAGGATTCATCCCGGGGATACAAGGCTGGTTCAACATACGCAAGTCTATAAACGTAATTCACCACATCAACAGAACCAAAAACAAAAGCCACATGATTATCTCAATTGACGCAGAGAAAGCATTTGACAAAATCCAACAGCCCTTTATGCTAAAAACCCTCAATAAACTCGGTATTGATGGAATGTATCTCAAAGTAATAAAAGCTACTTACAACAAACCAACAGCCAATATCATACTGAATGGGCAAAAACTGGAAGCATTCCCTTTGAAATCCGGCACTAGACAAGGATGCCCTCTTTCACCACTCCTATTCAATATAGTAATGGAAGTTCAAGCCAGAACAATCAGGCAAGAAAAAGAAATAAAGGGTATTCAAATATGAAAGGTGGAAGCCAAATTTTCTCTATTTGCAGACGACATGATAGTATCCCTAGAAGACCCCATCGTCTCAGCCCAAAAACTCCTGAAACTGATAAGCAACTTCAGCAAAGTCTCAGGATAAAAAATCAATGTGTAAAAATCACAATCATTCCTATACACCAATAACACACTTAAAGAGAGCCAAATCAAGGACAAACTGCCATTCACAATTGCTACAAAAAGAATACAATACCTAGGAATACAACTTACAAGAAACGTAAGGGACCTCTTCAAGGAAAACCACAAACCACTGCTCAACGAAATAAGAGAGGACACAAACAGATGGAGAAACATTCCATGTTCATGGTTAGGAAGAATCAATATCGTGAAAATGGCTATACTGCCCAAAGTAATTTACAGAATCAATGCTATCCCCATCAAGCTACCATTGAATTTCTTCACAGAACTGGAAAAAAACACCACGAACTTCACATGGAACCAAAAGAGAGCCTGCATAGCCAAGTCAATTCTAAGCAAAAAGAACACAGCGGGAGGCATTACACTACTGGACTTCAAACTATACTACAAGGCCACAGTAATCAAAACAGCATGGTACTGTACCAAAACAGAGATATAGACCAATGGAACAGAACAGAGGCATTGGAGCCAACGCAGCATATCTACAACCATACAATCTTTGATAAAACTGAAAAAAAAAGCAATGGGAAAAGGATTCCCTGTTTAATAAATGGTGTTGGGAAAACTGGTTAGTGATGTGCAGAAAGCAGAAACTGGACCCCTTCCTGACACCTTACACTAAAATTAACTCCAGATGGATTAAAGACTTAAACATAAGATCTAACACCATAAAAACCCTAGAAGAAAATCTAGGCAAAACCATTCAGGACATAGGACTAGGCAAGGACTTCATGACCAAAACACCAAAAGCATTGGCAACAAAAGCCAAAATAGACAAACTGTACCTAATCAAACTCCACAGCTTCTGCACAGCAAAAGAAACAGTCAC
Source organism: Callithrix jacchus (assembly GCF_049354715.1). Lineage (NCBI taxonomy): Eukaryota > Metazoa > Chordata > Mammalia > Primates > Cebidae > Callithrix > Callithrix jacchus. The sequence continues at coordinate 194,478,956 of NC_133502.1, forward strand.
TACAGTGAATCGGCAACCAACAGAATGGGAAAAAAATTTTGCAGTTTACCCATCTGACAAAGGGCTGATATCCAGAATTTACAAAGAACTCAAACAGATTTACAAGCAAAAAACAAACAAGCCCATTCAAAAATGGGCAAAGGATATGAACAGACACTTTACAAAAGAAGACATACATGAGGCCAACAAACATATGAAAAAATGCTCATCATCACTGGTCATTAGAGAGATGCAAATCAAAACCACATTGAGATACCATCTCACGCCAGTTAGAATGGCGATCATTAAAAAATCTGGAGACAACAGATGCTGGAGAGGATGTGGAGAAATAGGAACACTTTTACCTGCTGGTGGGAGTGTAAATTAGTTCAACCATTGTGGAAGACAGTGTGGCGATTCCTCAAGGCCTTAGAAATAGAAATTCCATTTGACCCAGCAATCCCATTACTGGGTATATATCCAAAGGACTATAAATCATTCTACTATAAGGACACATGCACACGAATGTTCACTGCAGCACTGTTTACAATAGCAAAGACCTGGAACCAACCCAAATGCCCATTGATGATAGACTGGACTGGGAAAAATGTGGCACATATAACACCATGGAATATTATGCAGCAATAAAAAATGATGAGTTCGTGTCCTTTGTAGGGACATGGATGAATCTGGAGAACGTCATTCTCAGCAAACTGACACAAGACAGCAAATGAAATACCACATATTCTCACTTATAGGAGGTGATGAAAAATGAGAACACATGGACACAGGGAAGGGAGTACTACACACTGGGGTCTATTGGGGGGAATAGGGGAGGGACAGCGGGTGGGGGAGCTGGGGAGGGATAGCCTGGTGAGAAATGCCAAATGAGGGTGAAGGGGAGGAAGGCAGCAGAACACACTGCCATGTGTGTACCTATGCAACTAGCTTGCATGTTCTGCACATGTACCCCAAAACCTAAAATGCAATTTAAAAAAATAAATAAATAAAATTAAAAAAAGATAAAACTGGAAGAAGCAACCATTGCATCAGATGCACAGATAGGACCCAAGAAACCAAAAAGCAAGGAATCGTGACACCTGACACCTTCAAAGGAACACATTAACTCTTCAGTAACATACCCCAAGAAAAAGAAATCTTTGAAATGCCTGATAACAGATTCAAACTAATGATCTTAAGGAAACTTGGTAAGATATAAGAGAACACAGAAAATATGAAGAAATTAGGAAAACAATTTATAATCTGAATGATAAATACACTAAAGAGATAGATATTTTAAGAAGAGCTAAACAGAAATTCTGAAACTGAAGAATTCAATGAATAAAATAAAAAATACAACTGAGACCTTTAACAATAAACTAGATCAAGCAGAAGAAAGAATTTCTGAATTTGAAGAGGAGTCATTTGAAATAATCCAGTCAAAGGAAAAAAAAAGTTTCTAAAGCCTACATGACATATGGAACACCATTAAGTAAAAGAATACTCAAATTTTGGGAGTTCCAGAAACAGAAGAAATGGGAAAGTCATAGAAAATCTATTTAATAAAATAATGCCTGAAAACTTCCTAAGTCTTAGAAAAGATATAAACAGCCAGATAGAGGCAGCTCAAAAAATACCCAAATAAATTCAACTCAGAAAGGTACTCTCCAAGGTACGTTATAATCAAACTGTCAAAAGACAAAGAGAGAATTCTAAAAACAATGAAAGTGTCAAGTCACATATAAGGGACTCCCCATCAACTAAAAGCAGATTTCTCAAAAGAAATCTTACAGGTCAGGAAAGAATGGAATGATATATTCAAACTACTAAAAGAGGAAAAAAATTGCTAGCCAAGAATACAATACCATGAAAAGTTATCCTTCAGAAATGAAGGAGAAGTAAAGTTTTCCCCAGACAAGCAAAGACTAAGGAAATTTATCACCATTAGACTAGTTCTATAAGAAATACTTAAGAAAGTTCTACATCTGGAAGCAAAAGGACAATATTTACCATGATGAAAACACTCAAAAGTAAAAAACTCACTCAGAGCAGATACACAAATGAGAAAACGGAAGCAAACTTTACCACTATACAAAACCACCAGATCTCAAAGATAAACATTAAAAGAGGAAGAAAGAAACAAAGGATATACAAAACAATCAGAAATGAACTAATAAAATGACAGAAGTTCTCACCTAACAGTAATCAACTTGAATGTAAATAATTTAAATATCCCCATTAAAAGATAAAGACTGGTTGAATAGCTATGCTTATATAAGACAAAGTATACTTCAAGTAAAAAAACATAGAAATGAAAAAGACACTACATAATGACACTACATAATGACAAAAGAGATTAACTCAGCAAAAGGATATAATAATGATTGTAAATACACATGCACCCAATACAGTGAACCCAGATATAAAAAGCAAATATTACTAAAGCTGAAAGAAAGATAGAGTCCATACAATAATTGCTGTGTACTTTCACATCCCCATTTCAGCACTGGGAAGATTATCTAGAAAAAAAATCAACAGAAAAATTGCACTTAATCTGGTCTATAGACCAAATGGACCTAACAGACATTTACAGAAAATTACATCCAACAGCTAAAAAATACACATTGGTCTCATCAGCACATGAAACGCTCTCCAGGATGTATCATATGTTAGGCGACAAAACAAATCTCACCAAACATTTAAAAATTGAAATTATATTGCCTATCTCCTCAGACCAAAATGTAATAAAACTAGCAATCCACAACAAGAGGAACTGTGGAGACTGTACAAATACATGGGAATTAAATAACATACTCCAGAAACAACCTTTAGTTCAAGGAAGAATTTAGAAGCAAATCAAAAAATTTATTGAAACAAGTGAAAATAAAACACAACATACCAAAATCTATGAGACAGAGCAAAAGCAGTGTTACAAGGGAAGCTTATAGCAATCTTTCTGCACCTATATCAAAAAAAGTAAAAAAGATTTTAAATAAACAACCTAATGATCTACCTCAAGGAACTAGAAAAGCAAGACTAAACCAAACCCAGAATTAGAAGAAGGAAATAAATCATAAAGATCACAGAAGAACTAAATGAAATCAAGATTTTAAAAAAATACAAAAGGGTCAGGCATTGTGGCTCCCACCTATAATCTCAGCATTTTGGGAGGCCAAGGCAGGCAAATCATTTGGGTTCGGGAGCTCAAGACTAGCCTGTCCAACATAGTGAAACTCCATCTCTACTAAAAATATTAAAATCAGCTGGGCATGATGGTGGGTGCCTGTAATCCCAGCTACTTAGGAGGTTGAGGCAGGAAAATCACTCAAACCCACGTGGCAGAGGTTGCAGTGAGCAGAGATGACACCATTGCACTCCAGCCTGGGCATTGGAGTGAGACCTTGTATCAAAAAATAATAATAATAATACAAAAGATCAACAAAAGGAAAAGTTGGTTTTCTGAAAAGATAAAATTGACAAACCATTAGCTACACTGAAAACAGAGAAGACCCAAATAAATAAAATCAGAAATTAAAGGAGACATTACCATTCTGCAGTAATTTTCTGATACCACAAAAATACAAAGGGTCATTAGAGACTATTATGAATAACTATATGCCAACAAATTAGAAAACCTAGAGGAAATTGATAAATTCATAGACACATATAACTACCAAGATTGAACCAGGAAGAAAGAAAACCTGAACGGAGCAATAATAAGTAATGAGATTGAATCAGTACATTAGTCTGTTCTCATATTGCTATAAAGAACTACCTGAGACTGGGTAATTTAAGAGAAAATATGTTTATTTGACTCACAGTTTCAAGGCTGTAAGGAAGCATGGCTGAGGAGGCCTCAGGAAACTAATAATCATGGAAGAAGGCAAAAGGGAAGCAGGCATATCTTACATGGCTAGAGAAGGAGGTAGAGAGTGAAGGGGGACTTTTAAACAACCAGATCTCATGAAAACTCACTATTACAAGAGTAACAAGGGGAAGTCCACCCCCATGATCCAATCACCTCCCATTGGTCCCTCCTTCAACATTGAGGATTACAATTCAACATAAGATTTGACTGGGGACACAAAGCCAACCTATATCATTTTGCCCCTGGCCCCTTCCAAACTACATGTCCTACTCACATTGCAAAATACAATCATGCCTTTGCAACAGTCCCCCAAAGTCTTAACTCATTCCAGCATTAACTCAAAAGTTCATAGTTCTGCCTCATCTGAGATGAGGCAAGTCTCTTCTTCCTATGAGCATGTAAGATCAAAACCAGTTTACTACTTCCAAGATACAATGGGGGTACAAGCATTGGCTAAATACTCCCATTCCAAAAGGGAGAAATTAGGCAAAACAACACCTACAAGTCCCATGCAAGTCCAAAACCCAGCAGGGTGGCCATTAAATCTTAAAGCTAATCTCCTATGAATACATGTCTTACATCCAGGTCACGCTCATGCAAAGGGTGGGATCCCAAGGCCTTGGGCAGCTCTACCCCTGTGTCTCTGTGGGGTATAGCCCCTATAGCTGCTTTCAAGACTGGCATTGAGTGCCTGTGGCTTTTCCGGGTGCACAGTGCAAGCCATCGGTGGATCTACCATTCTGGAGTCTGGTGGACCATGACACATTTTTCACAGATCCACTGGACAGTGCCCCAGTAGGGACTCTGTGTGAGGGCTCCAACCCCACATTTCCCTTCTGCATTGCCCTAGCAGAGGTTCTCCATGAGGGCTTTACTCCTGCAGCAGACTTCTGCCTGAACATCCAGGCATTTCCATACATCCTCTAAAATCTAGGTGGCAGCTCCCAAGCCTCAACTCTTGTCCTCTGCATACCTACAGGCTTAACACCATGTGGAAGCCACCAAGGACTATGGTTTGCACCCTCAGGAGCAGTGGCCTGATATGTGTCTGGTGCTCTTTCAGCCATGGCTGAAACTAAAGCAGCTGGGATGCAGGCAGAAGTGCCTCAAGGCTGCACAAAGCAGCAGGGCCCTGGCCCTGGCCCACAAAATCATTCCGCCCTTCTAGGCCTCCAGGCCTGTGATGGGAAAGCTGCCTCGAAGATCTCTAAAATGCATTCCAGGCATTTTCCCCATTATCTTTTTTATCAACATTTGGTTCCTCTTTACATATGCAAATCTCTGCATCCAACTTGAATTCATTCCCAGAAAATGGGTTTTTCTTTACTACCACATGGCCAGGATGCAAATATTCCAAACTATTACACTCTGCTTCCCTTTTAAATGTAAGTATTAGCTTCAGATTATCTTTTTGCTCAGACATAACAAAAGTGGCTTTGGCTCCATTTCTCAATAAGTTCTTCATCTCTACCTGAGAGCTCCTCAACTCAGACTTTATTATCATAACATCATCAGCATTTTGGTCACTATTTAACAAGTCTTTAGGAAATTCCAAACATTCCCTCACCTTTCTGTCTTCCTCTGAGCCCTCTACACTCTGTTCATTACCCAGTTCCAAAGTCACTTCCACATTTTCAGGTATTTTAATAGCAATGCCTCATTTCTCTGGTACTAGTTCTATTAGTTCATTCTTGCATTGCTATAAAAAACTACCCAAGAATGGATAATTCGTAAATAAAAGAGGCTTACCTGACTCACAGTTCCACAGGCTGTACAAAAAGCATGACTGGGGAGGCCATCAGAAACTTACAATTATGGCAGAAGGTAAAGAGGAAGCAGGCATATCTTACATGGCCAGAGAAGGAAAAAGAGAGACTGAAGTGGGAGGGGTTACAGACTTTTAAACAACCAGATCTTGTGAAAATCTACTCATCATCATGTGAACAGCAAGGGTTTCCCTAACAAATATTACAACTTACTATTTATTCCTCTGTATTTATCCCCCCTGCCCCATGACCCAAGTTCTTGCCTCCTCAGAAAAAATGAATTCCACCAAGGGGCATGAAGCAGAAAAAGACACAGAGGCAAGTTCCAGAGAAGAAATGGAAGTTTCTTTGAAAAGACCTTAGAACAGGAAAGAAAGGAAGGTGCACTTGGAAGAGGGCACTTAAAGATTAAAGGGAGAAGGTCACCAGGTCCCTCCTCCAACACTGGGGGTTACAATTTGATGTGATATTTGGACTGGGACACAAATCCAAACCACATCAATCAGTAATAAAAACTCTACTATCTACCAAACTTCCCAAGAAGGACTAACACTAGTTCTCCTCAACCTATTCCAAAACAATGAAGAGGAAGGAATTCTTCCAAACTCATTATGTGAGGCCAGCACACTCTGGCCAGAGTATCAGTATTCTGTCTGATACCAAAACCAGACACACACAGTTAAAAAAAAAAAAAAACTGCAGGCCAATATCCCTCCTGAGGCATAAGAATCTTCAATAAAATACTAGCAGACTAAATCGAACAACACATCAAAAACTACACCACAATAGAGAAGGATTTATTTCAGGAATGCAAGGGTGATATTCAACATGCACAAATAAAAAGATGTGATATGTCACATCAACAGAATGAAGGACAAAATCTATATGATTATCTCAATAGATGCAGAAAAAGTATTTGATAAATTTTAACATCCCTCCACAATAAAACTTATATGACAAAACCACAAAAACTTCATACTGAATGGGAAAAAGCTAAAAGCCTTTCCTCTAAGATCTGGAATAGAAGGAAGCCTACTTTTACCAGTCTTACTCAGCATAGTACTAGAAGTCCTAGCCAGAGTAATTAGGCAAGAGAAAGGAATATAGGACATTCATATTGGAAAAGAGGAGGGCAAATTATCCCTTTTTGCAGACAACCTGTTCATGTTCATATGCATACCTAAAGACTCCACCAAAAAACTCTTAGGGTACAGGTAGTTAGGTGTGAGTGGGAGGAGAGGGTTCTCCCCCTCCACCAACTAGAAATGCTGGGAATGCTGGGTGATGGTTTGGCAGTTATCACATTGCTTCTCTAAAAGTGATAATTCAGCAACATCAGGTGGAGGTCATTTCCTGGTCCACACCTGTTAACATCAAAATGTTAACTGAATGCAGGCCCCAGGGAAAGCAACTTACTGGGCATGCATGCTAAGAGACAAAAATGGTGAAGTATGATCTTCCAGGGGCACACTCCACAGAAGAGGGAAGAAAGCCTCAGATGGGCATGTGGCATGTGTATAACCCCCTAAATACACTGTGCATGCTCAATTCCAAAGGGTAAGGAAAGCACTGGGCACACGGAAAGCCCACCCTAAGGGAAAAATCATAGGAAAGAGGTGAGCTTATAAAGTCCTAGGAACACAGTTAAATGGGGCACTTTACCTTCTCCCTTTAACCTTTAAGTGCCCTCTCCCAAGTACACCTTCCTTTCTTTCCCGTTCTAAGATCTTTTCAAAGAAACTTCCATTTCTGCACTGGAACTTGCCTCTGTTTCTTGTTCTGCTTTATGCCCCTCAGTGTAATTCTTTCTTCTGTGGAGGCAAGAACTGAAGTTGCTATGGACCCTTGTGGATAGGCTGCTGGTAACATGGAGTAATATGGATCTCTACCACTGGTAACATTAGAACTGATAAACAAAGTCAGTGATGTTCAGGATATAATGTCAGCATACAAAAATCCGTACCATTTCTATACACCAACAATCAACTAGCTGAAAAAGAAATCAAGAAGTTAATTCCACTTAGACTAGCTATCAAAAATATAAAATGCCAAAGAATATATTTAATCAAGGAGGTAAAATTTATCAATGATAAAAACTACAAAACACTAATGAAAGAAATTGAAGAGGACACCAAAAAATGTAAAGATATCCCATGCTCGTAAATTAAAAGAATATTGTTAAAATGACCATACAACTCCAAGCAATCTATGGATTGAAAGTAATTCCTGCTGAAGGCATTAAGAGTGAGACACAGTGAAAGAAAAGAAAAAAATGGTAATTCCTCCCAAAATATCAACATTCTTTACAGAAACAGAAAAAAAAGGAAAAATTTGCATAGAACCACAAAAGAGTTTGTGTAACTAAAGAAATACTGAGAACAAAGAACAAAACTGGAGGAATCACTCTACCTGATTTTTTTTTTTTTTTTTTTTTTTGAGACAGAGTCTTGCTCTGTCGCCAGGTGCCAGGCTAGAGTGCAGTGGTGCAATCTCAGCTCACTGCAACCTCCGCCTCCGGGTTTAAGCAATTCTCCTGCCTCAACCTCCCGGGTAGCTGGGACTACAGGTGCATGCCACCACACCCAGCTAATTTTTTTTTGTATTTTTAGTAGAGACGGGGTTTCACTGTGTTGGCCAGGATGGTCTCCATCTCTTGACCTCGTGATCCACCCGCCTCAGCCTCCCAAAGTGCTGGGATTACAGGCTTGAGCCACCGCGCCTGGCCTTATCTGATTTTAAAATATACTAAACAGCTACAGTAACCCAAACAGCATCAGAGTAGCACAAAAATAGACACATATACCAATGGAACGGAATAGAAAACCCAGAAATAAATTCACATGTTTACAGCCTACTGATCTTCAACAAAGGCATCAAGAACATACATGAGGGAGAGAACACCCTCTTCAATTAATGGTGCTGGAAAAACTGGATATCCATATGCAGAAGAATAAAACTAGATCCCTATCTCTCACCATATATGAAAAACAACTCAAAATGGATTAAATGGATTAAAGACTTAAATGTAAGATCTGAAACTATAAAACTAGAAGAAAATGTAAGAGAACTACTTCAGGACATTGGTCTAGACAAAGATTTTTATGAGTAACTTCACCAACATGCAATCTACACATGTAACAAAATTACACTTGTACCCCATAAATGTGTACAAATAAGTAATGTTATAAGTAAGATTTCATAGGTAAAACTTTATTTTATGGGTAAAGCATGGGCAACAAAAACGAAAATGGACAAATGGGACTATATCAAACTTAAAAGTTTTTGCACAGAAAAGGAATCAATCAGCAAAGTAAAAAGAAAGCCTGTTAAGTGGGTAAAACTATTTGCAAGCTATTCATCCAACAAAGAACTAATATCCAGAATACACAAGGAACTCAAACAACTCAATGGCAAAAACCCCAAATAATCCAATATTAAGATTAGCAAAGTATCTGAGTAGACATTTCTCAAAAGAAGGCATTTAAATGGTACAAAAGTATATTAAAAATGTTCAACATCACCAATCCTCATGGAAATGCCAATCGAAACCACATCTCACCCCAGTTAGAATGGCTATTATCAAAAAGATAGTAGCAAATGCTAGTGAAGAAATGGGAAAAAGGGAACCCTTATGCACTGTTGGTGGGAATGTAAATTAGTACAGCCATTATGGAAAACATTATGGAAGTTTCTCAAAAAGCTAAAAATAGAAATAACACACAATCCAGCAATTTCACTACTGGGTATTTACCCAAACAAAAGGAAAGCAGTATGTCAAAAACATATGTATATCTGCACACTCGTATTTATTGCAATGCTGTTCACAATAGCCAAGATATGGAATGAACCTAAATGTCTATCAGCAAATGAATAGATTTTTTTAAATGTGGTGTATACATACACAGTGGAACACTATCCTGCCATATAAAAAGAATAGTCTTATTGTTCACAGCAACATGGATGATTCTGGAGGACATCATGCTAAGAGAAATAAATCAAACACAGAAAGATACATATCATATGTTCTACTTATATATGAGAACTAAAAAATCTGAGCTGATACAAATGGGAAGAACGTGGGGTCTGGGGAGGATAGAGAGAGGTTGGTTAACAATACAAAGTTATAGCTGATGGGAGGAATAAGTTCTAGTGTTCTGTAGCACTGTAGGGTAAAGTTGGTTAAAAATAATTTAGTATATGTTTGAGAAGCTAGAGAAGAGACTTTTGAAGGCTCACAACACAAATATTATGTGTTCAAGGTGATCAATATGCTAATTACCTTTATCACTTCATACTGTATACATGTACTAAAATGTTAGTCTGTATGCCATAAATACGTACAATTGTTATGTGTCAATTAAAAATAAAAGAAAAAAGTAAAGCTAATCTATTAGAGACTGGGCAAAAATATTTATAGAACATATTTACATTAAAACACTTATGTCCAGAATCTGTATATATTTAAAACTTGTAACTCAGTTAACAAGAAAGTTTGAACAGATACTTAACCAAAAGATATATACAAATGGCAAATAATTATATTAAAAGGTTACCGTTGGCCGGACGCGGTGGCTCAAGCCTGTAATCCCAGCACTTTGGGAGGCCGAGGAGGGTGGATCACAAACAAGGTCAAGAGATCGAGACCATCCTGGTCAACACAGTGAAACCCCATCTCTACTAAAAATACAATAAATTAGCTGGGCATGGTGGCGTGTGCCTGTAATCCCAGATACTCAGGAGACTGAGGCAGGAGAATTGCCTGAACCCAGGAAGCGGAGGTTGCGGTGAGCCGAGATTGCACCATTGCACTCCAGCCTGGATGACAAGAGCAAAACTCCGTCTCAAAAAAAAAAAGGTTACCATTAATCATTAGGGAAATGCTAATTCAAATAAGATACCAAGCCAGGTATGGTGTCACACACATATATTCCCAGCTACTTGGGAGGCCGAGGTGGGAGGACTGATTGAACCCAGGAGCTCAAGGCCAGTTTGGGCAACAGAACAAGACACTATTTCTAAAATAAGTAAATAATAAGATATCACTACACACTCTTTTGTATTCTTTTATGAGCTGTCGGTTGGGTTGGGTGCAGCCACAGGGGAGACACAGGAGAAGCTCAGGGGGAAAAGTAGTTTTTTATACTCACAGGTCCTAGAGACAGGAGGCATGGCACATCATGCAAGACCATATGGGAAAGATATCAAGTGGTCAGGAGGCAAAAGCAGAACCAAGGAGAAGGGTTGGGCTATTGCTTTTATTGAGGTTTCTCCAGAAAAGGCAAAGCAGGGCAGAAGGAACAGTTTGCTTTGCCATTGCACCCCTAGCAAAGATATAAGTAGTAAGTGTGAAACAGCTGAGGAAGCTTGGGACTTTGCTGGGAAAGGGAGCCATCTATGATTTAGAGCCAAATGAAAGGTGAAAATAATAAAAGCTATAGGTATTTGGAAGAGGGCATATGCTTCTTATGAAGTCCCCAAGTAAGTCTGATGAAGCAGGTAGAATTTGAGATAGAACTTAAAATAGACATGTTTGGGGTCAATGAACAAGAACATATGAGTAGGAGAGACAGTGGAACAATATTCACTGAACAAGTATCTCTTCACTTACCATGAGTGAGGCACTAAGCTATGGTCCAGGAATATAGTGAACAAAAAGGGCCTGGTTCCTGTCCTCCTGGTGTGCACAGCCTGAGATAGAGCAGAATTGTGTGGGACACCAGTGTGCACACTGGCAGTGATAGAGCAGGATTGTGTGGGACACCAGTGTGCACACTGGCTGTGTTGGCACAGGACAAGTCACAGAGCTGTGGAGTCAGGACCTGTCTCTTTTGAAGACTGGCTATCTTTGTACTATGTGATTAAGCACTTGATTTTGTTCTATGATTATTCCATAAAAGGGATTTATATCATTACCATTCTCAGTTAGCTGGATTTTCTTCTGCATCAAAGATTACACAAGAAGCTGGATTCCAAACTCCTTGGAGACAGTGGTATTGATTCTCCTTTCTTATCTCTCCCATCTTAACAGGTGCCAGAGGCAGTGACTCCCCATTCTTATATTCTTGGGCTACTCCCAGAATCAGCCATTTCTCTGTAACAACCAGCTTATGAGCAAGACTCATCCCCATGGGTCTGCCTCTTTAGCACTCACTGTTGGTGATGATCTGTCTCATTGCTTGTACAGGTGGTGACAGTGCCAGAATATTTCAAGAAGAGGTTTGGTAGCTATCAGAGTGAGATCCTCTTTTCCATTCTGTATTTATTCTTCTATATATTCAATAAGATGTCAGCAAGTTATGTAAAAGCCAGCCCAAGAAACAGAACCAAGAAAAAAAAAAAAGAAACAGGTGGGACTCAAGCTTATGCTGGATTTATCCCAGAAATTTATTCTGGGCCCCCTAAATTACTTGTTGTGGCCTTTGCTGTTAATCCAGAGTAGAGAAAAAGTAACTTAATAATAATCACAAAAAATAAAAGGCAGAAGCATCTTCTTTACCCCCCAAGCCTACAGGTCCCTCCTCTGTATTCCCAGGAAAGCTTGGGCTTACCCATCACATATCAGTAGGTCAGGTGCTTAAAAGAATCCAGGAGTTTCCACCACCTGTACAAGAAAGCTTTAACTACTTGTTATGGCTTCTAAGGGCTGCCCTGCTGACGCCCCAGTCTACCTTTCTAAATGGGTCTCCTTATTTCCTCCCGTTTACACACTGTGCTCTAGTCACACTGCTTGCCTTACTGATTCTCAAGTCCAGCAAGCTTATTCCAACTCAAAACCCTTTAGACTTGCTCGGTACTGTGTCTGGAATGTTCTTCCCCCGGATTTTGCATAGCTGACTCCCTGTATGATTCCTTGAAAGAAAAATAGCACTTCCTTGAAGAGGCCTTCCAAGAATGCATCCAGTCAATCTCTATTCCATTACTCTAGTTTTGGTTTTTAATTAGAGATGGGGGGGTCTTGCTATGTTGCCTAGGCTGGAGTGCAGTGACTATTCATAAATGTAATCATCACCCGCTACTGTGGCAGACTGGGTCTCACTAACACAGGCCTCTAAAACAACTGCTTCTACACTGACTGAGTGGTTTGGTTAAATATTAAAAGCTGATAGAGCCAGAGTTCTTATACAAATGCTGTAATCTAACAAAGGCCCACCAAGAGTTTTGTCTAGGCCTTTCCTGGGTCTTGAAGCATAAGATAAAAAAGGAATTCTTAACAGGACCCATTTAGGATTAGACAAGTTTTACTGGGAGTCTGAAGAAACTCCCCAGGTCTCTCCACAAACAGGTTTATTGGAGGTCTGCAGGAACTCCCCAAATCTCCTTAATTTATCAGGAGACAAGATAAGGGTAATCACCCCAGCACCTGGGCCCATTTAGATTAAGTAAATTTACTAAGACTCCAGAGGAAGGTCTTCAGAGATCTCAGTTATAGATTAGAAGTTAATCACTTATGTATTCAGATAAATGCACACTTACATGTCGACATATAGCTTAGAAGGCATATAAGCTCTAGAAAACTGTAATTTTGAGTTGGTCTGGTGATAATTTCGACTTTCTCCCTGTTACAGAAATAAAAACTCTCTTCTTTCCCAGTTCACCTGCATCTCATTATTGGGCCATGAGCGTAAGCAGCCCAACCCTCGGTTTGGTCCTGGAACACTTGAACTTTAATTCCTCGGCTTAAGCAATCCTCCTACCAAGCCTCCCAAGTAACTGTGATTATAGGTGTGCACCACTGCACCCAGCTTCATTACTCTGTGTGTATTGTCTTTGAAATGCCTGCCACCATGTGAAAGTAATTTATTTGCTTGCTCATCTGGCTTCTCCACTTCAGTGCAAGCTTCCTGAGACCAACAGCCTTCCTGCCTTGTTCACTGCGTTACTTTCCCCTTCTCCTGAGAAAATGTTTAGCATATAAGGCACTCCATAAATGTTTTTTGAATAACTGGAATAGTGGCACTTATTACACTGCATAGAAAATACCTATTTTGTGGTTTGTCTCCATTAAACATAATCTCTTGAGGATAGCAACTGAGTTTTGGTAACTTGTATCTTCTGAACACTGCTGAGTGTCTATGACATGATTGGCACTCAGTAAGCAGTTAGTGAATAAATGGATAGATGAATCTCTGCCCATTGTATCCCAAGCTTTGGAGATCAGAATAACAAAGCAAGGGGTAATCCAGTTTAATGATGTGCAGATGTTTCAAAATCAGTGTCAGCTAAGCCCGGGTTCGACAAATCCGGTCGGCAGGCCAATCCGGCTAATGATGGGCTTTGTGCAGCCCTTGAGCTAAGAATGATTTTTAGAGTTTTAAAAGGTTGTAAAAAACAGAGATCGTATGTGGCCAGCAAACTAGGCTTCACGGGAAAAGTTTGCTAATCTCTGAAATGTCATTCCCATTCCTTTTTTCCAGTGGTGGAACTGTAAGAACAACTAACTCTCTGAGCTAACTCCCTCTCAGAGTGGAAGAGACTAAGTTGTGCCAACTGGAAGAATTGGGTTAACTCAAGCCCTAAAAGTACTAACCTTAGCTGAACTCACAGGGCACAAGCCTATGCTTGCGTGAACCTCACCCAGTGTCCACTGGCAATGTTGTGCTAGTCAGATATCACCACTGGTAGATGGCTTCTAAGGTCAATGTCTTTGTGGAATCATTATAGAGTCAGTTGAAAGTGAAAGTGCAGCCTGCTGACTCTATTCATTTCAGTTACAGGTTTTCTCTTCTGCCATATTTACAAAACTAGTTTGGGAAACGGATGTTTACCTGATCACGATCTTTCTGAAAATTGCTGGCATTCATACCATCTCAGATGAGGCTACTCTAACCACACAAGTGCTTACATTGGCACAACTACTTCTTAGTGGAGTCCAGTAGACACTGAGGCAGCAGTCTCCAGCTTCTGCATTTACCCTAAGCCTGTAAATGACATTGCTAAGGCCTGAGGGGACTGAACAATGAAAAGAACAGAGGCAGAGGGGCCTAAGTTGTGTCATACAGAGTACTTGAAGCAGGAGCAACTTTCAGAAGAGTAACTCAAACGTGGCTTTCTTTCTCTGTTTGCCTGTTCAGGTGGTTTGACAGCTGTGGTTTATACTGGCATCTTGAATGCTGGCATTATACTTTTGGGATCAGTCATGTTAATAGCCTTTGGTAAGTAAAACAAGAAGACTGGGTACTGTGGTGGAACCTTCGGATCTGGAGCTGCCTGGGTCATCAGCACCCTTGTCTCACAGATGAGGATGATACAGAAGGGCTGGGCTCCCAGCTCAACCTCACCCTTAATCCTGGAACCGTGGCCCTCAGTGAAAACGGCTGACCCCATTTTTCCACCCAAATGTTGCCTTTTTGGCCTGCCCCACCCCTATCTTATGCCCATAGAAAACTTCAGGGCCAGAGCAACACAAGCAGCTGTGTGTCAAGGTACAAACAGCTGAGTGGCAGTCAGAGAAGTAACTGAGCGTCAGAGACTATGGAAAAATGCAGCTAACTTCAGACAGTGCAGCTCTGGAGAGAGATCCGACAGGAGATAGTTAGGCTTTAGGAAAAGATCACTTTCCCATCCTTTTTCCAGGCAAGTGGGAGGGGCTGGCCATTCAGCTGCAAGGGACCCCTAACCCCTGAGGCAGCCCTGGGGATTGGGAGGTGTGCTCTGCTCATTCCTGCCCTGCTTGGCCCTTGAACATGGCACACGCATGCGGTGGACACACCCAGGCCCCTAAGCAGGGACGGGAGGGGGTAAGCAGAGGAACCACCGCAAAACATGCCTGCCTACAGCTGTTGGGGTGAGGGTAGGGATGGCACCTCTAAGAACAAATGGGAATCTCATTGTTCTGAACTGCATGTCTAATGGCTAGGCCAAACACTCATTCTATATAACATCTCTGCAGTTTGTAGCAAAACCCTTAACATTATAAAAGAGATAGAAGCCATTTCAAGCCATCAAAGAAGAAAAGATATGAAGATATCACAGCAAAGTCTGGGGATTTTGGCCAATGCCCTTTAGAGCAATCATAAATCGAGTTTAGTTTTGGGGTCTTCCGGCAACACTGAGGAGTGGCATCAGCCAGATGCCTTCGGTTCCCCAGGACCTTATTCCAGTCCCATGTGACAGCTAGATCTCCATGAAGGAAAACAGCCACAGAGCCAACATTCCTTTCACCCAAAAGAGACATTTCCTCATGTACTCACTTGTCTGACGTATCCCGGGCAAGCCTCCAGATGAGACGGCATAGTTCCCTTGACCACCTTCATGGGCAGGACTGGAGTGGCTCATTTCACTCAACCGGCATGGGCCGCTCCTCACGGGTGGAAGCGTGCAAGCGAGAGAGTCAGAGAACCGGAGTGAAGAAATACTGGAACTGGCCAATCATTCCTCTCTGGTAGGAGCAGGTTCTGTGCAGGCCCAGCAGTGTCGTCCAAGCATGTTACAACCAATGGTCTTCCAGCTCTTACGTCTGGAAACAGCCAAGTGCTAACCAGTTCAGTGTAGGGTCAGGGTGGTAGTCCCTGCCCTCTCAGCACCTGGGTTCTTGTCCAGGAAGAATCAGGTTCCATGAACCATTTGAAGGGCGATGTATATGGAAGAATTCACTGGGTGGTGGGTGGCTCTCAACAGAAAGGCAGACTGGAAAGGGGATGGGAAGGGGATCTTTCCCTGAAGCCCAGCCATCTCCAGCCAGGTTCCTCTCCGAAGCTGTACCATCTGAAGTTAGCCACGTCTATCCATAGTTTCTGATGCTCAGTTGCTTCAGCTGCTTCTGTTGCTCTGCCAGCTGAAGTCCTTTTTGGGCACAGGATAGGGGTAGGTCAGGCTAAAAAGGCAACATTTGTGTGGAAAAATGGGCTCAAATATTTCACTTAGGGCCACAGTTCCAGGATTCAGGGTGATGTTTAGCCAAGAGCCCAGCCTTTCTGTATCAAGGAGACTGAGGCCCAAAGACAACCCTTGTTGAAAGTCATGCTGAAAGTTGAGGTGGATGTTTCTTTTCACTTCAGGAGAAAGAGGAGTTGAAGAATGGGAGTGGAAATGACAAACTCTAGTGCTTTGGTTCACCACACTCCTCCTCACCTCTGGGCCTTGATTGGTGTTCTTCCTCTCCAGTTAGAAGGCCATCTTCTTTTTGTCAACTCAATTAAATCTATCCACCAAGGTCAACAGAAGATCCACCCCTAAAGACATAATTCCATCATTATTCCATCAACACAGCTCTACTCTCTGGAGCTCACATCACTACCACAAAGTCAACATATTTAAACACATAACCTAATTGTTCATTGAGTGTTTCACATAAATAATCATACTCCCTACATCCAAAACTTCTTAAGAACCAGAACCATGGTACTCCCTATACAAAGTGCTGTCTGATGCACTGAGTCATGCATCACCAAACAACCAGGACACATTCTAAGAAATGTGTCATTAGGCAATTTCTTTGATGTGCAAACTTCATACAGTGTGCTTACACAAACCTAGAAGGTGTAGCCTATTCCTCATAGGCTGCAAACCTGTACAAGTTACTGTATTGAATATTATAGGCAATTGTAACACAATGGTAAGTATTTGTGTATCTAAACCTAGAAAAGGTACGCTAAAAATATGATATAAAAGATAAGGTGTGGTACAACTTAAGAGTGGTATGGGGCACTTACCATGAATGGAGCTTGCAGGACTGGAAGTTGCTCTGGCTGAGTCAGTGAGTGGTGAGTGAATGTGAAGGCCTAGGATGTTACTGTGCACTTAGGCTACACCAAATTTATTTTACAATTTTTTTCTTTCTTTAATGATAAGTTAACTTTAATTTACTGTAACTTTTTATGTTATAAACTTTTTAATTTTTTCAGTTGTTTACTCTCTTATAATACCAATCACCTTAAAATACAAACATGGACAGCTGTACAAAAATTCTTTATTTCCTTATTCTATATGCGTTTCTCCATTTAAAAATTTTTAATTTTGTTTTACTTTTTAAACTTTTTGTTAAAAATGACCAGGTGCAGTGGCACATGCCTATAGTCACAGCTAATTGGAAGGCTGAGGTAGGAGAATGGCTTGAGCCTGGGAGCTCTGGGCTGTAGTGTCCTACGCCAACTGAGTGTCTGCACTAAGTTTAATATCAATATGGTGACCTCAGAAGCAGGGATTTAGGTTTTCTAAGGAGGGGTGAAGTGACCCAGGTTGGAAACGGAGCAGGTCAAAACTCCCACGCTGATTAGTAGTGGGATTGTGCCCATGACTAGCCATGGCACTCCATCCTGGGCAACATAGTGAGACCCCCTTCCAAAAAAAAACTTTTAATTGAATTAAATTAAGACACAGATACGGCCAGGTGCGGTGACTCATGCTTGTAATCCCAGCACTTTGGGAGACCGGAGTGGGCGGATAACCTGAGGTCAGGAGTTCGAGACCAGCCTGGCCAACATAGTGAAACCCATCTCTACTAAATATACAAAATTAGCTGGGCATGATAGTTCATGCCTGTAATCCCAGCTACTCAGGAGGCTGAGGCAGGAGAATCATTTGAACCCAAGAGTTGCAGTGAGCTGAGATCGTATCATTGCACTCCAGCCTGAGCAACAAGAGTGAAATTCCATCTCAAAAAACAACAACAACAAAAAAGACACAAACACACACATTAGCCTAGACTTACACAGGGTCAGGATCATCAATATCACTGTTTTCCACCTCCACATGTTGTATCATTGGACAGTCTTTAGGGGCAATAATACTCACGGAGCTGTCATCTCCTATGATAGCAATGCCTTCTTTGGATACCTCCTCAAGGACCTGTCTGAGGTTGTTCTACAAATTTCCTTTATTATAAGCAGGAGGAGCACACTCTAAAATAACAATAAGGATAGTATAGTAAATACATTAAACCAGTTACATCATCATCTATGATCACTGTCAAGTTTTATGTACTGTACATATGTGACTGTATGTGCTATACTTTGATATGAATGGCAACACAGTAAATATGTTTACACCAGGATCACCACAGACACATAACTAATGCATTGTGCTATGACATTACAACAGTTATGACATTACTTGGTAAAAGGAAATTTTCAACTCCATTATAATCTTATGGAACCATTGTCATATATGCAGTCTGTCATTGACCAAAACGTCAGTATGCCACATATGATATAAACTGAGTATCCGGTACCATATGGGCACTTTTCTATATTGCCTCCTTTAAGCATCCCAATTGCTTTGAGGCAGCATTAGTTTTGTTATCCCTATTTTACAGATGAGAAAACTGAGTCTCAGCTAAGTAAGTTGATCATGAGACAAACCAAGAGCTGTATCTCTCTAATGCCCAAGGCTAATCTATGAACTAACATGTTACACCACCTGTAGTGGCAAAGTAGAATTATTGTAAAATGAAGTTTGCTTCTAAAGCTGGGCATATGAGCTTAGTGAGGTTGGTGTTATCCACCGCTCCATGGCTCAGAAATTGGTCTTGCAGAAACCAAAATGGAGAAGCTTTTAGTTCAGATAGTGAAAAGTTACTGAAAGAATATATGAGTGCAATTGAAGGATTATGCTTCCATAGAGCATGTTGCTAAACCTCATGGAATGAGAACAGATAGAATCAAACAGAATAACCCAATCCTCAGTGGGATCATTCAGTAAGCATTAGCACGCCATGAAGTATGTTCAGTGTTGTGTTGCTAGGATGCAAAATACCTCCTAGTCACAGCCCCCAAAATTGGATCATTTTAAAATGCACTGGGAGGCTATGACTAATTTGAGTGACACAACTATAGACTATAAGACACAGTAAGCCGCTCTGTTTAATTGTGTGCTAGTGTTACATATCAGTATTTTTAAAACTTGCCAAGTCCACCCTAAAAGTTGATAATGGCATCCAAATAAACTTCAGGAACAGGTAAAATATTCCATTTAACATTAGCAATTATATGTCTAAATAATTATTCTTTACTAAGAAATTTAACAGGGGTAATCAGGTTAGTTTTTTGATAAGTAAAGTATTATAAAGTAATAAACTCATTGTTTTCTTTTAAAAATACACAACATCTTCCACACTCAAGTGAGTGTTACCCTTCAAACTAATCACCATGAAAACCCACTCTCATAAAATTTATTTTTTTACTTTTAATTTTAGGTAAACAAAAGGGTACACAATGAAGTACTGGTCACCTTCAGTTTCTCACTTCCGCTCACCAGAGGCAATCAGTATTAAGTGTTTTGTGTATATCTTTTCAAAGATATTCTTCTCATATACAAACTTTTTCCAATGTCTGATATATACATTTAATAGAATCATAACAAAGTTTTACAGCCTGTTTCCCACCACTAGTAACATATTTGTAAACAGATTTCCATGTCAATGAGTAGAAATCTCATGCGTCTTTTTTGGTTTTGTATTTGCAACAGACTTTTTACTGAAAAGTGTACAAATCAAAGTGCAGAGTCAGATTGTTTTTAATTGTGTGCAAGTGTTAAATATCGGCATATTTAAAACTTGCCAAGTCCACCCTAAAAGTTGATAATTTGAGTGAAATATCACAAAGTGAGCACGTGCTGGTACATAAGCAAAGTATACTTTTGTTTTCTTCCTTTCCAAACTTTCTACTTCCTCTTTCTTTTCTTTGCCTTGTTTCACTGGCAAGGACCTTTAGCACAGCGTTGAATTGAAGTGATGACAGCAGGCCTCCTTGCCTGTCTCCAGTCTTAAATGGAAAGCTTTGAGTATTTCGCCATTAAATAAAATATTTATTGTCAGTTTTCTGTAGCTACCTTTGTCATACTAAATTCCATTCTTTTCCTAGTTTGCTAAGACTGATAATGATAATAATCATTATCATTAATGATTTTTAATGGTATCGAGTATATTCTCCACATCTACTGAGATGATGACTTTTTCACCTGTGTTCTGTTAATATAGTGATATGGGTTGGATTTGTGTTCCCGCTCAAATCTCATGTTAAATTGTAATCCCCAATGTTGAAGGAGGGGCCAGGTGGGAGGTGATTGGATCATGGAGGCTGACCTCCCCCTTGCTCTTCTCATGATGGTGAGTTCTCATGAGATCTGGTTATTTAAAAGTGTTTAGTACTTCCCCCTTCATTCTCTTCCTCCTTCTCTGGCCATATAAAATGTGCCTGTTTCCACTTCACCTTCTGCCATAATTGTAAGTTTCCTGAGGCCTCCACAGACATGCTTCCAGTATATCTTGTGGAATGGTGTCAAATAAGCCTCTTTTATTTATAAATCACTCAGTCTTAAATAGTTCTTCATAGCAATGTGATAATGAACTGATACAGAAAATTGGTACCAAGAGTGGGGCATTGCCAACTGATCTTTGACAAAGCAAACAAATACATAAAGTGGGAAAGGGCACCCTATTCAACAAATGGTGCTGGGTTAATTGGCAAACCACATGTAGGAAGATGAAACTGGATCCTCATCTCTCTCCTTATATAAAGATCAACTTAAGATGGATCAAGGACTTAAATCTAAGACCTGCAAGTATAAAAATTCTAGAAGATAACATCAGAAAACTCCTATGATTTAGGCTTAGGCAAGGATTTCATGACCAAGAACCCAAAAGCAAATGCAATAAAAACAAAGATCAATAGCTGGCACTTAATTAAACTAAACGCAAAAGCAACAGTCAGCAGAGTAAACAGACATCCCACGGAGTAGGAGAAATCTTCACGATCTATACGTCCAAAAAAGGGCTAACATCCAGAATCTAAAACGAACTCAAACAAATTACCAGGAAAAAAAAATTCCATTAAAAAGTGGGCTAAACACATGAATAGACAATTCTCAGAAGATAGACAAATTGCCAACAAATATATGAAAAAATGTTCAACATCACTAATGATCAGGGAAATGCAAATCAAAATCACAGTGCACTACCACCTTACTCCTGCAAGAATGTCCATAATCAAAAAAATTAAAAAAAAAAGATATTGTTGTGGATGCAATGAACAGAGAACATTCTACACTGCTGGTGAGAATGTAAACTAGTACAACCAAAGAACTAAAAGGAGAACTACCATTTGATCTAGCAATCCCACTACTGGGCATCTAACCAGAGGAAAAGGAGTCACTATACGAAAAAGATACTTGCTCATGCATGTTTATAGCAGCACAATTCACAATTATAAAAATGTGGAACCAGCCCAAATGCCCATCATCAACAAGTAGATAAAGAAACTGTGATATATATATATACATATATATATATATATATGAATATATAAATACTACTCAGCCATTTAAAAAAACAAGGAATGAATTGATGGCATTCCCAGCAAACTGGATGGAATTGGAGATTATTATTCTAAGTGAAGTAACTCAGGAATGGAAAACCAAATTTGCATCTTCTCACTCATAAGTGGGAGCTAAGCTATGAGGATGCAAAGGCATAAGAATGACACAATGTACTTTGGGGACTCAGGGGGAAACTACCAAAAACCTATGGAAATAAAAAATTAAAAAAAAAAAGTCATCATGTAGACAAAAGTATCTGCCCAGAATCTAAGCAATATAACTACAGGCTTAGTTATATAGTAGTGTAAATTTGTATCTTAGTTGTATAACATTATCCGTGCCCAGCAAACAAAATGAACATCTTTTTTTTCTTTTCTTTTCTCTTTCTTCCTTCCTTCCTTTTTTTTTTTTTGACAGGGTCTCCCTCTGTTGCCCAGGCTGGAGTGTAGTGGCACAAATCTCAGCTCACTGCAACCTCTGCCTCCCAGGTTCAAGCAGGTCCTCACTCAAGCCTCAGCCTCCTGAGTAGCTGGGATTATAGGCATGTGCCACCACATCCAGCTACTTTTTGTATTTTTAGTAGAGACGGGGTTTCACCATATTGGTCAGGCTGGTCTGGAACTCCCGACCTCAGGTGATCCGCCCACCTTGGCCTCCCAAAATGCTGGGATTACAGGCATGAGCCACTGCGCCTGTCCTGAACATTCTTTTCAAGCACACTTACACAAGTACTGAGCGTAATCAGGCTATAAAAGAAGACATATTACATTAATAAGAATTAATAATATGCAAACTATGTGTTCAAACTAATGAAACAGTCGAAAATGATAACAAAAGGATAGTGTTATAAATCCCCTATATCTGAAAATTCAGTAACACATCATCAAATAGCTTACATGTTGGAAAATCATTCATTAAAAAATTGTATTGTTGGCCAGGCATGGTGGTTTATGCCTCTGATTCCCATGCTTTGGGAGGCTAGAGGCAAGAGAATCACTTGAGGCCAGGAATTCGAGACCAGCCTGAGCAACATATCAAGAGCTCATCTCTACAAAAATGCTTTTTAAAAACTATTCAGGCATCGTGATAGGCACCTGTAGTTCTAGCTACTGAGGAGGGTGAGGTAGGAGGATCATTTGAGCCTAGGGATTCAAAGTTACAGTGAGCTATGGTTGCACTGTTGCATCCTAGCCTGAGCAACAGAGCAAGACCCTATCTTTAAAAATAAATCAATCACGTCAGGCATCGTGGCTCATGCCTGTAATCCCAGCACTTTGGGAGGCTGAGGCAGGTGGATCACTTGAGGTCAGGAGTTTGAGACCAGCTTGGCAAACATGGCGAAACCCCACCTCTACTAACATTTTAAAAACAAAAGGGTAGTTTTAAAAACAAAAGGATAGGCCAGGCACGGTGGCTCAAGCCTGTAATCCCAGCACTTTGGGAGGCCGAGGCGGGTAGATCATGAGGTCAAGAGATCGAGACCATCCTGGTCAACATGGTGAAACCCCGTCTCTACTAAAAATATAATAAATTAGCTGGGCATAGTGGTGCGTGCCTGTAATGCCAGCTACTAGGGAGGCTGAGGCAGGAGAATTGCCTGAACCCAGGAGGCGAAGGTTGCGGTGAGCCGAGATTGCGCCATTGCACTCCAGCCCGGGTAACAAGAGCAAAACTCTGTCTCAAAAAAAAAAAAAAAAAAGGATAGTTTAGTACTCTACTAAGAATAGAAAAATCAGTCAGACATGGTGGCATGCACCTGTAGTCCCAGCTACTCGGGAGGCTGCAGCAGGAGAATCGCTTGAACCCACGAATGTTGCAGTGTGCCAAGATCATGTCATTGCACTCCAGCTTGGGCAACAAGAGTGAAACTCCATGTGGGGAAAAAAAAAAGAGTCACAAGGAGGTTTCTAAGATACCTACAGTGTTCCATCTCTTTATTTGGATGGTGGTTACATGGTAATGTCCTACACAACTATGTATTTGTTTAATGTACTTTCAATGTATTACATCAGGTTTCAACATTATATAGAAGAAAATGCCACAAGTAGCTAACCCAGGTTGGAAAATGAAAAACAAAAGAAAACTTGCCCTACCAGATATTTAAACAAAGTAACAGTAATGAAAACACTTGGAAATTACCATGAATAGACACATAGAGTCTTGGATCAGAATAAAGAGCTGAGAGAGAGACTTGCATGTTTAGTGAATTATTATTATTTTTTTTTGAGACAGAGTTTTGCTCTTGTTTTCCAGGCTGGAGTGCAATGGTGCAATCTCAGATCACTGCAACCTCTGCCTCTCAGGTTCAAGCTATTCTCCTGCCTCAGCCTCCCAAGTAGCTAGGACTACAGGCATGCACCATCACACCCGTCTAATTTTGTATTTTTAGTAGAGATGGGGTTTCACCATGTTGGCCAAACCAGAATTTAATATAGATTCAAGTGGGCTCAACAAGTCAATGAGGGAGAGGCTAACTCTTTGATGATCCTGGAAGAACCTTGCTTTTGGAATAACAAAACTTCATGTCTACCTAACACTTAAACAAAGGTGGACTTCAGATGAATTAATGACTAACTGTGACAAGGAAAATAAAAAAGAAGGGAATGTTAGGGAATATTTTTGAGACAGAGAGGGAAGTACGAATCATATCAGTTTATCACATTACATATAAGTCCTCTCTTTTTTTCTGAGACAGGCTCTTACTTGTCACCGAGGCTGGAGTGCAGTGGTGTAATCATAACCCACTACAGCCTGCAACCCTCCCATCTCAGTCTCCCAAGTACCTGAGACCACAGGCGCTCACAACCAGGCCTGGATTTTTTTTATTTTTTATTTTGTAGAGATGGCATCTTGCTATGTTTACCAGGCTAGTCTCAAACTCCTGGCCTCAAGCAATCTTCTCTCCTCAACCTCCCAAAGTGCTGGCTACTGGCATGAGCCACCATGCTCAGTCAATAAGAACTTTTTAACAAAGAACACTATAAACAAAGTTGCCAGATGACACATTAGGGAAGATTCTTGGAAATGTTTATAATGGACAAGACACTAATAGTAAAATCAATAAGAAAAATGAGCTCCAATAGAAATGTGGGCAAACAATGATTACAATTTATAGAAAAAGGAATTTCAAACAAGTGCAACTGCCAACAAGTGTATAACTCAGAGGTATCAGGGAAATGGATTTAAAGCCATAATGCACCTGGCAAAAATGAGAAAGCTCTGTAACGTCAAGCATTGAGGATATGGATATTTAGGGACCCTTGTGCACATCTGGGGGAAGTCTAAACTGCAATTGTCTGTTCTGGGGGGCAATTGGGCAGGATTTAATAAAATTAAATATGTTGTACTCCATGACCTAGCAAGGATGTTCCCCAGAATCTACCTAAAACATCCTCACAGACGTTCATAAGGGAATAAGTGTGAGACATTCATCACAGGTTGATTGTGTACATTACTGTAAAGTGGGTAGATGAAAGGAGGAGGAAACTTTTTGGAGTGCTATGCAGCAATTAGAAACAACAGGCTGGATGCACACTATGGATTGCGAAAACGTACTGAGTAGAAGAGCAAGAAACAAGATGAGATCTGGAGCACAACAAGTGGGTATTCTCTATAACATCGTTATTCTTTCCATATTCTTTCCCACCTATTTATTGTGTGTTTTATTGTCCTACTTTACCTAGAAAATAAAACAAAAAAACTTTCTATGTTTTTCTTTTCTATTTCTTCTATAACCATAACTGGAAAAGTTGCCTCTGAAACTTCCATGTCTGACAATTAGTAAACTAGACTTCATGAACTACTTTCCAATAAAAACACCTAGGAATGCTGGGTGAAGTAGAGAAACATCTCTTAATAATCACAGAGGACCTCATCAGAGAGGAAGAAAATCTCCAGACAACAAACAGATGATTGAAATCAAGACAGGTAGACTGACAATGATGCCAAGAGTCTACTGATGGCATTTACCAAGCTTGGTTTTCAAAGACTTAGATTTGCGTGGCCACATGAGAAAGGAGGAGGGACAAACATTAATGAGTGGTGAAAAGTAAGCCCTCCAGTAGAATTTGGATTTTTTTTTTTTTGAGGGAGGGTCTCACTCTGTCACCTAGGGCTGGAGTGCCTTGGCCTCGAGGGCTCACTGCAGCCTCGAACTCCCAGGTTCAAGCAGTCCTCCCACCTCAACCTTCCAAGTAGCTGGGACTACAACCATACACCATTACACCTGGGTAAATTTTTTTTTGTGGACATGGGGGTCTCACTATGTTTCTCAGCCTTGTCTCAAACTCTTGGGCTCAGGTGATCCTGCCACTTCCATCTCCCAAAGTTCTGGGATTACAAGCATGAAGAACTTGAATTTTTGAAAGGTCTCAGTGGGCTAGGAGAAAATCTAGCCACCAGCAAAGAGATATAACAATAGAAAAAAAAAATGCCTCGACCTAGGCTCCAGGAGCTGGAAAATAGTCTTCTCTACAAATTCATAATGGTGATCCTTGCCGTCCTATATATTTGGGGCTTTTTAAAAAATTTAACCTTATGGTAAACCCCATGTGAACTAATGAACATAAAATCATCTAAAATTTGTTATACTCTGGCCTGGCAGGGATAATGGCAAATTCTGTCTGCAGGGATGCGCCTTTGCTATAGTTGGAATGCTTGTGTCCCTTCTGAAATTTATATTGAAACTTAATTTTCAATGCAGTAGAAGTAAGAGGCAGGGCCTTTAGAAGGTATTGAAGCAGTGAGGGCTCTACCCCCATGGATGGGACTAGTGTCTTATAAAAAAGCTGGATGAAACTAGCAAGGCCCTTTTTTCCCTCCTGTTACTTCTGCCATGTGAGGAAACAGTCTTCAAGGCACATCATGGAAGCAGAAATTGGGCCCTCACCACACACTGAATCTATTGGCATTTTAATCTTGGACCTTTCAGCCTCTAGAACTGTGAGAGATAAATTTATATTATTTATAAATTACTTATTCTAAGGTATTTTGTTATAGCAGCAGGAACAGATGAAGACAGCCCTCAGCCAAAGTCTTGCAGGATTCCCATAAATAAATTGCTGCTCCAGTTAAGCCCTCAACCCAAAATTAGAAGATATGGAAGGATGAAACTACCATAAGGAAGAAACAGTACAATTAGTTACCCTCAAATGTCAGAAAATTGAAGTGCTAGATACTAAACATAAAGGGTTTAAAGAAATAAAAGTGGAACTGAAAATATTAACAAAATTCTATCAGACAAGTTCAGTCGGATTTGAAAACTCAAACCTCTAGAAGTGGAAAATAAATTTATTAAAATGTCAAATTCAGTAACTGATTAAATAGCATATTACACACAGCTGAAAGAAAAAAATTAGCAACCTGGAAGACATAAGTGAACAAACTGCCCAGAACACACACAAAAAGTGTAAGTGTAAAAGAGAAATAAAGTGACATGGAAGACTAAATGAATATTAAAGTACGTGTCAGTGGAGTTCCAGAAGAAAAAGAAAGAGAAGCAATATTTGAAGAGAAAGTGGCAGAAAATGTTCATAATTGTTGAAAGAGCAAAAATCATCAGAAATCACAGAGTAACTTGATGGTACATTTTTAAATAACTACAAGGGTGTATTTGGATTGTTTGTAACACAAAGGATGCATGTCTGAAGGGACAAATACTCCTTTCTCCATGATGTGTTCATTTCACACTTCATGCCTGTATCAAAACATCTCTGGTACCCCATAAATATATATACCTATTATGTACCCACAAAAATTAAAAATATAATTTCTTTTTTTTTTTTTTAATTTTTTATTGGATTATAGGTTTTGGGGTACATGAGCAGAGCATGCAAGACAGTTGCGTAGGTATACACATGGCAGTGTGCTTTGCTTTTCTTCTCCCCTTCACCCACATTTGGCATTTCTCCCCAGGCTATCCTCCCCACCTCCCCCTCTCACTGGCCCTCCCCTTTTCCCCCCAATAGACCCCAGTGTTTAGTACTCCCCTTTCTGTGTCCATGTGTTCTCATTTTTCATCACCCACCTATGAGTGAGAATATGCGGTGTTTCATTTTCTGTTCTTGTGTCAGTTTGCTGAGGATGATGTTCTCCAGATTCATCCATGTCCCTACAAACGACACGAACTCATCATTTCTGATTGCTGCATAATATTCCATGGTGTATATGTGCCACATTTTTCCAATCCAGTCTATTATCAATGGGCATTTGGGTTGATTCCAGGTCTTTGCTATTGTAAACAGTGCTGCAATGAACATTCGTGTACATGTGTCCTTATAGTAGAATGATTTATAGTCTTTTGGATATATACCCAGTAATGGGGTTGCTGGGTCAAATGGAATTTCTATTTCTAAGGCCTTGAGGAATCGCCACACTGTCTTCCACAATGGTTGAACTAATTTACACTCCCACCAACAGTGTAAAAGTGTTCCTTTTTCTCCACATCCTCTCCAGCATCTGTTGTCTCCAGATTTTTTAATGATCGCCATTCTAACTGGCGTGAGATGGTATCTCAATGTGGTTTTGATTTGCATCTCTCTGATGACCAGTGACGATGAGCATTTTTTCATATGATTGTTGGCCTCATATATGTCTTCTTTCGTAAAGTATCTGTTCATATCCTTTGCCCACTTTTGAATGGGCTTGTTTGTTTTTTTCCTGTAAATCTGCTTGAGTTGTTTGTAAATTCTGGATATCAGCCCTTTGTCAGATGGGTAGACTGCGAAAATTTTTTCCCATTCTGTTGGTTGCCGATCCACTCTAGTGACTGTTTCTTTTGCCGTGCAGAAGCTGTGGAGTTTCATTAGGTCCCATTTGTCTATTTTGGCTTTTGTTGCCAATGCTTTTGGTGTTTTGTTCATGAAGTCCTTGCCTACTCCTATGTCCTGGATAGTTTTGCCTAGATTTCCTTCTAGGGTTTTTATGGTGCCAGGTCTTATGTTTAAGTCTTTAATCCATCTGGAGTTAATTTTAGTGTAAGGTGTCAGGAAGGGGTCCAGTTTCTGCTTTCTGCACATGGCTAGCCAGTTTTCCCAACACCATTTGTTAAACATGGAATCTTTGCCCCATTGCTTGTTTTTGTCAGGTTTATCAAAGATTGTATAGTTGTATGTATGTTGTGTTGCCTCCAGTGCCTCTGTTTTGTTCCATTGGTCTATATCTCTGTTTTGGTACCAGTACCATGCTGTTTTGATTACTGTAGCCTTGTAGTATAGTTTGAAATCCGGTAGTGTGATGCCCCCCGCTGTGTTCTTTTTGCTTAGAATTGACTTGGCTATGCGGGCTCTCTTTTGGTTCCATATGAAGTTCATGGTGGTTTTTTCCAGTTCTGTGAAGAAAGTCAATGGTAGCTTGATGGGGATAGCGTTGATTCTGTAAATTACTTTGGGCAGTAAAAAATATAATTTCTTTTAATTTTTAAAAAGAAACCACAGTGACTCTGAAGCATAAATCATTTTATTTATTTTTTAATTTTTATTTTAAATTTAGGGATACATGTGCATGTTTGTTATATAGGTAAACTTGTGTCACAGGGGTTTGTTGTACAGATTATTAACACCCAGGTATTAAGTCTAGTACCCATTAGTTATTTTTCCTAATTCTCCCCCTCCTCCCACCTTCCACCCTCAAGTAGGCCCCAGTGTCTCATTTCCTTCTATGTGTCCGTGTGTTCTCATCATTTATTTCCCACTTATTAGTGAGAACATGTGGAATTTGGTTTTCTGTGACTACATTAGTTTGCTAAGGATAATGGCTTCCAGCTCCACCCATGTTCCTGCAAAAGACATGATCTCATTCTTTTATGGCTACATGGTATTCCACCATATTCCATGATATATATATCATGCATTTTTCTTATTTAGTCTACCACTGATGAGCATTTATTGATTCCAAGTCTTTGCTATTGTGAATAGTGCTGCAGTGAACATACACATGCATGTGTCTTTATGGCAGAATGATTCATATTCCTTTGGGTATATGCCCAGTAATGGGATTGCTGGGTCAAATGGTAGTTTTGTTTTTAGGTCTTTGAGAAAGTTGCCACACTGCTTTCCACAATTACTGAACTAATTTACACTCCACCAACAGTGTATAAACATCTCTTTTTCTCCACAACCTTACCAGCATCTGTTATTTTTTGAACAGCCATTCTGACTGGTGTGAGATGGTATCTCATTGTGGTTTGATTTGCCTTTCTCTAACCATCAGTAATGTTGAGCTTCTTTTCATATGATTGTTGGCCATATGTATGTCTTCTTTTGAAAAGTGTCTGTTCATGTCTTTTGCCCACTTTTTAATGGGGTTGTTTCTTTTATCTTGTCAACTTGTTTAATTTCCTTATAGATGCTGGATATTAGACCTTTGTCAGATGCATAGTTTGCAAAAATGTTCTCCCATCTGTAGGTTGTCTGTTCACTCTGTTGATAGTTGCCTATGCTGTGCAGAAGCACTTCAGTTTAATTAGATCCCATTTGTCTATTTTTGCTTTTGTTGCCATTGCTTTTGGTGTCTTTGTCATGAAATATTTTCCTGTTCCTATGTCCAGAATGGTGTTGCCTAGGTTGTCTTCCAGAGTGTTTATTGTTTTGGGGTTTTACATTTAAGTCTTTAATCCATCTTGTCAGCTCTGTGGAAGATGAGATGGTTGTAGATGTGTGGCCTTATTTCTGGGCTCTATATTCTGTTCCATTGTTCTATGTGTCTTTTGTACCAGTACCATGCTGTCTTGGTTACTGTAGCAGTGTGGTATAGTTTGAAGTCAGGTAGCCTAATGTCTCTAGCTTTGTTCTTTTTACTTAGGGATTGCTTTGGCTATTTGGGCCCCATTTGGTTCAATATGAATTTTTGAATGATTTTTCTAGTTCCCAAGCAGAAATAATTTTAAGATTCATACAGAGACACACCATAATGAAAGTTCAGAACATCTAAGGAAAGGAGAAGATTTTAAAAGCCACCTGAGAAAAAAGACTACTTTTAAAAGAAGACAATTAATGCTAACAACAGACCTCTCAGTAGCAACAATGTATACCAAAAGGTAGAGTAGAATGTGCTTCAAAATACTGGGGGAAATCTCAGTTTCAAATTACATACCCAGCTAAGGTGCTACCCCAAACAAAGGGCCAAGTAAATACATAACCTTCCCCAAAGAAAGACTGAAGTATGGATATATAGAAAAAGAAAGCACTAAAGAGTGTGGAGGAATAGTCTGCAGATAAATTGACAGGTTCATAGTAAATCTAAAGCCCTGGCTACAAACATTAATTATTACTAGCACAGGAAGCCAGGCACAAGACAACACCAAAATATTGGACCGCAGTTTGGAATTAAATCTATCTATGGACAGGAAAAACGTGGGGATATTGATTTATTTCAGACTTTAAGTTGCATCCATATTAAAATTGTAAGAGTAGTTAGTAAAAGCATACAAGTAGAGTACATAAGTTCCTAACTATCAAAGGAAATAATTCAAGCTGATATTTTAATTTAAAAAGAAGTAAATAAACTGACAGAAGGAAAATTGTTAACCTTTGGCCCTTCTCTTCTCACACTTTGTGACAAGTGACGATATGCTAAAGTGCTTGGGACTTTCTATGTCGAATGATTTTGTGTCCTTATCTCACCCTTTCCTCAAAATGAAAGGTGCATTTCTTTCATTTTGGCCCTGCTCCTTCATCCCTTCCATGAAGACTATCTCCTCTGTGCCCAGGGCTAAGCAAAGACCAGAAGATGCAGCATTTCTGTCCCCCCACCTGCTTAGCAATGGCCCACCTACACGAAGAGTCCAGGAGCAGGATGTCCAGAAAATCCCCGAGGATCAGTACCTGCTGCATGGGGCAGGATTACCCTTGGGTTCTTCCTCTATTGTTAAAGTAATGCAGGTGGAAAGTAAAGGAAATGTAAAGAAGAAAATGCAAGTCCTATTTGTTAGCCCTCCCACACCTTGATTAATCACTATTAAAATGTTTTATTCCTGTGGACTTTTTTTTTTTTTTTTTTTTTTTGAGAAGGAGTCTCGCTCTGTCACCCAGGCAGGAGTGCAACAGCACAATCTCAGCTCCCTGCAACCTCTGCCTCTTAGATTCAGGCGATTCTCCTGCCTCAGCCTCCCAAGTAGCTGTGACTACAGGCATGCACCACCATGCCCAGCTAATCTTCTGTATATTTAGTAGAAACAGAGTTTCACCGTGTTAGCCAGGATGGTCTCGATCTGCTGACCTCATGATCCTCCCATCTCAGCCTCCCAAAGTGCTGGGATTACAGGCATGAGCCACGATGCCTGGCCTTATTCCTGTGGACTTCTTTCTAGGTATAGAGTAACAGTGTTTGCATTATTCCCTATCCTTGCCTTTTAGTCGCAATCACACTATGGGCATTGGTTCATAATATTTAAATGTTCTTCAAGAGCATAATTTTTAGTGCATTGTTTTGACGCACACGTCTTTCTCTTCTTTATTAAGTGCTTCTCCACCCGCCAGCATCATTGAGTCCTGCCTGAGCGCAAACTACCTCTCAAGGCGCTAGCACCATGAAATGGATCCTGCCACATCTCCTGGAAGAGTTTTGTGTTTTACAGGTCTTCAGTAGTTCATCTCAGTTTAGATGAGTGTCTTCTGAACACTCATTTATTACCAGGGGCCATCTTCACCTTGACTGATGTCGCAGGAGTCTCTTCTTTCTGCATGGCAGAGATGGTCCATGGCCTCTAGGATGGAGGCTCATTCTCACCAGGGGACAGCTTGTAAGCCCTGCAAGCTTGTAAGCTCCACCTGGACTGGTTTATGTCACTAGCAATGAGGTCAGGGTCACCAGTACCATCCCAGTCTCCTCTGGCGGCTGTGCACTGGGCAAAACATGCTGCTTGTTCATACAAGTAACCCTGTATGTGGATGCCCTAGAGGTGCCTGGACAAAGGGTGCTCAGCTTGGCAAGAAGCCACCATAGGGCACGTCCCACTGCTGCAGCAGGTCACACAGTGTCACACCACACTTAGCTAATCTTTTAATTTATTTTTTGTAGAGATGGAGTCTCACTATGTTGCCCAGGCTGGTCTCAAACTCCTGGGCTCAAACAGTCCTTTCACCTTCACCTCCCAAAGTGCTGGGATTACAGGCATGAGCCACTGCAACCAGCCCTCTCACCCCCATTTCCACCTAGTTTTTCTGTGCTGAGGCTCTCCAACCTGCTAAAGCCCTCACCCACCTCACCCGCCTTGCCCACCTCACCTGCCTTGCCCACCTGTGTTTCCTTGGCAGGTTTCTGTCCAGCGCTACCTGGCAGGGAGGAGCATGGCTCACATGAAAGGCAGCTGCCTCCTGTGTGGGTACCTGAAGCTGCTGCCCATGTTCAGTGCAGTGATGCTAGGAATGATCAGCTTCGTCCTATATCGGAGTAAACTCCTGATTCCTATGTGTTCACACCAATCAACTCCTTTCATAGAGACCTGCAGGGAGTTTAGGGTTGCTGGGTTTCCCATGGTGCACAGGTTACTGGGATGCAGCCAAGTCTGGCAGAAACTCTGAATATGGGCAGCAAGAGGGAAATTCTGAAGAGATAAGTTCTGCAGGGAAAAGCAGAGCAGTGCATTTTTTCATGGCTCAGAACCCTGTTCCTCCTAGAAGGGGCCAAGTGTCTGCCGTTACTGTGAGACACACTCTGCAGGAAGCTTGAGTCGAGCTGCTCCCACTGTATCACAAAGATCATTACACGGGCACACCCTGGGTGCCAGGGACTGGGCTGGGATCTTGAAGATGCTGTCTCTGCTTCTCACAGCCCCAGAAGTGGCTTTCATGGCCTCCCTGAACTCATGAGGCACACTGGAGGGAATGCAATATAACCCCCAAAGTGGGCCTAACTTCAAGGATCACGTTCTTTCATTAAATGCTATTGAAACATCCCTGCTTCCCTTAATGAGCTATCATAGTTCTGTGTTCATATCTCATCCACATTTATTTATTTATTTATTTATTCTTTTTAAGATGGAGTTTCACTCTTGTTGCCCAGGCTGGAGTGCAAAGGCACCATCTCGGCTCACTGCAACATCAGCCTCCCAGGTTCAAGTGATTCTCCTGCCTCAGCCTCCTGAGTAGCTGGGATTACAGGCATGAGCCATCACACCCAGCTAATTTTGCATTTTTAGTAGAGATGGGATTTCTCCATGTTGGTCAGGCTGGTCTGGAACTCCCGACCTCAGATGATCCGCCCGCCTTGGCTTCCCAAAGTGCTAGGATTACAGGCATGAGCCACCATGCCCAGCCTCTTTCTTCTTTATTTCCCTCCCTCCCTCCCTTCCTTCCTCCCTTCCTTCTTTCCTTCCTTCCTTCCCTTTCTTTCTGTCTTTCTCTCTCTTTCTTTTTTGAGACAGGTTCTCATTCCATCATCCAGGTTGGAGTGCAGTGGCATGATTATAGCTCACTACAGCCTCGACCTCCCATGCTCAAGCAATCCTCCCACCTCAGCCTCTCAAGTAGCTAGGGCTGAGGCACACACCACACTTAGCTAATCTTTTAATTTATTTTTTGTAGAGATGGAGTCTCACTATGTTGCCCAGGCTGGTCTCAAACTCCTGGGCTCAAACAGTCCTTTCACCTTCACCTCCCAAAGTGCTGGGATTACAGGCATGAGCCACTGCAACCAGCCCTCTCACCCCCATTTCCACCTAGTTTTTCTGGCTCATCCTGTCTCTCAGTGTAGAGGGTCTGTTTATTCATTAGAGCACATACCCTGATGGGTGGAGCCACAAGGATAGAGCAGGTACCTTCTGTGGGAGGCATTTGCTGCAGTGCTTTCAACAAGGTCAAAGTGGTAGAACACTTTCTATTGCTAAGTAACATGCAGGAGACATCTCTAACCCTAACTCATCTTGTAATCTGCCTCTGAGACATGCCTCTTTTTAAAATACTAATTCCTTCCCAGATTTAACAGAGAGGAGCGCTCCGTTTCCGTGTTCCCAGGTTTGGTCTTCAGCTGTCAGGCAGCCCTTCGTTAGATCTCTAGGTGGTGCTTACTCACAGGTTAAAATATAGCTCCCTGGCTCTCCAAGATGTTAGAACCCCAAATACTCGGAAATAACACCCCCATCATGGCTAAGGGAATGAGGCTGTGAATTGCTCAACACATAGTGCATAAACAAACAATTTGTTTGCTTTCCTGAGACCTAGCTGGCATCACTGAAAGGCTTCTTGAGGTTACCTGATTGCTTAGGGGGTCATGCAGTAAACTGGCAGTGCATCTATATCACTCTAAAAGCCTACATTATTCTTAATGAAGAAACTAGAGAGGAACAAAGCAAGAGTATCCCTCCCCCCACCCCACTGCTCACCACCACAATGAAACAGACAGAAAGAGAAGGAGGGAAGGAGAGAGGGAGGGATGAGAGAGAGGGAGAGGTAGTCCCACAGGTGATATTAGCAGACAAGGACTTTAAAATCACCATTTTGTCTGTCTTTTTCCTACTGATTTCTATTCTTTATTATTTCCTTTTTTTTTTCTATTTTCTTTAGATTTACTGCACTCTTCTTTTTTCTAGCTTCTTAAAGTGGAAATTAAGATAATTGGTTTAAAACCATTCTTATTTTTTACTATAACTACTTAGAGTTATAAATCTCGACTTCTAATTCATTTCCACTGTGATTCAATAATACACTCTATGAGACTTCAGTCTTTTGAAATTTACTTTTTTGCAGTACTTTTGCAGATGAGGAGCCAGAGCTCAATAAAGGCTACTTGCTACCCTGACCTTAAAATAAAAGTTAATTTTTTTTTTTTTTGAGAGACAGAGTCTCGCTCTGTCACCAGGCTGGAGTGCAGTGGCGTGATCTTGGCTCACTGCAACCTCTGCCTCCCGGGTTCAAGTGATTCTCCTGCCTCAGTTTGCCTAATAGCTGGGATTACAGGTGCACACCACCACATCCAGCTAATTTTTGTATTTTTAGTAGAGACAGGGTTTCACCATGTTGGTGGGCTCTATGCCCCAAAGAAATATTAGCACTGAGACAAAGGATCTTTCAGCAACACGGTTTTTACTTCCTGGACTGCAGGAAGGGTACTTTCACTAGCCATCGTGCCATGAGAGTACAAAGAACAAAAGGAATACAACAAATTTATCCCTTATGCATTTGGGGTTGTCCTTACTGCTGTGCCTTATCTCCATGTGGTTCCAGACCTCACAATCTAAACTAAAACTCAATTGGCCAACAACTTAAAACTTTTTTAAACAATTAGGAGTTACCTGATGCCACACACTACTGTAGTCTCCCTGCTTGCTGTTGTAAACCAAACTAAAATTTTAGGGCTTCCAACTGACTGATGGATCCCCTGTCAGCCAAGGGCATTCCAAAGTAAACACGAAAAACTAGTTTGGGCCATTATGGGAAGTGGTGAGGGTTGGGGAAAGGTGGGACATATCTCATTATATCATTCTCTCTTTGGAATTCATGCACAACTGACCAGCATTATTATTAAAACAGAGATTTTAAGATTGACTGGGCATAATGGCTCATGCCTGTAATCCCAGCACTTTGGGAGGCTGAGGTGGGCAAATCACCTGAGGTCAGGAGTTCCAGACCAGCCTAGCCAACATGGTGAAACCCAATCACTACTAAAAATACAAAAATTAGCTGGGTGTGATGGCACACACCTGTAGTCTCAGCTAGTCAGGAGGCAAGGCTGAAGCAGAAGAAATAGCTTGAACCCAGGAGGCAGAGGTTGCAGTGAGCTGAGATCGCACCACTGCACTCCAGCCTGGGTGACACAGTGAGACGCCATCTCAAAAAAAAAAAGATTGACAGTACAGACTTTTTGTAGCAATAAGACACTAAATTCCAGCCTGACACTAGTATAGCATCTCATGATGGATAGCAGGCCCTGAAAGAAACCAAAGTATTTTACCCCCAAAATATATTTAATTGACATACTTTGAAAGGATCCTCCCAAACTGTCTCTAGTGGGGAAAATCTGCATTCTGAAGAAAATTCCCTTTTCTTTGCAGGTCTTTCCTTTGTTCCAAGAGAAAATTAACTAAAAGGCTGGCACATTTTTAGGTGTGATGAGAGCTCTGAAGCCTGATATCTGGAGGCTTCATCTTCGTGATAAAACCTTGTGTTCCACAACCTTTAATCTGAACCCAGACATTCTTTTCTATTGATTCCAGGACTTTAGATAATAACTTTTTTAACCAATTGCCAATCAGGAAATCTTTAAGTCTACCTATCACCTGGAAGCTTCTCCACCTTCCCTGCTTCCCACCTTTTTGGACTAAACCAATGTACATATTACATGTATTAATTAATGTCTTATGTCTCCCTAAAATGTATAAAACCAAGCTGTGGCTTGACCACCTTGGGCACATGTTCTCAGGATACCCTGGGGCTGTGTCACAGGCCATTAGTCACTCATACTTGGCTCAGAATAAATATCTTCAAATATTTTACAGAATCTGACTCTTTTCATCAACAATAATTGGCATCCAACTTTGGGCCTGAGAGCCCCCAAAAGAGCTGCCCAAATCTGAAGGTAAGGTACCAGCACGGGCCCACTGAAATATTGACTTAATAGAATTGCAAAAAGGTTTTAGTTTTAAAACTCCATAATCTCTTTCTTTTTAAAATTTCCAAGTTGATAATCTCAAAAGTTCAACTTCTCCTGTACCCCTGCTGTTTCAATTCTTTCTTTCTTTGAGAAGGCCTGGGATGGTAACTCTCCTTTAATTAACTTTTGTCAGCTTCTGTCACACTATGTGTGCGCTCCTGTAACTTTCTTTATTAATAGTCTAAAGAAAGGGGAGGATTTTTGAAAACAGGCAAATCTCATAGGATCTGCCACTGTGTGTGTCTGTTATGTCTACATGTTTCTATTTGTCACGTGGAAGTGACATTTTACTACCAAATAATGTAAAAGAG
Organism: Callithrix jacchus; assembly: GCF_049354715.1. Taxonomy (NCBI): domain Eukaryota; kingdom Metazoa; phylum Chordata; class Mammalia; order Primates; family Cebidae; genus Callithrix; species Callithrix jacchus. The sequence continues at coordinate 194,516,716 of NC_133502.1, forward strand.
CTCTAGTCAATTGGCTTAAAGAGGCTGGGCATGGTGGCTGAGGCCTGTAATCCCAGCTCTTTGGGAGGCTGAGGCGGATGGATCACTCGAGGTCAGGAGTTCAAGACCAGCCTGGCCAACATGGTGAAATCCCATCTCTACTTAAACTACAAAAATCAGCCTGGTGTGGTGGCACATGTCTGCAGTCCCAGCTACTCAGGAGGCTAGGGCAAGAGAATCATTTGAACCTGAGAGGTGGTGGTTGCAGTGAGCCAAGATGAAATCATCACACTCCAGCCTGAGCAACAGAGTGAGACTCCATCTAAAAAAAAAAAAATAGGCTTAAAAAAAAGTAAGTGCTTATCAGACTAATAGAAGGTAGCTCAGATGCCTTTTAGTTCACATGACTTTAGTAATCTTTGGTAAGATTAACTTGCTAAATTTAATCTCAAAATTGTCTCCAGTTCTTAAGAAACTTAAAGTCATATTATGTTAAATTAAGTAATCCTAGGTTTTCCACTGGGAATTTGTATTACTAAGAATTAGAATAGTTGGAAAGTAAGATGAGTTTTTGGTAAGGATGTAAAAACATGAGGATACAGTTTTGCTAAAGAAAATGTATTTTTTTTCTAGTTTAGAGACTATTTAAGGGTCACTTTAAAATAAAAGAAAAAAATTTTTTTTGTTGTCGAGATAGAGTCTTGCTCTGTTGTCCAGGCTGGAGTGTGGTGGCACGATCTCAGTTCACTGCAACCTCCACCTCCTGGGTTCAAGCGATTCTCCTGCCGCAGCCTCCCGAGTAGCTGGGATTTCAGGTGCACACCACCACATCTGACTAATTTTTGTATTCTTAGTAGCGGTGGGGTTTCACCATGTTTGCCAAGCTGGTCTTGAACTCCTGACCTCCACCCACCTCTGCCACCCAAAGTGCTGGGATTACAGGCTTGAGCTACCATGCACGGCCTAAAATAAAGACAAACTTATATAGATAAAACTAAATGGATATGGAGAAAAATGAAAGGGTAAAGAATGGGAAAACTTTGACTTCTCGTCAAAGTGGGTGGCCATGTGGTCACCCACTTTAAGGAGCTACAGCTGGGCTGCATTCGGTTACTAAAGGTAGAAGTTTCCAGTAGAATGTAAATATGTATCATGCTCCCAGGAAGTTGGTTCACTGGGAAATACAAGGAAATATAAACAATATAAACATAAGAAATTACAAACAATAACCACAAAATAAGTGACAGAATTTTAAAAAATAAAAATAAAGAAAATGCAAACTAATAAGGAAAAAGCAAAATATTTAATCCCTTGGTTATCGTTATCTGCAATAGCTAAGATGAAAATAAAAGAGAGTGCTGGGTTGGGCCTTAAGACTGAACGAAGCTCAGAAGTGGGTCTGTCTTAGCTCAGGTCACAAGCCTCATAATGAAATGGGAAAGGTTCCCTTGTCGCCCTCACTCCTTCAGTGCCCCATTGCTCAAACCTCTGGAGGAGCATACAGCTGGGCAGGCTGTGGGGCTCCCAGGCCACAGCAGTATCTAGGGGTGAATAGATACTGAAGCCCCAGTAAGCATGTGTTACAGGATGCTCTTTTAGTTTGATGCCTATAGGTGGCTTGTGTTAACCACCTGAACTAGACCCTCTACCTTGTTGCAAGGACAGAGGGCTTTCTGTATCCTGGATTCTTCCCTTGGTGTACCAGAAGAATCGGATCATACATGGGCTTGGAGAATGAGTGCAAACTTTATTGAGTGGAAGCAGCTCTCCACCGATGCGGGAGCCAGAAGGGAGATGGTTTTCCCCTGGAGTTGGGCCACTCAGCAGCCCCAGCTCTCCTCCAACTGCTCTGGCTAAACTCCTCATTGTTCTGCTGGTCAATGGTCTGCCAGCGTGCCAGCACCTGCCAGTGTGCTCTTCTGCCAGCGTGCTCCCTCCATGTCCTCTTGCCATCCAGCCGCTTGTGTCTTCTGCTGATGTGCTCCTCTCAATGTCTGGCTGCCTGTGTGTGTGCCTGCTACAGTCTTGGGTTTTTATAGGTCCAGGATGCAGGCATGCCAGGCCAGGTGGTCTAGAGAAATGCAACATTTGTGTGCAAAGGCAGGAGTGTCTGTCCTCACCTAGGTCTGTGGGGGTTGAGTCCTAGCCTGGGACCACATCCTCCCCTACCCGGCACTTCCTTTCCCCACTTCAATACCATTTAAAGGGACCACACTCTTCCCTTTGCAGCACCCCCTTTATCAAAAGTTACCCACAGATGGAAACATTAAGCCAGGGTAACAAAAGGTACCTCTGAGATATATAATTACCAAGAAGGTAGTCAGTGTAGGGGAAGAGCAAAACCAAATAACTACTAAAACAAGAGGATACAGGATAAAGAAATTGTTTCGTTTGGTAGATTGGTATCAACAGCTTCCTGAGAAACCTTTGCTAAAATGGACTGTAAGAGTAACGACTTTAAGGTCAGTATCTTTAATTTTAAATGCTACAGAATAGAAGAGCAGCTCTGGGTTGATGCAGGACCTACAGCTCACTATTAAACAATTGCTACTGAGTATATGTGATCCAAATGCCCAGGAGGTTATTCCTAAGCAAATGGCCAGCCTAGTGAACTGGATAAATGCCAAGGTAAGATCTGTTTACTCTAAGAAGAACACTTCCTAACTCTCCCTATAAAATGCCGAGTGGAGCACCACAGAGGAAACAGTTGATATGCTTCCTATACAAGCCATCTGGGACTGGCTTTATGATGACCAGGTTATTAACCCACTGAATATGGCTGTTACCTAGGTCATGGTAAATGCTGTCATTAAGGGGGTCCCTGCTACATGGACACCCCAGGTCATTACCAGAAAGGGGTCCCAATCTAGACCCCCAAGAGAGGGTTCTTAGGCCTCCCACAAGGAAGAACTTGGGGTAAGTACATAAAGTGAAAGCAAGTCTATTAAGAAAGTAAAGAAACAAAAAAATGTCTACTCCATCATAGGCAGAGCAGCAGCATTGGCTGCTCAACTAATTATACTTATAGTTATGTTGGAAACAGATGCTCAGTGCCCCAAAGAATTATTAGCACTGAATCAAAGGATTTTTCCTTTGAAATGCAATTTAGCAATGCAATTCCTTTAGCAATGCAATTCCTTTAGCAATGCAATTTCTACTTCCTGGACTGCAGGAAGGGTACCCTCGCTAGCCATTTTGCTGTGAGAGTACAATGACAAAGGAAAGCAGATGTATTTATTTCTTACACATTTGGGGTCATCCTTACCGCTGTATCTGATCTCCGTTGGCTGTAGCTAGACCTCACAA